>NC_034410.1:34448105-34773105 GCF_002078875.1 Numida meleagris | reverse complement strand
TGTTGCTATATGGAAACAGTAATTGTAGGTAATAGCGAATTTTCATGTAGCTTTTCCGTATCTTGGGCTAACTTGCAGTAACATATAACATCTCCTTGTATCAATTACTGTAAAGTACCAAAGATCCCTACTGTTTTTGTTTTGTTTTGCTTCCTAAAGCCCCCTGCTGCTGTTGATTACACCTAGATCTGCTACTGATTGGAACTGTTAAAAGGCAAAGATAGCATTGGATGGTTTCTGAATCATTTAATTGTAGAACTAATAAGATGTTTTCACTGGGACCTAATAGAACTGATAATATTAATTACAGATAATTACATGAACAAAGTATATTCTGTGGTATATTAATAGCTGTGTAATACATACTGAACTCACTGTATGTGACCCTTGAAAAACTGCTTCCTTAATACAGCAACACTTGCCAGATAATGTCCAAAATAGGCGTAGAGTTACGTTGGCTTATCTGTGTAAGAGCCGCTTCTCTTCTGTGCCCTACTCCATTGTCTGCTCAAACAGTCAGCTCTGACAAGGTTGAAATGTGATTTATGAATACATACAAGGAACTCCGAAAATGAAGATGAATGAAAATACATCATTAGTTATGAATGCTAAGATTTGAAGTGTTGACTTTTCTGTAATGTTACATGATTTTTAAATTCTAATTAAAGAATTTTCAAGGAAGAAAAAAGGGAAATGACTGCCTGGGAAGGGCAGGTAAGGAAAAAAGATAGGAAGGGAGTCTGAAGTGACCTTAATGCCTCATAAACCTGCAGCAAAACTGATAAGCAGATTCAGAGCATCCAGGAAATGGTGCTGCAGAGCACAGCCATAGCGCAGCCCATGTGAATCTTGGAGGGTATTCACACAATTGAAGGAGTCTACCAATTATGACTTGTGATTAACTAACTATTTCTTTCCACAGCTTTGCCAAATTTGCTGTCCTTCTAATGTACATACAGTCTCCTCACGTGGTGTGGGGAAAGTGGCAGCAGGGCCTTCTGAGGGACCAGCTGATTCTTCAGTTTCCAAATTGTTCTGCTGTAGTCGATCCAATCAGCTAGCCTTTTGTCTACAATCACGTCATGTCTTTTTTTTTTCTCAGTTATCTACATTTTAAAATATAATTTGCATTTTACCCTTTTGTTGGGTAAAATGCTGGAAGGTTTGAAAAGCCATGCTAGAGAAAACAAGTATTGTGTGTAATGACGTGTTTTCTTTAAATTTATGCATACATAATACATATAAGAGATTCAGAACTGAGGCTGGAGGGGGCAGAGCTAATCTCAATATTGAATGATGAAGATTGTTAATTTATGTAACTTTCACATTTCATGGAATTTAAAGAGTTAAGCATTAGTTATTGAATTAATATTCCCTACAAATTTTGGCTTTAAAATCAAGACAGCAAGATACTCCCTTCTAGAATAAAGGAATCAGTCATCCACTTTGCACTTCAATAGACTCTTACTTCCCTTGACCAGTTATCCATATTGATTATTTGATTAAAAAAGAGTAGAATAAAATTACCTTGTTATATCTAGAAAACTTAGTGTAGAAGAGAAAAAAAATCTACTTATCTCAAAAGCAGGTAGCTTTCCTGTTTTTCTCTTCTTTCTACAAAGACAAATGTGTTAGTATAATGCTCATTTAATGTACTAACAGCTATCAGGATCTGTTTCTTTTCTTTGGTCTGGTCTGTCTTTATTTTTGCAGAGACCATTTTATGCTAGATGAACAGCAGCTGAGAGTTTTGAACCATATATTATAGTTAACAGAGAAAATGAGATCAATTTTCAAAATGAGAAAAAAGAGTTGAGAAATTGATTACTGTAGTTTCGATTGACAGGTAACATTTTGTCTGTTTACAGTTGGAAAAATATTTTTCCTCTACTGTTAAGCAAAATTGTACTTGCAGGTCCCTGAAAAGCCATGGTGGCTCTCACTGATTCCTGTAAGATGCTGCAGCTGGAATTTAGTTTCACTGGAGTGAGTTTGAATGTAATCTTGTCTGCACACATACTGTATTGATAATGTGCAATGCATTATTAGTAAAATTATTTTGAACTGAGCCTATGAAAAGGAACAAGCATAGCTCGTTGCATTTTTTTCTGTTATCTTCATCCCCTGTAAAGGAAAAAAAAAAAGCACAAAACCAAACCAAAACAAACCTTAATTATTTCATTCCTATTTCACTTTGAAATGTTGGAATTCTTCTGGTTAGTGATCCTTGTAGCCCGTGAAAGTCCTGCAAGGAATGTGTAGCGGCACACTAAAATCAATTGGAAGTGCTAGCTGAAAGCTCTCAGTGCACTTTTAGAAAGCCTGTGGAGGGAAACAACTGCAGTTCGTGCTTCTGCAAAGTACTGCAGTATTCTTTACCTTAATCCCTGGCAGCTATCACCTCCATTTTGTTGGCTTGTCATCAGCATCTCTATCAGAGGAAAACTCCAATGCATGTAGCAAGAAACGAAGCGTGTAGGGGAAAAACATAAAGGCTCTTGACTGAAATAGTCCTTTAACTTATTAACAGACAAGTGTGCATGTCAGAAAAACACACTTGTTTGCTGTGAGTATATGCAATAGCTGATGGGTAAAGAAACGGAAACCTTAATTGCTGCTCGAGTTGAGGTCAGTGTTCATTCATTCATTCACTGCCGGAGCTATAAACTATTCATATGTTGCCACAGCACGTTATTTACACACGACTGAGGGTGAAGGAAGTAAGAGCTAAGATGCTTCATAGACATCGACATCGGGGGGATTAACATGTCTGCTTCATTAATATATATGTGCATACTTTAATGTTGGAGTATTGAAACTGTTTCAAATGAGATTAAAAACTGTATCTCTTAAGGTCTTCTATAGTGCTTAGAAACATTTACATTTTTTGCGTCAGTCTTGCCAGTTTCCTCACCATTTTACTTTTCCTGTGCCAGTGGGGTACAAGTGCAGGCACAGTGCTCATCGCTTTCCTGCTGCCTGTCTTTCTGTTGTTTTTCCTTAGCTAGATCTGCTCTCTGTACTTGCTAGCCATCATTAAGCATATATGAAACTCTGTAGAGTGGCAGGCGTGGATTCTGAGTGACATTTCTGGCAGCGTTTTCCATGTATATGGCACCAGGCCTGTTCCTCTGAAATTTTAAGCATGTATGATCCGTATTTGCTTCCGCTGAATCTGTAGGTACTCTGTCCTTTTGGAAAACATGCTGCTCTGTAAAACCTTGGGCAGCTAAGAGGTGAGAAAGTCCTGGAAATTTAATTAACTGCCATATGACTTGGTTCTGGAGAGCAGCAAGAGTACAGCCATTGTGAAGGCATTGCCACTCCTACTATGTTAATTACAGACCCAGTAATCACCCCCTGTGAAACTAGGCTTGGAGATCAGTAGTGAATTGTTCAGTAATGTTTATTGGAGCTCTTTAAAATATATTTGCAATGTATAAAACACTTTGATATATAGAAGCTCACATTCTAATAAGATTACATTAAGTATCCTAATAAGATCAAGGCTTGAAATTATGTTTTTCCGGATTTGAGTGATATAAATTAATTTTAGTTTAAACCAGTGTCAGTGTTCTTAGATGTTCACTGTAAATACTCTGTTTGCAGTTTATGTGGGTCTGCATTTAAATTTAAAAAAAAAAAATCAATTCTTCTATTAATGCAAGCAGTGTTTTCTCGTCTTCTCATTCCAGTATTCTGTAGCTACATATTATCAAGGCAACACTGTAATTATTAAACTCAACCAGTAAATTATATAGAGAACAACAGTGGCTGATCACTGAACTCTGTTGGCACTGGCCTTTCATTTCTCATTTAAGTCTAGTCAGTGATGTATGTGGGTTGCTTCAAAAGTAATGCCTCCTATTTATTTCCATGGAAACTACAACACATACAAAGAGCACAATAAAACTGTTTAATAGAGCAAATTCTCATCTACAAAACACTATTTTTCAATATAGACACCACCATTAGCTATACATTTTCACTGATGATGGACAAGAGCTTGCTTGCCGTGCTTGTAGGTGGAGGTGACCCTCTGTTGCCACTGCTGAAACATACCATCCACTGCCTCGCTGTGCTCACATCCACTGTTTAGTCTCCAAAAATGTTCAGCAAGCGTCAGTGGATGTCAGTGGGTGCCATTTTTTCCACATGGAGGAATTCAGTGACACACCTTTGCTTCATCCACTCGCACATCAGCTGCCATTTTGCCAGACTGCTCCTCAGCTGCCATCTGTCATATGGCAACAACATGTAATGGAAGGTAGAGGTTCAGCATCTACTGCCGTACCACCAACATCCATTCTAACATCATCAGCTGACATAATGAAATAGGAGGGATTATTTTCAGAGCAACTATTGCAAAATGAATTAATTATTCTGAGTTTAAGTCTCTTGTGGAAGCTAATCCGTGTTACAAAGCCATTCAACAAAAAAAGTGAGTTCTCTTCAGGAAGTCCTTATAAGTATTTGCGGTACTAAAATATGCACTAAACTTGCAGTATAATTAATTTTTCCTTATGGTAACAAACTGACCAGGGTGAAATGTTGGATTAGTTCAAAAGGGCTTACCACAATAGTATAATTCTTTACCCATTCTACATTTTATTTTACTGCTAATTCTGATTTCTAGGTAAACTGTTGCACAATAATATGAATCTAAAGATCTAACTGTAGTTTTTTTACACTGATAATGATAAAATTCTGTACTCAAAGTCAGGAAAAAAATCTTGGCTAATTTCAGCGTCATCATATTTCTCCTTTTTGTGGTCTGGATGGAGATACTCTTGGGACTCAGATAAATTGTCCAGCAGGTGGGCCAACTGGGCAAAGATACTAGCTGGCTTACACCTAAGTATGTGTACATATGTGTGTAAATTATGTGGTTATAATCACTCTTCAAGGTACACCACCTGCTGTATCAGATTGTTATGTAAGATGATATCCAGGAACAGTAAATATTCCTTGAGTTTATGACCAAGATATTATTTTTAGTATGCTAGCATTCAGTTTTGGATTTTGGTTAGTGTAGCGATTCAGTCTTATGATTTATCTGATAAACGCTGGTTTCCATCAATGCTACTATCAAAGCAAATTATTTAATTATTAAATACTGTGTTAATTTCTTGTTTAGTTATTTAATGTTGCACTTTAAGTACAAAATACTTTGGAAGTGTGAGTCTTACCCTTCCCCATTAAGAAGGAGTCTTCACACCAGCACTCACAACTTAGGCTGATTTTGTTTATTTTATTGTTTGAATAAAATATAAGGCTCTTGGAGAAGTTAATATTGTCGAATTGAGTGGCCATCTTTATTTCTTGATACCTTTTAGTTCAGCAAAAATAAAACGTATCTCCAATTAGCTAAATTTAGTTTGCTGAACCTGAAAAAAACATTTCAAGTGCAGAATAGAAAAAACAACTCTAGCGAAGATCTATTCCAATTTTATGTGCAGGATAATAGCTGGGAAGAGTTGATTCATTGCATTCACCGTTGACGACCTATGATTTCCCTCTGTCCTGTCCAAATACAGCTGAATATGTTTTTATGGACACCTCAGCATAGTCAAAAACAGTACATTTTACTGCCCATTTGGTAATAAGCAGTAGATGCTGTGTAAAATTAGTTCTGTATTTGAATTCCTCCAGAGTGTCAGGGATGGATCTTGTCAAGTTCTTTACTACTTTATTTGCTTAAAGACTTTATCTTGAGTTGTGGAGCAAGAATAGTAATGACCTTCAAACTCAATTTTCCAATACTGAGTTTACACTGTAAGTTAAAAAATCCAGTTCAGTTTCTTGAACACACCTGCCTCATTCTCAAGTAAGCAATCTATTGTAATTTTTTTGTGAATTTATTATGTCTTTTTCTTTTAGAAATTGTTTCTCTTACAGTGTGCAAGAAATAGTTTAATTCATATTTTTTCATTATAAAAGACTAAAAATGTTAGCGATCTTGTCTCTATAAACATATTTAAAATTTCAGGGAGAGTTTAAATATTTATGAAAATATAAAAGGTAACTTAAAGATAATATGTTTGTCTTGGAAACTTGTGGCCAGAACTTATCTGCACACAAATTACTTTTGGGAAAAGAGAGGAGCATACTTACAGTCAGTTTTAATATTTTTAATGGCTTTCACTTTGTACTTTGTAGATTGTATAAAGCCTTCAAATATTAATATATATTCAAGATTAGGGATTTATAGGCTTCTTTTGTTACCATACATTGCTTGTCCGTGAAATTTTCATGGTCTTCTGATTCTTCTGAACCATAGTTATTGTACAAGCAGAGAGACAGCTGATGCTGCTCCTAACTCTTCCTTGCATTAATAAGTGAAACTCTTAGCCCAAAGATAGCAAAAACCATTCAATTGTTCAGAAATAGACTGCAAGTGGAAAGCATGTATGCTGCAGAAAAAAAACCACCATTTTTGCTACGGGTTTCAATTTCATAGTTATTGCTCTTCTGATATGGGAAGCATGCTGACTTCAAGTATTTGTCCTCGTCATATATATTTATTTTTCTGAGATTGTTAGCTTCCTTTGAAGCCTCAATATTTCATATAGGTAGTTATAGATATCTAGTTATAGATAGCATGTCTGAAAAAGTAATAGTGATGAACTTATTTAATCATTACATAGTTTTGAGAGAAGATGATTTTTAAGGAATTTCTCTGAATTATTTATATCATTCAACTGTATTTATGTAATGGAAGAACTTAAAAGAATCTATTGCTCCTGTTTTCAGAAGTGCACTGGACATGACTCAACTGTATTCCCCTATCCTATTGTGAGACTTTGTGATTTTGCACTGACACTTTTGAAGAGCCTAATCCTCATTGTAGCCTTTTTTCTTGCAGTACATTACAAACTTAGACATTTCATATCAGAAAGCCACTAGTAGAAAAGGTGGATACTCTAGAAATTAATGTTACCTTTCTTTCTGTGTTTGGACTATTTCTTTGATGCTTATAAATCAATGCTTGT
This sequence comes from Numida meleagris, assembly GCF_002078875.1. Classification (NCBI taxonomy): domain Eukaryota; kingdom Metazoa; phylum Chordata; class Aves; order Galliformes; family Numididae; genus Numida; species Numida meleagris. The sequence goes on along the minus strand of NC_034410.1, from coordinate 34,766,113 downwards.
TATTCTAATACAGTGCTTCTTCTTTTAAACACAGACAAATATTTCCCAAAGTACACACTTATTAGCTGTCCTGTATGGCAAATATTCAAAGATTTCAAGGAATAGCTGTAGCAATTGCAGGAGAAGTGTATAAATTACCATCTCTTTTGGTTTTTTTCCTCCTCTCTGTACATCTCTTACTATAATTAGCCAGCATTTAACAGCAAATGTTTGCTTTGGTTAAATTATTCAGAACATTTATTTTACTTGTCAAAGGTTAGATCAGGTTGTTGTTTGAACTGGTAATTAAATGCAGCCTAATACATGGTCGTATTTATATGCGCTATCAGCCCTGTTTCCTCCTTATTCTGTATAATTTTATAATAGTGAGGGCTGACATTTAGACATAAAACTCAAATTCTGTTTTCTTGTAAAGGGAGCTAAGATTTTACTTCTACATTGCATACATCTGTATGCTCAAGAAAATTAAGATGAGGGTTGTTTGAAATATCACAGCTACACATTTCCTGTTTGTAAAATTAACATTTCTCAGTGCTGCTTTGTGAAGGCCTTTTATATATTTTAATTTGTTTATTTCAGAAAGTCATTACACAGCATCTGGTATGTATTAATTATTTTTCAGAGGTGAAGATAAGGTGGATAAGTGCAGAACTCTCCTTTGCTAGGAATCCAGAGGGCCACAAGTATAATCAGAAGGCTGGAGCACCTTTCCTACGAAGACAGGCTGAAGGGCCTGGGCTTGGTCAGTCTGGAGAAGAGAATGCTCTGGGGAGAGCTTGTTGTGACTGTCCAGTACCTAAAAGGAGTCTATAGGAAAGCTGGAGAGGGACTCTTTATCAGAGAATGTAGTGATAGAACAAGGGGTTCTACATGGAGAAAAAAGGTGAGTTTAGATTAGACATTAGGAAGAAATTCTTTACTCAGAGGGCGGTGAGGCCCTGGCACAGGCTGCCCAGGGAAGCTGTGGATGCCCCATCCCTGGAGGATTTCGATGCCAGGTTGGATAGGGCCCTGGGCAGCCTCAGCTGGTGGGTGGTAACCCTGGCCATGGCAGAGGGTTGGAACTATTAGGGCTTTAGAGTCCCTTCCAACACAAACCGTGTTATAATACTAATAGAATACCAAAAAAAGTCACAGTAGCATATAGTATATTTAAATTGCATTACCAAATCCTTACCAGAAATATACATAATGCTACAGTGCAGAAGAGTTCTTAAAATTAATTCTTAGGCTTATTGCCTAATAAACAGAATTAAAATAATTTCATAGTAGAATCAGATGAGCAAAAAAAGTCTCAAGGTGAGAACTTTTTGTGAATTGCGCGTTTACATCAGACCACTGACACTACCCATCTAGCTTAATAAAATCAATGGGAGTTTCAAAGAAGCCAGAATTTGGTCTATAGTCTCTCATAACAAATTCACAAACTATTTTTTACCACTGTGAAATTACGGTCTTGTAATTGAATAGTCATTTATATAATGCGTTCCTTTGCTTTTTATTTCAGCAATCAATGTTTATTTTGTTAAATTTGAAAAAAAGAAGAGTAAATTATAGAGCTTTGTTAAGCTCTTATGCTCATATGCTTAATATTGTCTAATGTATATGAAAGGAAGAAAATTTTTGTCCAGAAATAAGCGCTATTGTGGCAGACTGACTTTTCAGCAGTTTCTTTTTTTCTACCTTATGTAGACAAGTATTTCTGCCTCTTTCAGTACATTTTTGTTCCAGCTTTCTCTTTGTGAGACTAATGCAGTGATATATATACATTTCAACTTACCTTATTTCTGAACATTTCTGAAACATTTTTGAAAATTCCTAGCTATTGTACTTAATGTACTGAAAGTGCAGTTTTTAAAGTCTCATAGTTCTGTCAAATCAGAACAAAACTGATTCATATCTTGTTAAGAAACAATTCAGACTTCTTGGTAGTGAAATTCTAATTTATCCACTGTCATGGTGATCCCCCAGACTATATTATGTGGTTGAAAAAGCTGAGATAGTGTCTGTGTTTTTTTTCTTATTTCTTTCTTAGAGAGCCAAAATTGACAACTTAGTTCCTACATATGTGATCTCAGAGTAGCAGAATTTATTATATTTTTCACCTTTCTTTCTCATAATCGTATTTTGTAATAAAGCTGGCATAGGCCACCAAGATCCTCAATATAGAAAGAATAAAGAGTAAAAACAGAGTTAAAAGTTGAAGAGTATTCTTGATTATAATTATAGCATTCCTAGCATGACACTAAAGAAACTTGATCTATGGTGTTCAATTTGTTGTTTTACAGCTTGTTAAATTTTTATACTTCATGGCTGTGGGAGGTAGCTAAAAACAAGAAAATATACTGTGCTCTTACAGAAATTATTTTGACCTCTAGGTAAAGTACATTTATTTGTGTGTGCATCATCTGAACTGTGAGCTGTTTTGATTGATGTAATAGACTGCATATACATATGGCATACAAAGGACCTGGGTTAGGGTAGAGTTCTGGGCTGTTTCGTGATGGTCTAGCTAAATATAAATAGAATCAAAATGATTAAGTTAATTTTAAGTTGTACAGAAGTGTCATATGGGTGTAAGTTGTGAGACAGAAATGACAGACTGCATGCTTTTAATTAGGAAAACTGGTCTTAACTTAAATAATTGCTGTATTAAAGTCTCAGAAGTATTTGTATATCAGTTTGTACAAGGACTGCGTGGAGATGAAAACCAGTGTAGTTATTTCAGATGGTGTCTTTAAGACCATGGATAAAATGGGTGTTGACTGAAGTATCTTGTGTGTGAACCAAAGAGTTTGGCAAACACACAGTATTTCAATGGCAAAAGAATGAACCAACCCAAACCAAAATCTCCATTCTTTTCCTGCACATCTCTCCTGATCATTCCTACTGGATTAAAATAAATAGGTAAATAATGTCTTACATTGACATCTTTGGGGAGAGAAAGATGAGGCAGAGTAGCATAGTGAGGGAGTAGTATTCCATCTTTCTGTATTATTTGACCTCAGTTATATTTTGTGTTGTCGCTCTTGTTTCTGATGAAACTCTGACAAAACTTGAAAGCCAAAAATGGCAAATATTTTTAAAGTTGCCTAGCTTTCTTTTATTCAGTGCTCCACTTATAAATGTGGCTGCTAAAACAGAAAGGGATTTACAATTTTCTTTTACAACAAAGAACAAGAACTTCCCAAGAACAATTATATGGGGGAGCAGGCAGTGGATCTGTTGCCTTCCTGAGAAATCCTTGAGCTTCAAGCCCTCCTGGAAACGTGGAATTGCTGGATTTGTTTGACACAGAATACTCATCTCAGCCTGGCAGTCTGTCTGTCACCCCTTCTTTGAAGATCTGTTGGTCTGCTTTTTCCTCCTTTAGGAAGCTAAGGACACCTACTACTTCCGTCTTCTGTCTTTCTTTTAGGAGAAAAAGAAAGATGAGTAATACAAGGGCTGCTCTGAAAGTAATGCTCCTGTTTTATTATTTTGATCCACAATGTCAGAGGCAGATGGTGGTATGGCAGCAGAGGTTGAACCTTTGCCCCAGTATTCCATTACATGTTGTTGCCATGCAACAGATAGCAGCAGAGGGGCAGTCTGACAGAATGATGTCTGATGAGGAAGTGCAGATGAAGCAAAGGTGGAATTGAATTTCTCCACGTGGAAAACTGGCACCCACTGACATTCATCAGTGCTTGCTGAACATTTGTGAATACCAAACAGTGGATGTGAGCACAGTGAGGCAGTGGGTGGTGAGTTTCAGCAGTGGCAACAGCAACATGAAAAACAAGCCATGTTGCATACAAGCATGCACAGCTATCACACCACAAAATGAAGATTGTCTCAGTCAGCTCATCCACACAAATTGGCTGATGGTGATGACTGTGTTGAAAAAAATAGTGTTGTATAGCTGATAATTTGCTCTGTCAAATAATGTTATTATGCTCTTTGTATCTGTTGTAGCGAACATTGAGATAAATAGGAGGCGTTAGTTTTGAAACGGCCTACCTATACAACAGACCAACATTTCAAAAGTTACCACTAATTTTAGCTGCTCCAAGATGCACAGCCTTGCTATTAAGTAAAAAAGTCAAGTGAGAACTGATCACACCTGTGTTCTGTATGCTTGGTTTCTTTCCATTTCCTTCTGGATCCTGTTCAAAATTCTGATTTCACTCTCTTTATTTCTCTAAGTGATCCAAAGCCTGGCCCCTTTATCTGTATCTGAGCTATTGTTAGAAATGCAACAACATAGCAACAAGTACATATTCCTAGATTTCTGCATGTGACCAGTTTCATATGACAGGTTTGAGATCATAGAGAGTCTGCAGCAGGATAAAAAATGTGAAAGAAATTTTTTGTTAATTCACACTTCTTACATTTGGAGAGAAAATTAAAATTTGTCAGAAGGACCAAAAAAATGAAACAAACAAACTCACAACCAAAAGAATTGGAAATTATGTGAAAGCAATGGTTTTGTCCAGGAGGATTTTCAGTGTTAGTGGCTATCGTGGCTGTCATCATTTGTAATTTATTCAATAAAGATTATTAAAAAGTCATAGTTTTCTTCTCTGTGTGTTAGATGAACTCCTATCTGCGAAGGCTTTCTAAAAACAAATGGAAAAATTTAATCTAGGAGGCGTCTAACCATATCTTGTTTACATCTGTTATATTCTTTTAATAAAACTGGCTTAAAAGCTTAGCCTCAAAGGTGTTGCAAGCTTTTCATAAAGTATAATGACAGCTGTTGTTCCAGTACAATTCTTCAAATTTGTTTGCAGTTTCTTGGGGATTCAATTTTGTTTTTGCTTGTTACATACAAGTAATGATATTCATACAACATAGGGAGATTCAGTCATGCCATAGTGGCTGGTGAATTAGAGAGACCTCTCAACTAAGCCTGTCATGTTTAGGAGTCATCAATCTGTTGTATCACCTATTTAAAATCAAGAAGTTTTGAAAAATCCTGCCTGTGGTTTTGCTCTGCTTCCCCAGAGCAGAACATACACAATTCTCAAGTCAACCCTGAGCCTTCTACTACCTGTGGTCTTGTCTAAGGTCTCACCCTGATACTGATGTGTTGGCTAAGAGTGTTGTGTGAAGTAGGGCTTCTGCTTCTTACTGCATGGTGCGTGCTTGACCCACTTCTAAGGCAAAGTAACTGTGGGATTTAGTGTAAAGAGAATAGAACTTGATGGTGGCAGCTGTTTCTGATTAAACAAATTTACTGCCAAACCTAAAAGCCCTTTAACTAATAAATTGTGCCTCAGTTTTATTAATACTTTCTCCTTTAGACTTTATCCTTATTTCTGAATTAGTTTATATTAAACATTTTTATTTGCGCTGCAAATCGTAGGGTACATTTCTAACATTCTGCAGAATTAAATATTTCTTTGTAGATCCAGGCTTTTGTTTATCTATAAAGTTGCAAAGTACTGCTTTCCTACTTGCTGTTTAAGACCTGCATCTAATTCAGGTTTTGAGGCACTTCTGCCAATGTGTGTTTGATGCACCGTGCTGCTTGTACTGGTGACTTCTATGCTTGTGTTTTGTGTGCTCTGGCAACGAGCAGAGGCTGCGCAGAAAATATTTTAGGGGGAACAAATACCTCCAAGTAACAGTTCATTATAGAAATCATTCTATAGAAATCTTGCTTTTCTGTCTGAAGACTTCAGCAATACTACTTGTTCCCTTGACAGCTTGATGTGTATGTACAGGAAAGCATAGAATGTTGTCCAAGTGCTCAGAAATTTGAACAGAATATAAGAGAGAGGGAGGGGGTAGGAAAATGAGTTGTAACTGATAACACTGTATTAGAAGATCAAGAATTTAGAGAAGGAAGGGTATTACACTTGTAATGTAATTTTCTGCCATTTATAATATTACTAACCCTGACAGGAATTAGTACTGTGAGTTACCGAGCACAGGAAACATAAGAAATGCAGCACCAAAGTTCTCTGTCTGAAAAAGGAAGAAAAATATGCCTTGACATCATCTTAGTAACATGGAACACAGTACTACATTCATACTAAAGCAACAAGTGAAGTGTTAATCACAGCAGGAGTAATACCTTGGTACAGAGTGTTTTCATTCAGTCAACTTCCTGCATGGTTAGCACGATTCATCTGTCCCTTGTGTTTCCAAGTCTTAGGGGTTATCTGCTTTTCAAGTATTTTATTTTGTTTTACTTTACTTAGGGATTCCTGTGTGAACTGAATTAGATGTCAGCACTGTGTCTTGGCTTCCCACTTCCACCTAGTTTTCCTCTGCAGCTGTGCCCATTCGCATTCAGTCACAGAGACCGAACTGTATACATGAACATGGCTCATGGTTCTTCACATTACTAACTTCATTGTGAGATGCAAAACAAATTTTGGCTCTTTTTGCTTCTTTGAAAGTGGCTATGAAATTGTTTCCTTTTTCCTTAGCTAGCAGAGCTTACACCAGCTTTCTTTGTACCTCAGTGTGAGGCCATGCTGCTTTAGTATCTGCATATACAGAAGAGAAATATTTGATGTAAATGCCTCCGTGCGTGCATGAACACGCTGGTGTTTCTATAAAAATGGTCAGCCCCTGTAGAAAACTGTTTTCTAAAAATAGTGAAAGAATAAAGACTGAATCCTAGATTAATTGCTTAGTACTCTAAAGCTGTGATATCCTAGAAACTTACTTCATTGAATACACTTTTAGTGTCTAAGCTAGTTACTATCATTTCGGGTAAGGCTGCAGGCTAAGCTGCCACTTTTTCCAGCTCACTGTTTTGATGTTTTCTTTCAGCCTTGACATTTTTTGGCCCTTTAGTTACATATGTATTACTAAAACATAAAGTGTGTAGCATAGCATGGTGCCTGTGTGTTTCTGAAAGTAAAACTCTTAAATAGTTAAAAGCAGTCATTTCCATACCATAAACAACAGTAAACTACTTTAATGTCTTAACTACGTTTGGAAGGACAGTGCTTTAATTTCAGTTATATTGAATTGTTTTGTAACCAGGTAAATAAAATGTATTCTAAAATAGTATAAGCAAGCAGATTGTTTGGTTTAATGGGTTTCCAATTTTGTGTGATTCATTTTAACATGAATAGGGTTTTCAGCACTTCTGGATTACTGTAAGAGAAGGGATTAGCTTCATAGTTAAATAATGTAAAGATCTGAAATCTCATGGTATATTTCTTTACTTCTCTCTTGTCTTTCTCCCACTAATGAAAAACATTTTGATTTTTCAGTCATGCCATAGGTTATATTTTCTAGATTCCTACTAGTCTTGTTGTTCCTCTCTATCTGCACCAGCCAGGTATCGACCCTCGTAGGCTATCCATATAAAGATGGATACTCTACTGCAGCTTAGATCTTACCAGCATCACATGATGGAAGATTTACTTTATATCTGTAAATAAAGCTACATCTCATTTTTATCAATTTCTTTTGGTTGTTTTGAAGTAATATGATACAATATTGTTGACTCACTTTCAAATTGTAATCCACTTGTTCGTATCCTTTCCCTCACAGAATCACTTCCTTTGTGCCAAGAGCAAGGCCTTCATTGCTCCTGGTTTAAATTCTGGTTAACTGTCAGGTAAGATAGCTTTGACTCAGTGGGGTCAACTGACCTGTTTCCATGCAGGTACTTATGCCTGTTGAGGGAAAGTGGCACCCCTAGTCAGTTAAACTACCCATTTTGAGAGCAGTATCAATTTAGTCAAAGCTACTATATGAAATTACTTTAAGCTGAATTGTATCTGATTATTTGAAAAGAACTAATTTACCTTGTCTCTAATCTTTCTCTGAGCTAGCCCATGTATATTTTAAACGATGTTGTGTCAGTAATCTGATTTGCAATGGAATCATTTAGCAAAAAGTAAAGCATAAAACATTTCACATGCCTTTCCATCTTTGATAAATCTCCCTTTCCTTTAAATAAGAGCTCAAATCTTTTAATTGTTTTCTTCTTACAACTAAAGTGTGTATATGTATATTTACGTGATAAATGAAGAATGTTCCTTGTGTTCCTTTTTTGTTCATTTTCTTTCTGATTTGACCCTATGACTTTGTGCTTCTATATACACAACCTGCATTATTTGATCTTCTTTTTACTTTGAGTGCTCTTTGCTCAAGCTTTGGGTCACTCATGGTTTAGCTAAGTTTATGTAATTCCATCTTCTGTCCTTCCTGTGCTTTGGGGTAGGCTACATATAATATAAGAGGGCTCTCTTAAGGAGTTGGCCAAGTTTCCTGAGTTCCCGTCTTCCCTTGGCTTTGCTTCTTTCTCCCCAAAAAATCTATTAATTTATTGAAATTTGCTTTGTTGAAATCTTGTTCCTCTTATTACCGTGTTTTTTCACCTCTTTTCTTTCCTATGAATCATAAACTTTGTGCTTCTAAGATCACTCCTACTAGTAATTTTCATCTTTCTGAGTTAATTTCTACTTGTGGCTTAGAATCCGGTTCATTTTAATCCAGTGATCTTTCTGCTTTTTCCAGCTCCTTTCTCAAAATAGAAACAAGTGAAGTAAAAGTTCTCTTTCAACAGCTTATTCCAAAAACCTGCTAAACATTGTCCAGCCAGTTTCCATTTCCATTATGTCTTCTACAGTGTTACAGTCTTCCTTCTTTTCATCTTTTATTATCCCTAATTTCAACCTTCTCCTACATTCTCAGTTTCCAAGTAAATGCAGATGCCTGTTTACAAGGCACTACTCTCACTCTTTTGCATATTCTTTCTGAGCAAATAATTCTGCTCTTTATTACTATTCTAGTAATGATTTATTTCATTAAATCTTACTTGTTATGGCAATTAAGTTATAATTTTGATCACGTGTAAGGATTATCAGCTCCTCTTGTTTATTCCCTGTATTACCGTTGTTAGTAAATGGACTTTAGCTAGGCTAAAAAGATTGGCCTCCTCCCCTGCCCTCCTCTCACCTCCTTTTGAGATGCATAGACCAAACCTACTGAACTGTAGCACTGAGAACTTAACATGATTGATTCTTTCTGTACGTTACTTGTCATCATTTTCAATGCAGGAGAGAAGCAGCAAATGTCAAATGTTCATAGCATTGTTGACAAGGTTGGTAGGGGAATATGTTTATTGAGTACAGTGGTAAACAGTGCATAAGGTTTTCAATCCTCTCTGCTTTATTTACCCTGCTTCTTCCTGAATCAAACGAGCGCATCTTGCAATGTCACATAGCCTCAAGAAAACCATAAGCTAGCAACTGCATGAGCTTATTCCCGTCTTGCAGCAAATACGCTGAAGATTCCATGTCTACTAAATTAAGAGAATATAACTTACTTATGATAGCTTTGTGGGTTTACTTTGCATTTTATATTTTAACTCATAGCATAAAAAAAGCTTTTAACTATCATGTGAATTACCAAGAGAATACATTGTCATGATCCCTAGCTATTTATACTGTTTCTTATCCATGACATTTTAATTCGCTGCTGAATTTATACTTTGCATGTTTAAGTACTGTTAAGACATGAAAGTTGTAGGGTTAAATCTGTAGACAGTGCTTTAAAGCTCCTATGATAATTGTTCTTAGGTATGTATTCCTTTACTGTGGCTCTTGAGACAACTGTTTAATAGACAACATTTGAATAATACAAATGTGCAGTTGGTAAAAATGGATTAGGGTTTCAGGGTGGTACCAATGGGTGATATTTAATATTGAATGACATGTATTAAGACAAATGCTTTTATATATAATTTATTTGGCATTGTAAATGCATTTATCTTGTGAGATACAGACCCCCTGTTGCCACATGAAGTATTCTGGAAAGGTTCGGAGTAAATAAATAATAAAACCACTTTGATATACAATCTAACAATATTAAATATTAAGACTTTCACATGATTGATTTTAATACTTAATTAACTTATTTAAAGTCCAATGTAACTCTGTTTTTGTATTAAAGATTAGACAGGCAGAAGTTAAAATGCAGGAAATGTTATTAAATGGGACAAAATTAATTGCATTTCATGATCTTCAGACTCACTGGCTGTTAACCTGTCCATCAGTGCAATGATCTTGTTTGTTTTGTTCCGGATCCCAGCTGATGGTAATGTTAATCAGCTTTACCATGTCAGTCCATTTTTATGTTTGCATCATTCTATTTTAATGATACATAATCTGATACATTTTATGAAAGAAAACAAACTTGCTTTATGCTAGTCAAAGTTTGTCAAGTTGTGCACTTTTCTTCAGAGTTAGTAAATGTTCCTCCTGAAACATGTTTCCTCACAGTGTTAACAACCTGTGGAAGTGGCTGAGTACCATCCCTGCTGGGTTTCATCCCAGCTGGTTTTAACCCAGGCAGCAGGTCTTTTGTATATAAATAGAGGTGGTGGCAGTAAAGGGTTATATATTCTGTATGACGTGGGCTCAAATGAGGGAGAACAGAATTGCTCCATGGATGCTCGACACCCTCTCCTGCTCAGTCTTCTACTGAGCATCACGTTTTTTTTTTTAACTTCTGCCTCATTTAGGAGGAATCACATAAAGCCTATGAGATTTGATCAGTAAAGCAAACCTGGGGTCTGGAACTGTTTCTAGATTATTTGCAAGTCATCTAAACTTCATTGATTTAAATATATACAATGCATGTTTATCCTCCTAATATTTAAAATGTCTTATCTACTGTAAAATGTTTTCTGCATTCCATCCTCACTTCAGTGTGCTAACATGCTTGATTACTTCATAAGCTCCAAATGAGGGGCAGAATTGTGAACCCTCATAACATGATGCTGTCAAACTCAACAAAACGTGCACAAGACCATTACGACATCAGACACTTGCTTTTAGTCAGGTCATTTTAATCAATTTGACTTCACAGGGCAGCTAATTTATCACTTAGCTAAACAAGTATTTCCTCTACTTGTCATCAATTTAAGTAATTAAAATGGTAAACTTTGCTATGTGGCATGAAATAAAGGCCCAAAGATAATTTGAAGAAGGTAGATTATACAGTCTAATAGAATGAATGCAAAGTATTATTTAAATACTTTGCTACGCTTCAGTAGTTTTCAGAAATGTCATATTCCAGTAACACTACTGGTACTGATATATACCCTTATTTAATCATTTTCATCCGTAGCATATCCAATATTAAAAAGCAGTGCTTGGTTTCTTCCTCTAAGATAGGAAATTCGTTTGTTTCCTTTCTTCATGCATTACAGTTTTTACTTTTTTGCTTAATTGTTTGGAGATCAGAGAATGTCAGAAAATATGAGTGAGGCAAGTTTTCAGGAATAGTTCAAGTAAGCCTGCAGACCTGACATTGTGTCCACTCAGCAATCTTAGTTTTCCTAAGAATGTTTTCAAGTTGTACAGGAAGCTGTTTTGGAGACTTGAATTGGAATTTGTGCAGTTTTCCTCCCCTGATGCTAAGGACCTCTTCCAGCATGTTTCCTCCTTTCATTGCACCACCAGGGGAAGGGAAGAGAGAGCAAATGGGCATCAGAAGTGCTCCTGACTGCCCACTTCTGTTTTTCTTCTGCAGTTACACCTTCAAAACAACCATTCTCATTTTGCCCAAACAGTATGAATGTTCTTCACTAGATATTAGTTTGGCTATGTTTTGGTTTGTGTTGTGCACACAATTTGATTAAATCAAATTTTAAATTTCTATGCAGGCATAGATGATAAAGGGAAACATTTTAGAGTTGCTTTAGTTTATTTTTAAATTGAAATCATCTGGGAACTATTTTTGAAACAAAGTGTGTCACCTGTATTTCTTCCAATAGTTACTGCAAATTAAGAGGTAAATGAAGGTCTTACGGCTTGAGATGAAATACAGTATTCATGTTCAGATTGTGATTTTTTTTAATGAAATACTAATTCTGAATTTACCATAATTTCTGACAATAGAGTAGTCTTGTATTTTACTCCTCTGGTAATAAATAGTCTTGCTGCTTTAAAAAAAGAAAAAAAAAAAATTTGTTTTTATTACGACTGTTTCAACTTCTGATTGAACATTCATTATGATTAGTTTATTACACAAACATTTATTATAACACAGAGGACTCTGCTGTTTTGTACTCTTTTGCCTATAGTGATATTCTTCTATGTTGGTGTAATACATGCTTTTGCCATGTTTTGCCCAGTTCCTGCCCAGATGAGAAGCGCATCATTTTCACTTCAGCTAAGTTAGAAGCAAATCTCAGAGACTTTTGCCTTGGTCTTGTATTTCTAGCTAGCAGATAATTAATAGAACAGGTAGTTCATTTCTGTTATGCAGAAGGAGGTTGTTAGTAAGGTAGAAGTAAATATTAGTAAAGTTTTTCCTAGTGGAAGCACAGGCAGATATTTTATGCTATGCTATGGACTGTGGAGGAAACCATGTGAGACAGTATTATAAGACACTGTCTCCACAGTGTCCTTTTCATATCCAGTAGACTTCTATGTTTGTGTCTTTAAGCCAATTTCATGGGATTTTTGATTGTTGAGAACCTACACTGTCAGGTCACAGGTGTACCAACAAGCTGCCTTTCCTACTGCTGAAAACCAGACTGTGTTCATTCAATGTGTGCTGGTCAGTGAGGAGCTGATGTGAGGTGCTGCCGTCAGTGGAGGCACCCCGCGGTGTCTGAGCTCTGGGCCATGTGCTAGATACATCCAGAAGTACTGCAGGGCTCCCTCTGCTCTCACACTTAGAGAGAGGAGACAAACACAAAGCTTATCTGCCTTGGGCTCGTGGGTGGGTTCATGTCTCTTTTCATTCCCCTAAACAAGATAAATGTTTCATATGCAGCCCTAATTATGTTTCCATGTATATTAAAGAATAGTAGAGCTCCCAGTGCTGGGAAGGGTGCCTGCTCTTCGTCTTTTTTCGCCCATCATCTCTGGAGAAAATTAGTAGGAATAGATAACGGAGACACTGTTAGCCTTTACTGAGAGTCTAGGTAGGCAGTATCAATTCTTGTAAGCTAATTGAATTTCAGAGGATTTTAATAACATTTTTATTGTTTCACATTGAAAATGCTTTTAACTTACATCTTACTTAATACGAGCAATATGTTATAGGCCATTACAAATCAACTGCAAACCTGTAAAGAATTAATCTTTCTCAGAGTAAGATCCCAAGAGTAATCATAATTATTTAATAGTTTGCTTTGTTCTTTCTTAGAAGAGCTGAGAAGAACTTAAGTATGGAACTATAAAGGAAATTGCTTGGACTATCACTAAAGCTAATAGTTAGTGATATTTTTTTTAAATGCTAATCAAATGTATCCATAAACAAACACAAGTAGCTGATTAAATCACCATTTGAGTATCAAAAGTAAATCTCTTTAGCTTTAAAACTGCTCTGTCTGTAAAGTAAATTATGGCTCTTATATGTTGTAAAGGCATGGTATTTGGGGAGTATTAAAGAAAAGAGAAAAGGTAGAAACAGAAAAGAAGAATAAGGAGAACAAACTTAGCAGAGCCAATTTCTTATGGTATTACCAATATAAGAAAATGTAAGTCCGAAGCAAATTTTGTCTTGAAGTGGTGGCTGCTAACAAGGTGGTTTTGAGCCTGATTCTCAATCTGAAAAGCTAGTAGCATTGTGCCTTATTCAGATATGTTGTGAACAACTGTAACAACAAAAAGTTAAACTCTAGCAGAACAGTATAAATAAGCCTTTAAGGCTTGTGAAGACAGAATTGAAAGGTCAGTAGAAAGGCACTAACAAGGATACAGCAAAGATAACAGGAGAAGCAACTAGAATTCCAACAGGAGAAAAGTGTAAACATATTTTTCTACAAATTTTTCTTTAAATAAATAATCAGCTTTTAATTCTTACAAGTTTTTCATTTATTTAAAATATCAAGTAATTATAAACATCTGCCTGTATTATGTAGTCATAAGACTGCAGGCAAACATCGAAATATTGTTTAAATGGCTAGGAAGTTTTTAAAAGCTTCTCTCCAAGTTATTATTCATGTATTTTCCGTGATTATGGTTAATAAATCACATACAAAACACGTGAAGTGTACTTGCATTCATAATGTGTTTTTTTTTGAGATCATCCAAAGACTTGTTAAAGGCCTTTCTGTATTTGTGGTGCATCTTCTCTAAGGCCATGATTATTTGATTGTAATAATTTGCCGTAAATATCTACCACTGCAAATGCAGGCAGTCCTGCCTTCCCTCAGTTCCAAGAAGCATTGGATAATCTGTTTTAGCTAAAAAGTAGTGAGAGATGATTGTTCATTTATTGTTTATAAACTGAAAGCATTAAGCATACATGATCAATGCCTTGTAAGAACCATAGGAAAAGCATAAAGTGATTTTTGAATTGGTAATATACCAATCCTGAAACTATAGGAACATACCTCTTTATATCTTTCTTCTTAAATGTAGTTTTCTTGGAGTTAGAAATTTAAATACTGTAAACTAAGCAGCTACAGGAAGTGATACTTAAAACTCAAGTGGCAGCCACAGGTCTGTGCTGCAGGTTAACTCCATCCCTTTCAAGCTGTTAATAAATTACTGTATACTAACCAAAACACACTGCATTGTGATAATGTACAGGAAAGGTCATTTCTCTGTCTTACCTCTCTGACCATAACACCATCTGCTTCTCCCTTTTTATTGGCATCCTGTTATTCATTGCAGCAAATATTAGCTTAAAATGTACTTCACACGAGCTTCTAACATTGTTCTTGGTCATTCGTGTGTTATTGATTTGTATTCCGTTCAGCCTGTGCTGGGTTTCATTTACATGTTTTCTCTCCTTTCGTTTTTAATTTTGGGAAGAACTTTTTTATAGATATTCAGTAACTAGCTGATTGAGTTTCTTCAAATGTTTCCTTAACATCACCTTACTACAAAGCTAATATAAATCTTGATTAAACTGAAATCACCCATCCTACCAATTAATATTGTCTCATTCTTTTCTGTATTTGTTTGCATCCCCCTGCTTCTTGTCTCATATTTGACCTAAGGTTTCTAAAATATAAATATGGTTGAAAGAAAAATATTTTTCTAGGATGAGGTGTCCTGAATCCAGAACGATGTGATGATGGCTGTAACCTCAGCTTTTCTCTACATCCTTCATTGTACCCACGGCCTAGCATCAATTTTCTCTGTAATGAGACTGAAAGATGAGTTGAGAAAGCTAGAAAAGGAAGGAGAGAGGCTCCTACCCCAGCTCACAGTCCCTCAAATCAATACATGCATTTTATTTGCATGTGATTGTTGAGAGGTACTATAACAATTCTTTTGGACTTCAAATAATCAAATGTTTGCATGGAAATACAGTTATTCTTCTATTTGACATCTAATGGTGTTTTCTGCCTAGAAAGTAAGGAAAGGTTTTTAAGTATTTTAAATGTTGAATTGGGTTATTGCAAAGTAGTTAAAGAAACACTAAGTGTTTGTTTCTGCTTTTCCTCCAGATAAATATCCTCCAGTGGGAAGTATTATTACCAATATGTATCATTCTGTATCTGAAACCAGTCACCCTTTGCAAACAGAGGAACAAGAAGTAGGCATTGATCCCTTGCAGAGTTACTTGAACAAAACAGAGGAAGGTGAGTTTTGTATTTCTGTGGTTTTTTTTTATTTTAACTTTATACCTAGAAACATAGTGTGTCATGATAACTGTACCTGTCATAATTTGTTTAATTCTCTCAATGAAGTTAGAGGCAACTTAAGGCAACCAAAAGAACATTTCACAGAGTGTGTGTAGAACTCTCTGACACTAATGAAAACCATGAGAAGTCAACTTTCAATTACAGACAGAAACATTAGCCAAATGTTTAATGCTCTGACATCCTTTTTTAATCATAAACCAAACACTGACTTCAGCATAAGAATATTGAAATAAAGCATGGCTTTGCGTTACTTTTTGATAGAAAAAAATTTCTTCTCTTTCACATGGCTTTGGTTCTAAGTTTTTTTTTCCTATTTATTTATTTAAACTGTGATAAAGTTAAGTGCTTTATTTTGGAAGAGTTTATACAAATAAAAAGAGTGATTATCATATTTTTTGCATGACGCAGTTTCAGTAAGAATATTTTCAAATATTCTTATTTTAGAAAATACTAAAAGTTGAGGTAGAATGAATAGACTCTTAATGGTAGAAGTTACTTTGTAAGCCAAGGTAAATTAATAAAATGCAATATTTGGAAGACTCTAATGAACAGTGAGAGCAAAATGCTTGTGTGATGCAATGCATGTCTGCGTTGCTTGTCTTTTCTACTTATTTGCTAGTGAAGACAATATAGCTGGTTCGAAGACAGTGATAAGCTTAACAAGAAGCCAAGATCCTTGTCATGAAAACATTCCTCAAGTACTCAGTTGTGCACAATAGCACCTTAACTACCTGTAATTTTCCAGTCACTGAACACATGTACCAGGAGGGCAAACTAAAAAATGTGTGTTAAATTACAGAGTTGAAACAACTTTGTCACATTTCTTAAGTCCCTCACCCACATCAACCGTTCTTTGTGTGTTTATCTGTCCATAAATCTTCTGTTTACTAGTGCTTATTAAAAAAGCTATGTCAAGTTTTGCTTAGTCAGTTTTACTACTTCAGTTTATAAGAAGCTGATGTTTTACTTTAAAATACATGGGTAAAACTTCATTGTTCCTTTGAGAGTTTTTTGTTTGTTTTTTTCTTCATGGCTTTATAAAGCTTTTTCAGTATCAAAAAGTTATAATGAACATCTAGGGGGAAGTATTTTAAAGCCTGACGATTAAATGAAATAGCTTTTCCAGGTCAGTGTTCCTCCTTTATTATATTTGACATCTTAACAATATAAAGCCATTTTAACTTGATAAACTAAAAGCATTTTTATACATATTTTTAAGAAACTTTAATCCTTTGCAATAACCTAAAAAAATAACCATTTTCCTGAGGAAGTATAGCTTGCTTATGGTTTACACCAATCAAGAAAGATTAGCTTTTTCTTCTGATTTTTATCCCTGAAAATGTTGGAAATTCTCTCAACTTCATTTCAAGGAAAATCAAGATTTTTATCCTGTTAAAAAAAACAGTAAATTAATTTTAGTCTTTATTATGCCCAGAAGTGATTAGTTACCTTGACTGAAAAGGTTTCTCGTTTTTATCCCAACCTTAACATTTCTATGACATACAAAGTTATTAGTATTGAATTGATGTTTAAAAGTGCCATTAATTCATTTACCCCAAATGTTCATTAACAATGTAAATGTATGCTGATGTTCTATGAGACAAGGAAGTGACTAATGACTCTTCGCACTAACAACACTTAAAATGAATAGAAACTTTAGATAGCTAATCTTGAAGTAATCAAGACCCTCATTCAGCTTGGCATCTCTGTATGCTCTAAAACAGCTGTCAACTGTTAAAAATATATACACAACACCACATACGCACATGCGAAGATAAAGATATGTAAATACATGGTTCCCTAAGTCATAAAGGTTACCAACTATGGTACATTTTTGATGTTCTATCTATGTAAATATTTTATATAAAGCATCCATTTCATCTTGGTTCTTGTGTGGGATTTTTTTTTTTTACTGTGAGACACATACTGCATTTTAATTTGAAACTTTATATATTCAAACTAAATATTTGAAGTTTTAATATTTAATTTTAAATAAAACATATATTTAGGCAGTGTTAGGTCTTTGAGATTCAAAGTATAGAGTCATTTTTGTCCATCTGGCCTGGTTAGAAGTTCAGAATAAGGAAGTAATCAGTGTTTTGCAAATGAAGTATCTAACTGTCGAAACAAATTAATACTTAGGAAATGGATGGAGAATTCTCTTAATTTATATTGTGGTATATATGCACAGCCTTTCTTCCTTCTGCCTCTGCAGTTTTCTAACAGTAGCTCTGCAGCGTATTAGAAAATTGTGTGAATCGTCATCTCATTGAGGAACAATGTGGAGTTCCTCTTAAAAAGACTGTAGGATACTATAAGGATGGGGAAGATGCAACTGTTTCTTGAATACAAAAAAGACCTTGCAGAGTAGAGGTTGCATGAATTTAGTAAAGGATTCTAGTGTCTGAAAGCTGTGTTTAAGCACACTAATGCTTTAGCTAGGAAAAAATAATCGATGTTCTATATAATATTGTGAAATACCAGGACATGTTAATTGTTTTTTTTGAAGCTGAGCTGAGTGCTTAAAGGATTACCTTGGAGACAAAGTTACAGAAGTCTTCACTGAGACGGAGTAATAAAGCACGCCACTGATAAGTACATTGAAAATAAGTACATAATAATAGAGCTAGTCTGATTTGCTAATGCACATGGAGGACTGTTTTTTTAGTGCTTGTAGCTGATACTGAAACTTGATGTAGAACCAGGAGATGTAATGTCCAGTTGAAATTGTCTCCCAAGGCACTCACAGAGAGGAAACCTTGGAAATATGCGGATCACTGTTAAGTATAGCTGGCTGGAAAACCATATACATAGATTAGGTTTTATTCATCTACCATCAGCATGGAAGGATGTAGTGGATGGGATTCCAGAAAGGTATTTATTGAGTCTAGCAGTACTCGATGCTTTTATTAAGATTTCTGTGAAATTACAGAGAGAAAATGTGTTTTATTTAGGATATGGCTGTTAGCACAGTGGAGGGCTAACACAGAATTCAAGGTATTTTTGAGATTTTAGGTAAGTGCCCTGAGAATAATAAGACGTGGTTCAGTAAGAAGTTTTAATGTTGCAAACACTAGGCAGGAGGCAGTTGCCTATCTGAACAAAAAAAACTAGAGCACAATAGTTGAGGTGAGTTTAGAGAAAGATCTGGGCATTCAATCCAAGTTTTTGTTTAACTGGGGCTCTTTGAATCTTGAGTTATGATGAGTCACAAGAATGTGCTTGTTTGCAATTTTACGAAGTCAGAATAGGCTATTAACTAGCTGACAATCAAGATTTTTCTTATTCTCCTGTAATACTTATGTATCTAAAAAAAAGATACAGTATTTTGATCTTTTTCTGATTGTTTATTTAGTTATATTGGTGTGGTTTTTTATTTTTTCAAGATAAAAAATGAATGTTCATTGCATATATGCAATCATATATGCTGTTAAATAGCATTTTTAATAACTAGCAATATTACGAGGCTGGGTTACTCACTTTTACAGTCTAATAATTCAAATGGAATTTTGTAGTTATTTTAGGAAAATTTTGGGGGGGGGGTTAACTTGGATCTTGGTGTACTGTCATTTACATGCATGTATCTATACATCACTTTTTTCCTTTTGACTATTATAAGTTGGTGTTATTTTAATACTTCTGGTGTTCAAAAAGTTTTCATGGTATCGTTCATTTTATTCATTTTATTTTGTATGATTCTAAGTAGTCATCTTCATCAGAATAACATGGTGAATCTCATCTTTTTTGTCTCCAGCAGACACTATCAACACTGAATATAGGAAGGGAAATTTCAGGAACTTTGCTTTTCTACTTTCTCACTCTGTGCTACATCAAACAAATATTCCGTTCATTTCCAAGTGCTTCAGGTTTATATTACACTCGAACAGAATAATTAGGGTAACTGTTTCTGAGCTGCAGCAAATTTTTACTCAAAGTTATAGAACTCTCCACATTCTGACACAAGTTTTGAAGAATGTAGTAGGTAGTATTCCCATTTCATTCATGTAATGAGAAAGTTGATCCTCTAAGGACAGACTGGAACAATGCGTTTAATACTCTTCAATTTAATTTGCTCAATATCACAATTAATACAATTAAGGTCACTTGAAACTATTAACGAATTGGGTAATTTACTTTAACAATGTCAGTGTGTTCTCACAATTACATTTGCTTTAATTAGTGTACAAGCTATTATTTAATGGCATACTTCAGATAGAAAAATGTAACGTGTTCTTTGTTCTTAGTAGAAGAGAAGGGGAAACCTTTAATGGGTATGAGCGTCTTGGATTTGCTTTTCGGGGGGTATATTTCTTATCTAAGGGCTTTAACTGGTGGTGAGAATGGAGAAGGATGGCGCAGCTGAAAGGACAAAGATAACTCTTAAAGTGTATGACTGATATTAATCTAGTTGAAATAGATGAGTTGCCCACCTAAAACTTATCACTGCGTCCCTCATGATTCTCAAGGCTGTCGTGAAAAAAATGTGAGATAGTAAAAGAATATTCATATTTCCATTTTGACCTTATTCTGTGTGTTTCCATTTCTCCTCTTTGAAGAATTTTGCTATTCTGGTATAAACCTCTTTATCTTGATCACTATGGAGTGTTGCCATATAGAACTATACCTTACATCAAATTTTGAGCAACTTGATTTATGTCATGTTATACAGAAAACATGCAGAAGGCAGAGGGAAATGAAATAACAAAGTACGTGTTCACCTTCTCAGAACCTAATAAGACACACGTGCTGTCAAATAATTTCCCAAAATCTTAAGAGTAAAAACATGGGAAATATTTTTGTCTCAGATACATCCTTTTACAATCATTCTGGAGTTACTGGTGGCAGAAAATTATTATCTTCTATTCAGTCAGTATCTATTCAGTGTTGTGGGTTGGTTTTCTGCCCCTAAAATCCTCCTCAGTCCAGTTGCCCTGTGCAGTTTTCATCCACATCTGTGTTTTGAGAGATCACCTCAGTGGTTATATGTATAAGAAACAACCACAGAGGTCCAGACCTCTCCATGTGAGGAGTACTTTTCCTAGGTGAAAGCAGCTGAGAAAACAAATACAGTGAGTACTCTAAACTTTATTAATTTTATATCAAATATTTTCTACAGCGTGTTGTATGACATCATGTGTATCACATACATTCTTTCATCTTCTCTCCAGGGAAGGAAATGTATGTGAGGTATAGCATTGTTTTTAAGAGGCCTCACTATGCCCCAGCAGCACGGTTCTTCCTAGTGCTCATCATTCAGAGCTGTTGGGGCTTCTCCACCCAGGCTTTGCTGCTCCATCACAGGCACAGGTGTAAAGATTGGAGGTGTACTAGAGAGAAAAGTACTGTCTTTGGTTTGCTTTGAATTTGATGAATAAAAACAGGAAGGTTTTTACATCTTTGAGCACCGTATGCTAACATAACAAGCATTTTAATATTAATTTATTAATAACAACTGCTGTTTAGTTTGCTTTCAATTGAGCAGCTACAGGATTGTAGTGACAAAGGCTATTGGAGCTACATGGTATGTCTTGAGCTAACTCAGTCTGTCACTAGCTCCGTCTATAAGGCTCTTCATTTTCTCTTCAGGATTTAGCTACACTCTAGAGTTCTCACTATGCAGATGTAGACTGTGTGCATGCACTAAGTGATGTGTGTCAAACAAAGATTCAGAGTAGAAGTCCTCTAACTGAAGTTCTGTCAGGGCCCGCTGGTCCAGAGTGGATGGAAGCAAGCCTGGGGTGCTCTGTGGCAAGCATGCTGCCTGCTGCTCAGCTTGGGCATGAATTGCTGCTGCCATGCTCTTGCATAAGTGAAAGAAAGTTGTCAGCTATGAGCCCTTGTCACTGATTGCCTTGTTGTAAGTGCATGTTTAGAGTGGAGGGGGTGGTTTAGGTGCCCTTACCTGTGGCAGTGTGTGTGCGTTGCTGGGATCCAGGGCCTGACTTTTCTCTCTAGAAATTTTAGCTCCACTTTGACGGCTTCACGTGAGTTGCCTGCTACGTTAATTCCAGTTTGGAGATTATAATGTGTCATAGACAATCAGCACAAACATCATGTGGGGAACCTGCCTTCAGTGGTTTGTAAGGCAGATATTAGAAAAGACCTTTTGGTTGGCGGTGTCTGTTGAAGAAATCTAGCTGGCTCTTATCTTGTTTCCAATTATACCTGTAGTATAATATGTGTGCTATAAAAAAAAATGGTTCAAGTTGAATGAAAATGAAAGATTTTTAACTAAATTTGATATGCTGATTAGAGCAAGGAGAAAATTCCATTTTAACTGTAGTAACATCTTGAACAATATTCAAACAGAAGGATCTTTTTAATAAAAACTTTCTAAGTGTAATGTGAATGCTACTTTGTTATTAGAAGTTATACAGAAGTCAATGGTGAGAATGAAATCGTTCTTTGAATATTTTAGTGATATTTGATGTAAAAATGTAATATGAAGGCTAGTATATGTAAACACTTCACATATTAAGTGTTTGATGCAATGATCAAATTATGTTAAATGGCTGTATCTCCTACATATGGAAAAGGCAGATTCTCTTAATTTAAAAAAATTGAACTGTACAAGCTTGATTTTCTTTGTGTATGTGTAATAAAAGGCTAGTAAATCAGAATTCTAGCTGAGGCCAGCATGATTGGTACAGGATAATAATTAAATGTTTCTGTTCCCTTCTGTCCTTACATACAGAAGACTGTAATTTACAAAGCTGTCAATTGTATGCAGCTAGCTGATGTTGTGTACCCCTGTACCTGAGATTAAATGTATGTTAAAACATCTTGAAAGAGTTAAACTGCCACAGACTTGATTGTATTAGAAATTGATGGCTCTATATAACAGAAATAAGTCAGTGTAGACAGAATCTTTCCTATCTTTCATATATGTGGACATTTGCAAAATCTGGAATTCCTTATTTTAAAAATTGAAAAGTTGAACATGCTTTTATTTAAGTGATATCACCAGGTGATACTGCAAAGCTTCAATTCTAGGCTTTTTAGGATTAACTTGTAAGCCTTATTCTTCATCCACCTTGAATGCCCCTGTCATTGTCCTCTGTGTACATGCAGAGCTCAGAGGCGTGGAAGGGGACAGGAATAAAGTACCGTCATACCAGATAATTTTGTACTACTTAAAATTAGTTAAATGTGTATTATTTATTGACAATCTGGCCTTTTAACAAAGAAAAATAGGCTATGGTTAGGTTGCCACTGCTACAAACTAAACAGCTGATACTTTAATGAACAACATACTGAGGGCCATCCAGGACATAAGGCAAATTAAGCAGGTTACAAACTGCATATCTTCTGTTTAGATATAGGAGATCTCCCCAGCTCTGACAATTAACTCTACTGATCAGGCAAGCAGACAGACAGAAACAGAAGGAGGCCATTTGTATCAATTTGAGGAACAGAACTAGTAATGAAGTAAAATATTCCTACCAGATATTTTCAACTCTGCTTTGGAACAGATATTTCTAACTGCTGGTTTCATCTTAACAATAACAAGTAAATAAATATGTGCTGCTTAACAAAAGCGTATTTTCTGTTGTTTACAAATTGAGAGCAAAGGAATAATAATACTCCTAACCCAGAGGGTTTTTTAAAAAGGAGAATACATTTTCTGGACATACAAACAAATACGGATCTTGGTAACCTGACAGCTTTGTTTAAACATTGAATTTGAGTTTCCTTTCATGAAAATCTTTTCAAAGTACAGCAATTCAGCTGTGAAAACCTGAATACATTAATGATGACGAAGAACCTCTGGAATGAGCCAACATTTGTTTTTGTTCTTTTACAACATTTCCTGATGAATTGCACATACAAAAAGTGTTGCAGGTTATTTTAATTTTCCTTTCTTACTTTGATAATAAATGTCTCCACTGTTTACCTTTTCAGTTAAGGTACCTTATTATTACTAATCAGCTTTAATTATTTATAACAAAATGACTGTGAAAGATTTTTCTTTGATGTAGAAAAAGTCAGGGACCTGATCCTGATCCTATTAAAATTAATGGCAAGGTGCCAAATGACAGTAAAGGCAACAAGCCTGAGTACCCTTATTGCTTAGGTGAAGCAATAATTCAGCCCAGGGTACTGAATTGCGATTCAGTATTTGGAGTTCCTTAATTCTGGGAGTGTCCATATTTCAAGCATTTGGTCTCAAGATTTGACTGCTGAGAAGCAAGAGTGCATACAACTTTTAAAGCCCCGGTCTTCATTTTACACATCAGACATGCAGTAAGTGAAAAAAAAAGGCTATATATACAGGATAGCTGGAGATCATCTTGTCACTAAAAAAAATAAAGGCTAAAAGAAGAGGAGTGAGAGAAGTGTGCAGAGACTTACTACTTTTATTTGTATTTCTTTCCAGTCAACAAGATAGCAAACCAACCTAATCTAAAAGAAGAGAACCATGTAGATGTGGCATTGAGGGACATGATTTGGTGGGCACAGTGGGCGGTTGGACTCGGTGATCTTATAGGTCTTTTCCAACCTTAATGATTCTATGATTCCATGATTTTAAATTATGCTGGATATGAAGTGTGATGTCTCAGATGCATTTATGTGAGCTGATGTTTAAATCATTTTATATAAGTAAACTAGTGCTGGGTTTTATTTCTAGATATTTGAAGCTTAAGATGTATGTCTATGTATATATACACACACTGTGAAAAAATTGAACACTTCTGTCAGAGTCTAGAATACGTTTTATTTATTCATAAGTATCCCTGGTCAGCTTTTTCATCATGTCAGAAGTTTGGGTCACTGCATCAGTAATCATGTGACTATAATGTTTCAAGTGCAGCACAGATGACACAAAAGGATATAGCAAAATAGATTTATTACTATTTGTGACAATCACACAATCTTATGATGCAATTTATGCCCCATAGCTTGATCTGTTTATAAAGGGCAGTAGAATTTTAGATTTTCTTTTGCATCTCTGTGCTTGCGTCATCTTGTTAGAAGCTATCACATAACAGAGAAGCTAAGAAATTAATTATCATAGCTGTATGTATAATATTAAGACTCTATATTCTTACACAATCAGAAATCTGAAACAGGCAAAATGATAGGCCTGATTCATACAAGAAGTCAGGGGCAGAAGCTGAGCGCAGGTCATTCAAGAGACTTCATTCAGAGAGCTACCTCAATGACCATGCTGTTCTTTGTTTCATGCTTCCTGTGAGTCAGGTAGTTAATTCACTGAAAAAAATCATAAATTTGCTACATATCAGAGTACACCCACAACATTTCCATGTTTTGTATACAAACTCACAATAAATATGTACTTGTCAGTCTTCATGAATTTCAGCTAAAAGTATTTTTGGTAACTGTCATATGAAAAATATTTTCAAAGAAGCAGATCAGTGTCACCTTTTCAGTATTATAAGTCATCAAATAAAGTTAAAATGTTTTAAATATGTTAAACTATTCTCTAAACTTTGGTAAACCATAGCGCAGTACGGATGTATATATATGAGTGTTACTATTAAAACATGATTTGGCCACAAGTTTAAGGAATGCTCCTCCAACTTGTTGAAATAGTTATCAAGGTTGATTTGGTTTTATGTCATTATATTCTACCTTGGCATTGCTAGCTCCTGTCTTAAGAAGAGTCAAAGTACTAGAATTTCCTAAGAGGATTTTTAAAGTTAAGCACTGCCTACTGCTCTTACCATTTCATTATGCTGTTAGATACTGTGGGCATTGACATACTGTGTTGGCTTGACATACTGCTCAGTGTAAGTTGTGAATCAGTTAACACAGTGCTAGCTTCATGTTTCCCCTGCAACCCCTCTTGAGGTAAATGGAATACCTATGTCTTTGATATTTAGTGGAATGTAGGTGGGAAGGTTAAAAATCAAATTTAACATCTATAAAGTATAATGGCCACTTAAATAAAAAAAACTTGCTCTAATTTTCTTCTTTTAAATATCTTAAGTCTGTACAAACAGCTGGTAGTTAAATGCTTCTGCTTAGAAACTGGAGTGATAAGCAATAATATATAAACTCTGGGATAGGAAGACTGCACTCAAATTTTTGAACAAAACCCAGTCTGTTCAGTGTAAATGGGACTACATAACCGAAATACTATCAGTAGCCCCGTTTGATAAATTTATCCACTAAAATTTTGATATCCCATTACAAATTATTATTCTTGGTCTTACTAGAAGTTAAAAGGCACAAACTTCATCCAGATAAAGCTTTTATGGTGGTGATAATTCTTTTCTTCAGAGAAACTGGATTTATAATGGAATCAATGATTTAAACTTAGGAAAAATGAACTGTATAGTGTTTTGGTACTAAGTGCAATTCAAGGAATAGAGTTATCATGTAATGCACGTGATGCTATGTTTTTGATGATGTGAAAACATTTGAGTTTCATTATGATGGATATATACTTTCTGTGTGTAAGCCATAGTATTTGAAGACACAGTCATTCCTTTTGTTTACTTTTCATTTGAAATATTTAAAGAGTGGAGCAACAGAACATAAATCTGTCCATTAGTGGACATTTCTACTTTGCACTCAAATGAATTTTCATCAAATTTGATTTGATGACTGGTGGCCAGAGCAGATGCTATCTTAATGGAAGAGAGAAGCATATTGAGAAACAGGATCACCTCCAAACTTCTGTGACCCAGTATTTATTCACTCTTTATTGAAGTGCAAAAGAAAATACTGCTTTGCAAATGTATACAAAGCTCCATTCTGAATTATCACAGAAAGATGTCCACAAAATTATCACAGAATCACAGGGGTTGGAAGGGATCTCAAGAGATCACCAAGTCCAACCCCACTGCTAAAGCAGGTTCCCTACAATATGTCACACAGGTAGGCATCCAGAGGGGTCTTGAATATCTCCATATAAGGAGACTCCGTAAATTCTCTGGGCAACCCAAATCAGCTGCAGTAGTTGTGTAGCATTAATTGTTGGTATTCTAAAAATAACGCTCTTGCAGATTAGTTTG
Organism: Numida meleagris; assembly: GCF_002078875.1. Taxonomy (NCBI): domain Eukaryota; kingdom Metazoa; phylum Chordata; class Aves; order Galliformes; family Numididae; genus Numida; species Numida meleagris. Next base: position 34,739,554 of record NC_034410.1, on the reverse strand, counting down.
GTTGTTTTACTTATTTGAATAGAAAAAAAGGGATGTAAGTCAAAGATTGTACTGTAAAAGATTCCAGTTCTGTTTTGGGATTCTTGTGACTAACCAGTCAAAACTTTTGTTTTAAATATTCTGGAATTAAAATTGAAGGTTTTCAGCATCATTAATATATTTTATAAATTCGAATTTAAGTTGAAGACATGACAGTTTTAGGTTCGGCATTTGCATGAACTAAAGTTACACCTTTGTAACTCTGCCACTAGGAGAACTGCTTGATCAAGAGAATGTTTCTTTAAAGTTGCTTTGTAGTGTGCTTCTATCAGAAGTAAATTTCTAATTTGGAAAAATACCATATAAAGCCTGTATTAAGTGCTGCATGACTTTCTCATTTACTTAATTTCTGCAGGAAAAAAAATGATGTAAAAGCACCTGTAAAAGAAAACCACAGATTGAATTCTGCACATGAAAAATCTGCAGCAGATTTTTCATTTCAGAATTAATACCTTTCTGATAATACAAGTCCTCTAGACAGAACAAATTTAGGAAGATTCTTGCAGGTTTTCTGCTATTTCAAAGACACTTGCTCACAACTGTCAGTTTAAATTTGAGATTGATATGGAAAAGTAACCCTGCATTTGATTTCTGACTTTAACATTACTTATCTAAATACAGTTTTCTGTTTTTGCATATTAATCTGTTCCTTGCCAAAGCTGTAGCTCAGAGCAACAGCTTTGAAAATGTTGAACCTACCCTTTCTTTCTTGTAAAGTAATACATAAAGTTGAATTTAACTTGGATATTCTGCTAACTGTGACAAACCGTTAACTATAAAATACTGAAAATTTTGGGGATGATGAGTTGATTTTCAACTGATAATATATTTATATAGGTTGCTCCAAAAGTAATGCTTCCTATTTATTTCTATGGAAACTACAACAGATTCAGAGAGAACAATAACACTATTTGATTGAGCAAATTCTCAGGTACAAATCAGTGTTCTCACATCCACTGTTTGGTCTCCATAAATGTTCACCAAGTGTTGATGAATATCAGTGGGTGCCATTTTTTCCACGTGAAGGAATTCAATTCCACACCTTTGCTTCATACACACTTCCATGTCAGACTCCATTCTGTCAGGCTGCTCCTCTGCTGCCATTTGTTGCATGACAACAACATGTAACAGAATATTGGTGGGAAGGTTCAAACCTCTAGTGCCATACCGCAAACATCCACCTCTGACATTGTGGGCCAGTGTAATAAAATAGGAAGCATTACTTTCTGAGCAACCCTCTTATATAACAAAGTGACAGTAAATACATTAAAACAGTACTGAATCTTAAGATAGAAAGTGATGACATCTGAAAATCATGTAATAAATTACGTGTACAGCAGTGGTTTATTATTCTAGCATAGGGGGCCTCTCACACTGTGGATCCTACCGCAGCACAAATGGATCAACGCTTCCTGAAATATTGATGTCTTTCAATTTGGGAGATTACTGTGATGACTCTGAGTCTTTGCTGCAAGAGAAAAAAGCAAGAAAGAGTTACACTCTTACTTTGTTGATTTGATTCCTCCATGCTATAATCTTCCTCAGAAAAGAGGCATGATTACTGAGAAATACTATTAATCCCGCTTTTAAAGTATAATCAAACTTAAAAGGTTAGCTGAGGCACTGGAGGTCTGCCATGAATCATTGCAAAGGGAACAGATTTGTATCAATGCCATGTTCAGACACCTGCCAGAGCCCCTACTGGCTTACCACCTTATTTACTCTTGGTGTCTCGACCCAAGCTACCAGAAAAAAGTTTGTCCACCTTGTTAATTCTTCCTCTGTTTGATTCTTTGACCCTCAAGTTTATAAATTGGCACCATTTTTGCACCAAAGGTGATGAATCAGTTTTAGGACATGTTAACTTCTTTTAGCGGTTCTCATTTACCAGTTGCTGTTAAGTCCAAATCTTGTTACTGTTTTAATGAAGTTAAGGCAAAGCAAAATTTGAAAGTGCCAGATTGCGTTTGATTTCTTTCTTTTTCAAGCCGTACGTCAGTGCTCCAAAGGCCTGTCTTGTGGCTGGTTCGATCAAAATAAAAACACATATAAACATATAAAGGATCCCATTCTGAGAAATATCTACTAATTTCAGGCAAAGAAATATTTTCATTTGATGTTTACAAATAACACTTTTTAAACTTTGCCTAGAGATAGGGAGGGAGGAGTGTTTCAAAAATGAGATGTTTAAGTAAAATGACTACAAAAGGATGTAACCATCCATTTTAGTGTATTTCTTCTTCTGAATAAGTTATGCTCTAATAAAAATTAAAGAGCAAGTTACATTTCGAAGATCAGGTCATCGTAATTCATTGACATTAGGCCACATAACTGAATAATGTCTTACTTCAGTGAAATACATCAAATGAGATCAACAATTATGACTCATAAACATGCCTCGCAGGCATAAAGCAGCAGGGAATTAGCATGTGAGGCTGATAAATATGCATGTAAATAAGCTCCCAAAGGAATAACATGGGTTTGATTGATAGGTTTAGAATTGGAACATATGTAAACCCCTTTATTCCTCATTCTGGTGTAGCTAAGTAAAGATGCGTTTTACTTGTTAAAAGTTTCAATAACTTTGTAAATCTTAATGCCACATCTGCTTTTGTGTGTGCAGGCACGTGTGGGTGTCACTAGAGAGATTGATTGAATTGTCTACAGGGTAGATGCCCTCACTTGAATTGTAGTGTTTGTGTATGTATACTGTAGTGCTTGTGTATGTGCATGCACATATATGAGTATTTGAATGCTGCATACTAGGTGGAGTGGAGCAAAAGATTATTTGAGGATTATACTCAGAACGTATAACTTATGAAGCTTGTTTTATAAGTAGAAAATTGAGTTGTGAGTTTTGGTATATTCACCACTATATTTATTTTTGCAAATCCTTTCTGCATTGAAGGTAATCGCTATTTATATTACAGAAAGTTCCTCTAGTGCTGCTGTTTTTAAGAGTCTGGCAGGGATTCTTTATAAAACTTCCATTTTTGTTGGAGTCTTGCAGCTTGTACTCTTATCTACAACTTCAAAGTACCTATCACAGCAGTATCTTTATGTTTGATCAGCTCAAGTGTTTATGCTGTGCCGAGATTTACATCTGTATTGTTAGAAGAGTATATAACATACTTTGTGTTTATAAAACATTAATACTTTGGTTTGCCAAATATAGACCAATTGGTTGCCATGTCATGTGACCTAGTGTACATCTGCTTTATTACCATTCCCTGCTATTAGGCAGCGGAAACTTTTCCAACTGATGCACACTCACTGATGTTGCATCATAATATAATTATGCTAAAGTAATCTTAGACCAGTGGCATGCAGTATGCAAATACATTTTCAATATTATGAGGTATGTACAGACTGTAGATTTTAGTTGGGTATGTTTTATAGCTAAAATAGTCATTCAGAGAAATTTAAGCTGGGGCTGCTACCAGAGATTATCATTGTTCACATGTGATAACCTCTGTTCTCTAATAGCTGTCTCTTGCTTAGAGATACCTTTCTGTGGAAATAAACTTCGAGCAAAAAGACTTTTAGCTGTTCAGATTTATAGAGTAGCAGGGAATATATTTTCCAGTTCCGATCAGTAAATTCAGGAGCTACTGCTTAGATCTGAAAACTGGCTCTTTTTGCTGCTTAAAAATAAAAAAATAAAATTGAAGCACTCAGAGACATCAGCATCGATTCTCGTGTGGGTTCTCATGAAGCAATTTATAGTTACCCTGTACAATTTGTACAGAAACACTCCAACAGCATAAACTGCTTAACCCAGAATGTTAACAGGCTGTGACATCAAGAAAAAATGAGTCCTGTGTACAGCCATGGGGAGGGGGGCAGCAGGGAGGGGATTTTGTGCAACAGAGATGAATAAGCAGATTGCTGTCTGGAACTCTGATGGACCATGTTTCTAGCTGTGTAGCACTGTCCTTTTTCACAGAGGATGCCTAGATATCTCTTGAGCCAACAGAAATAAAAAATATAACACTTTTTTTTTCCCCCTAACAATGTGCCCTTTTTACACTCAGGACCTTGACAGACTGTCACTCAGTTTCCACTCCCCACGCAGAACATCCTTGAATGGCTCAAGAGGAGCCAGAAAATTGTTACTACGTATTTTTCATTCACCTCTAGAATTTTCCACATTTTAACCAACATGTGTGAAGCCACTGGGAAATATGGTTAAATGAGTTAAGCAGACATCACCCATCTGTGCATCTTAGGGAAAATAAAAACAGTGCTGTCCCTTGGAAATCTTTCTTGGTACATAACCAAAATCCGACGAACAGCCACCAGTTTGAAGCTAAACCTAGGCAAGGCTCTTGTAGGAAGAAAGGGAGAAGTACTTGGAAAAAAGCCTGCTTCTTCTAACTCACCCCAGTCTTCCTGGTGTGTTGCCTTTCAGAATGTAAGGTGGTCTTGGCAAGTGGGCTCCTTTGGAATTCCTGAAGGCTATTGGGCACACAAGAATACACATCTACAGATCATACCTACTTCAGCCAGTGTTAAAAATCTGTCATTCAGCCTCAGCTCTGAATTTTAGTCAACATACAAGCAAAAATGACCTTCTTGTAGGCTTTGCCCTGTTTGTGCAAGTGTTATGTAATTCTAGATAGAAGGCATCTTAAGAACTATACATTTCCAAAAGTCTTGAGTCACCCTTTTGTATTGTTCATTGCTATCCTTTCTACTACTAAAGTGACTGGTAATTTGTATCTCTCAAACAGTTCCCACTTGGATTTCTCATGTACTGAAAAGTCAGATGCCTGACATTACTGTGTAAAGTTAAGTGCTTGGGGTTAATGAATGGCATTAAATTTTATGAGGTCATGTCCAGTAGATGTTAAAAGAAGCTTAAGGGAACTTTATCACTGATAGAAATTAACAGTTGGCATGAAAGAATGCCTGAGGGAGTTCAGTTCTAAGCAAAAATAAAATTGGTGGCATAAAAACTAAAATATAGAGTCACTGTGATTAATGTAAACATTTTTGTTAGGTAATTGGTTACGTGTTGCAGTAAAAGAAATGAGACCTCACAGTTTGAAGGGAAGGAATATTATTGTATTTAGAAAGCAATTAATGTTTCTAGTCAAATAAAAAAAATCTACATCACCTACAATATTTATATTCTTTCAGTAAACATATAACCTTTGGGGCTGTATTTATCAAATAGTCTAGTCCCCACTTATTTACATTAGGTTTTTCTTTGGGCGAAATGTGTTTTCCCTAGTGGAGTATGTTATTTTGTTTCATTAAACCTTTATTTCTACTCACATGCATTGCTTATATTACAGACCAAATGAGTACATTCTGTGTGCTGAAGTCATCTAAGGTTTGTGTTTTGGAGTGACTGACGGATGGCATGAAAATTCTGTTTAAAAAAGAAAATGGCTACATTAACTTATGGATAGATCTGTTTTGCATAATTATGTGGGGAACTATTCAGTAATTACACCAGTATTCACATGCTGTAATTTTCGTCTTCTTTATTCGCTGTCATTCCAATGAGAGGAAACAGAAAACTTATTCAGACATACATCCTTTCTTATTCTGTCTCACAACCTGCAGTCACGGTGTATAGTACTTTCAGACAATGTCTGTACAGCTCAGGTAAGACAACTGTTGTCTTGAATTTGGTGCTCACGGTGTGTAAATTCTGCATTTGATCTTCTAAGACTCTAATAAAAACCTTTAGATACGCCCGAGTGGCCTGTTACTTTCACTTCAGTTGAGGTCTCTGCTTTCTGGACGCTTAGAGGTAACAGTGTCAAGCGTGATGAGAACATAGGGCTTTACGATTGAAGAGTCAGTTTTTGGAGGAGAGCTTTTTGTCTCTGTGGTTGGACAGAAAGGTACTTACTCTGTTATCCAGCGTCACGACCACATCCCTAATTTGGAGAGGGAAAGCTGAAGGAAAAGTGAAACTAATTTAGAATTTGTTGTCCCTCAGGACTGTTCTGTTGCTCTCTTCTGTTGCTGTTATGATTTAGTATGAAGTACATACCCGAATCACACCTTTTTTCATTTTCCTGAGGTGGCGATTGGTCAAAAAATCCAATTTCAAAAAGTTAGTGTGACCTTCTGCTTGGTGACATTTTCATTTTGCACCCAGATTGTTATTGCTTTGGCTAATAGGTGGGGTGCGTTTTCTGTCTTAGTGAGTTGGTGTGACTATCTTGAAAAACTGACTGCTCCTACGCACTTATCCTATTATTGTGTGAAATAATCATCAGCCTTTTAGAAAACTTGATTACAATTGTAGTCAACAAGAAAAATCTAGTCAAAATGATCTAATTTTGAAGTCTTGTAATGCTTATAGCTCCAAATACTTTGTACTTGCATCCTTGGTTCCATTCTGAAGCCCCCCCAGGGCTTTACCTAGTGATTGGCCTCACAGGAGGGTAAGAAAGAACAAAAATCTGTCCCATGATGGATTTTATGCTTCTGCCTGGAAAAGTTTTATGGGGAATTTTTCTCGATACCTACAGCAGTGGGACCGTTGTTCTGCAGCCTACCCTACATTATAGTGAATAGAAATGTTTTGTCATTCTGGTTGTCACTTAGATACATTTTTATATTCTGGTGTTGCTGTGGACTTTCATGTGTTAGGCACCTAGCGCTTGCTGCTAATGCATATATATCTTTGCTCTTCAAGTTTTTCCAGATCTGTCATTTACAAAATGCATCTGCTTTTGCACCCGCAAAGTACACAGTTGGTGCTCTCCAATTAACTAAGGCATGATTTAAAAGAATTTTGATTAACATCTAGTGTTTTCATTATGTTTTGGCATATTTTGATTTGACAGTTTAAAAGCTCTAGCTCAGTACTTCCTTTATACAGTTCGGTGGCATTTTTTTCCACCGGCAAAATTTATAAAAAATGTAGAGTCCTGCTCCATTTCAGGGTCCTCTGAGGTATGGATCTGCTGGATACATAATGCATTCTGAGAATTAGCAGCCTTAGTTAGACAGCCTCATATTAGGAACCAAGAGCTTTCTGGCATCATCTTATACAGCCATATTGTACAAAGCTAGGTGGTTTTAGGCTCAGGTGTCCTTTTTTGTTGCAGGTTCCTCCTACATAGTTGACTTGATTGGGATAAGGGCTGTTCCATTCACAGCAGGAATGTCCCTTTCAGGGTTGAATATTTGAGACTGTGAGGCAGTGTTGTTTGGCTGCACGTTGTTGGCATTTTGCAGTCCATTTTTCTCAAGTGTGCAATGTATTGATGCTATGATAGGGTGAAGGTATCCTAGCACTTATTTATTTTTTTCACTGTGGACTACAAATGTCTTATGTATGCAATTTGTTATTGATGGAATATCTCCTTTAAGTCTTACCTACATAACTTGAAACTTTGACTAAAGACTGGGTTGCTTCTTCAAACTTATTTGCATAACAGGTTTCTAAAAAAGTGAAAAAATATGCTTTCTGTTGTGTTACAAATGATAGGTGGAGGAAGTAAAAACCATATGAATTTCCGAGGTGTCACATTCACCTCTGAATAAACCATTTGTAATCTCTTTACTTTTTTTGTGTGTGTAATAAATCCAAATCAGCCTGTTGGGCTTACTGAAGTGACTGAAGAAATTGTGTGAGGGCCTTGAAAAGGGTACAACAACTGGTATCAGTGTCCTGGAGCCTTCCTGCTGCTTCCAGCAGTGCAAAATGGAGCTGTGTTAGGGGGAACGCAGCAGAACAGTGCCTCAGTGCCTCCATGTGGCGCTCTGGGTGGCTCAGGCGCTGGCTGCTTCCACCACGGGTCTTTCCACACCTCGTATGGAGTACTTGTAAGATTGCAGTGTTTGAGAAATGCTAATGCATTGCCTACATCTCTGTGACAACTTCCTAACATCAAATTTCAGATCTGTTTTCTCTTTCTCAGAGCTGAAACCAAGAGCTGAGATGCTGACTCTTGGGGATAGTGCCAGCCCCGCCATGGATGCTAGGCAGCTTCTCTGGCTCTAGGTCCTTAGATACCTGAATTTTCCAAGCTGCTATATCGTAGCTTCCCTTAATAGGAAGCTGCAGAGAAAGCAAGAATTCTTCCTGTTCTTTTTTTAACATCTGGTCCTATTCATCACGAAGCCCCTTGACCAAGTGCAGGATGTGAGGCTGCTTGTCACTGCCGTGTGGCTTCCTAGCCAGGCTGGCTTTCCTCCTGATAAACCTGTTCTTTTCAGATGAAAAGCTGGCTTCTGGTTGAAAGGGCAATTCTGTTTCAATAAAAGAGCACTTAATCCCTTCTCGTTTGTCTTATACTATCATTTAATCTTGGCAAAACAGCAGTGTTTGAAAACTTCTACTCAATCTTTCGGCTCTGGTTTTTTCCTAGACTCAATGGAATATACCTTATCACTTTTGAATATGAAAATCAAACTATGCTTGTATATAATTTATTATCCTAAACAGACGGATTACATCTATCTATAAGATACAAATGTGGTTTAAAATAGGATGTAATTGAAGTAAATTAAAGGACAATAGGAGCCTTCAAACATATAAAGAGGTGGTATGTTTTTCTTATTGTCAGTGTAAATGGTCTCTGGAGAACACCTTTTTACACTGATTGTGCATGTGTAAGATTAAGCAAAGCTGTATGACCAGTGCTATCTCAGGAGGATGCTGAGTCATTAACTCATGTTTATTGCCTCTTGCCATCTTTAGATTATTGCAATTTATAGCTCAATGGCCTTTTCGGCTGTTTATAAGTTAAAATTAGCTAAATTCTTCTGGATGCAAGTGATAAGTCACGCGGCATTTATATATCAAGGAATATAAGTTCCTAGCAATGATTCCAGACTGCTTCTAAGATTTTTCTTTCTGTGCAATGTCTAATTGTGGTAGTTGTCCCTACTTATATATATTATTCTATCGTCTGTTTTGCTAGTTCTGCTGTTTGCTATTTTGTTATCAGTATATGTTCATAAAGAATTTATTGAAGTTAGGAATTATATTATTTATTAAGGCATCCACTTCAACCACACTGCCTTAAAATGTTTGTCACATTTGATGATGACCTAGGAGCTTGTTTGAGTTATATATTGTAAATGATCAGCAATGTTAGGTAGCAGATAGAGACTGCAGTACAGAGCCTGTGAACAGAATTGGGCATAATCTGCACTTAGACCGAAGACAGGTGCACTGTGAAAAACAGAGACTGAAAAAACGTTAGAAGAATCGTGTTTTACCTTATCCTGTGGATTTTTTTTTTTCTTTTACAAGTCTTATTGCTGCTGGTAACAAATTTAGTCCAGGCATTACTGGGCTAAATGCTTATTGACTTCAGTGGAAGTTACATTGCTTATACAAGCTAGTATTGTGTATTTCCTATTGAATGGGAAGTCAAGCTTTTTTTCCCTGTTATGTGCATTTTCTGAAGAGTTTGTATCACACCTAAATTGGCCCTTCCCATCATTCTCAAAGAGATTATTTTAAAGCACCTCTGGATGCAAATTATTTAAGGTATTGGTACGTAACAATCACGTGAGAACTCTTATCAGGCATTCCTATGAATTAGTTCAGTGGTATAAGAGTAAAATTCCTTATTCTATGTATTTTACTGTTTTAGTTTAGAATGCAGTGGATAGTTCAGCCTATTTTAGTAATCACAGAAGCTTAGAAGCTTAATCAGGAAACTAGATGTAATAAATAAGTGCTTTGAACATATTTATTGTTGTTTTAAATTGAGCTGCAAGGGACTACATTCTTTAAGCACTGACGCTACATTCTAATTTTGAAATCAGTCAGCTGCAGTTTTATATAGTCTTTCTCATCCACTCTTTTTCACACATATATTTTGCATTTGAAAAAGTGGCATGTAAACGTAGAGGCTAACCTAATGACAGGGCTGGTGTTAAGATTTGTGAACGCTCAGAATCAGTTTCACTTAAAATGGAAACCCTCTTATTTTTGTATGTCTTAATGTAAACTGAAGTGCATTGATAAAATTATTTCAAACAGAGCTTTTGCCTGAGAATACACAAAGTTCACTTGTGTGAGCGTATACACATACGCAATTGTGATTTGATATGCAAAGATCATAGAAGATGCCACTTGATTGTCGTAAATCATGAACAGCGATCCAAGAGACACCAGAATCGACTGGGCTAGAGCAACATGCAATACAAGACATTCTTATTATCTCTGTAAGTTTTTGTTCGTAACGGCAAACCAGTGTGTCTGCCTATCATATTGTTCGACAGCTCTGCTGCCTTTCTGTAGGGCTAAAACAGGCTTTGATTTTGCACCTTTGTGTCAGCGTTGCTTGCTTACTTTCAAATGTCACCAGCTTTCACTATTGCAAAATTAGCATACGCGCGGGTACTCCATTGTGTTTTATGTTTGCGTTCCTTTCCTAACTTGCATAAGCTTGAAGAGGAAAAAACACCGTTAACGCTTAGTGTATTTTTTCCTACTTTTAGCTAAGGATAATCAAATGAAATATTTCACTCCCTGTAAGACTTTTGTACTTCTAATCATAAAGTCCTACAGCTGATTATCAGCAAGGTCTGATATCTAGCCCGGCGTATCATTTTTTATTTAATTCCTAGCAAATATTTTAGGGCACAGTAGTTGGAACTGAAGCACTACCAGAAAAAAAATCTGTACCAGGCACCATACTCATTGGAAGTCCGTACGTATTGCTAAGTAAATTTGAAACAAGGGGCGGAGAGTCAAGTTTGCACCTGAAAGACTGCTCGCCAAATTGCATCATATTTGTTTTGGAAAACTTCAGGAGCTTGCTCAGGCTGAAATGTTCTTCAACTTTCCAACCTAATAATTATTTTATAAATATCAGAAGTGCAGTGCACTTAATTCTTTAGCTGAAGGCATTATTTTCAGTTTCTGTACACTGCTTCAAGCTTGCTCCATTTAATCATTTTAAAAGCTTATTTGGTGCAAATTGAATTTAACACTGTAGTTGCAGGGGTGTTATGTAAAAAGTCCGAGAGATCGCTGCTAGTGTAGGGTTTGTTGTACAACGATTGAGCTCCAGAGCTGCAGCAGAGATGGAATCATCCTAAACTCTCCAGCACCCTCTGTTGACGCGATACAGCAATGCCGTGTGCGTCGCTCCTTTATTGCCAGGAAATCTATCAAAATACGTAACAGAGAAATCTGTAGCTCCACTACATTTTACTTTCTAAAGATCTAGTTTATGGAGCTAAATCTTAATTTACCTTATGTTTGGGGATTAGTTTTCTTTTTATTTCTTCTATTGCCGTTCTGGTCTATCCAGTGGACCCGAATCAGAAAGCTTCAGTCATCTTACTCTTCTTGTATTTATATATATATATATATATATTTTTTTTTTTTTTTCGCTGCAGAGATCCTGAAGACTTTCCAAACTGCATATTTGGTGCAGTTGAAATGCAAATTGTCTGTTCTTTTGTAAACCCTTCAATTGTCAGACTGCTCTCTTTCAAAATAATAGAGGAGCCTGGAATCGCCCATGCTAAAATTAAGAATTTATAACTGTATGGAACAGATGTTTTCATAAACATTTGCTATAATTAATTTCAACTAGGGGATTGAAGGAACAAAGCAGTTTTTCCCTCTTCAAAACTTTATTGCCTTTTCCCCATACAGCAAACTCAGAAATCTTTGCTTTAATATCGTTAATGAAACAAATTTACTCTTCTGTTTGGTTTTCACTGTGAAAAAGGAAAGCTTAAATTGAAGAAGATTCTGACCTTTGGAACAATGGGCAGTTACGTTGAATTTCGGACATCGAGTATAAAGAATTAAAATACAGGCTGTTTGTCTTTAGGTGCTCATTTCTGAGACTAAAACTGTGTTGTCAATTGTCAAAGATTCCCACATATTAGAATAAATTTTATGCAGATCACTTTGATGAATATGTATCTGTGGAGTAAATAGTACGAAGGAATTTTATGTTTGAAGAGTTGTGAACCTTGATGTTACAAAAAGGAAAAGGAGTCTCGTGGCATTATATATAGTTTTAATGCATTGTAAAATGCTTATTGTATGTTGATTACCCCTTTATACTCACAATAAAGGTCTGCAATCTGTTAAGCAATTTTTTTTTGTTTGCATTATGTGAGAAACGCATTTTGACTAAAATTATTCTTCCATATTTGTATTGTCACTAGTTTTTCAGGGATATTGCTTGAAATGTATATAGATTTGGATTTAAATTTTGGTGCTATTGTGAAGAAGTAAAAAATACCCATACATTATTCTTCTGTTTTTACTAGTTTCTATATACCATATAAACATCATCTAGGGAGAAAAAAAAATGTTTAAAGTTTTAAAATAAGCACAGCTTAATTGTTTTGCACCTGAAAGAACCGGTGCAGCTGCAAGGATTTTTTGAGCAAAGTAGAATTCCTGACTGATCTGTCATCTATAAAGTGTGCAAAGAAAAATAGGTAGCTGTCATTAAAATTACATTTCAGCTTTCAATAACCATTTAATGAGTAGCGTAATTATATAAGTATGGTACCTCAAGTACTTCACTCAATAATTAAAAATAATCTCATCTTTAAAGTGAAAGCACTGTAATTATTATTTGACTTAACCAGGACCACTGTTATGATCTCCAGTGGCACCTCAGATTGTTCAAAGTGGTTTTGAAAGTATAAATTAAAATTGGATAAATCATTAAATTATTAAGCTTTAAATATCTGAAAATGAATATAGTGTGGAATTTGGAAGTCATGTTGTAAGAACTGACAACCTTAGACTGCAAGCATATATTTGTGTTAAAATTTTCCTTGTCTTTAATCATAAAACACCGCATTAATGATTGGGTGTTTTATATCAACTTAAACTTGAATTTTCAGAATTGTTAAATACCATTCTTAAAGAAGAATTCAGATTAGAGTACAAAGAAAATATTAAGCAGAGTGCAGACATGTCACCAAAGAGATCTATATCCATTTTGATACTTGTGAGCAGGGGAATGCACAGTTTGATTTCCTAAGTGGGATCACTTTTATCACCAATTCCTAAACTGACAGCCATAAAACCCTTTCATAGTCGACATCAGATTAGTAAATAGTTTATCACTTTAAAAATAGAAACGTGTTGTGTACCCACAAGTAGTCACGCATGTGTGTACACAAATATACGTATAGACAGGAAACATTTTTTTCATATCAAAACGTACTTTGAAAAGACAAGAATTTGGATTTCAATTCTTTTTTAAAAGTTAAAAGTATATCCGTAGAGTAAGGGGATTTCACTCAAGCTTCTTGTCTTAGACCTCTGGCTGGTTGTGATCTGTTTCTCTGGTCTTCTCTATGAGGATTCTAGTACTGGATTTTTGCATCTCATGTAAGACAGCTCTTTTCAGTGGGTTATTGAAGGAGATGATTGAGCAACCTCTGATCCCCACATGGTTCTTCACATGTTTTTCCACTCATTGAGCACTAGCATAAGCTTAAAGTGTCATTGTGCCTGCTGTGTACCTAGAGCCTCTTCTTGCGCTCAGAATGAGGGGCTCTGCAATGCTTCTTATTGCTGGAAGTGGAAGCTATGCACAGCACCTCGATAAAACTTTTCTTTGGAGTGAGGTTATACTACAGTTTGTTAAAAATAAAAATACAAAATAGTGTGCTTATTTAAATTAGGTTTCTCCTTGTTATAGTTTCTGCATACATTCTTCAGATAATACACAGAAAGTGTATTTGGCTTGCTTTTTACTCTGGTTTCATCTGTTTTATGTCTATACTCTCAAACGTTCTTAGAAGAGAAGTTACTGCAGGTGACAAGCCCGTGTGAATCTAGTACCAGAATAAACATATAATTTACAAATCCTTCTCCATGCCTTTTTGAAATCCAAAGAAGATGACATTTGAAATGTTCATTTTTATTAAATGCATCCATTTCTAGTTATTCCAATTCTCTTGAAACAGCTTCCAGCTCTGTTCATAGTTCCAGCTTCCAGCCACCTAAGTCCCAGCTCCCTTTAGCCCTGAGTCTCCATGCTCAAGCAAAGCCAACTAAAATACAGCAATGGAATGGTTTGGTTTTTTTTTCAGCAGAAAGAGTGTTCATTTCCAGGGAAGGCAGTTTCTCCCGTTAGATCAGCAGCAAGGAAGACATTCAGAAGGCTTTCACTCTCTTTGAAGGAACCGCCTTGTTTTATTATTGCATTAAAAACAGTGACTCCTGTAGTGTTGAAAAGCTGGGCACTTCAGCCTTCCTTACTTTGATATTGGTGCTTGCTATGGTACTGGATGTTTCCACTCACTTTTCTCTGTGAGTATAAGATTTATTTTAACTTCTTTTTTTTTTCCCCTCCAGCTATTGCATTTGAAGTTTGGAAAACTTCTTGGGATGTTTGGAACAGGGTTGGTAGAGCATCCTTTGTTTCTTCAGTGGAGCCCTTCCCATTTTTGAGGCTCAGGATCTAAAGATTAGTATGATCCTGAATCGATTAACATTTCTAAAGGAGACCACAAATTCAGTTATGAATATCGTGAATCTTTTATTCATAACTCTTAAGTGTACACCCTAATTTGACTAGAAAGTTCAATCATTATCACTGCAGATGCAAGTAACCTCTGTATTTCACTGAGAGTTCACCATACCTTTCAAACACAAGGCTAACTGGAACTTCCCTGAGGAGAGGTGATCTAGGGCATGGACTCCCACAGCTTATTGTCATTAGTTAGTAAAATACGTGTCCAGTTGTTCTCGTTTATTGCTGACTGTGAAAGCTTAGCAGGATTTGGTGGAAAGCCTTTCAGGTACTAGTAGGTGAAATATAAGGAATCTTTTTTTAAGTTAATGAGTACTTTCTACTTTGCATTATCGTTTTTAGCAGTTTTGACAAAAGGCATTAAATCATCTTTCAAGATATTATTAACAGAAGTATTTGCCTTAATGGGGATGGAATAAGGGGGAAAAAAGGCCAATTTACTAATTCATGTTTCTGAGAGAGCTGGAAGTACATAGTCCTCTCCAGTTTTGATAGCTGCTGCAAATGATAATATGAAGCAGCAAACGTGGCTCTCAGAAAAAACAGTAACTTGTATGAATGAGATTTATTAACAACAGGTGTACAATTAAGAATGCTGAAGTATTGAAGTGGTCGTTTAAAGTAGGGAAATTATTGTTTTTCTTCTGAGAGAATGCTTCAGAATGAAGAATGGTACATGTAGAGTTGTTTGTGAAGGACAGCTGACTGCAGATATGGATCTATCAGACCCCAGATCCCACCAAATTTTCCTTGTTGTATCCTGATGAAAGAAAATATTTTTAACTGAAGGTTTGGTTTTCTTCGTGGAGTCTAGATGATGCTTTGGGCAGGACAAATGGTATAGCAGAAAGGTGATAAAGGCCTTGCATTTTTTGAGATAGTACTTCAAGTAGGAAGAAGATCTTGTTGCCATTCTTTAAAAGAGTTCCAGAAGACCTTTTTCAGCATGTAAACTTCGCATTGTGAATGAGTTTCCTTTTCAGTCTGATTTTTCCTTTTTTAATTTTGAACCTTCCAGAACTACAATCTGGATAATGGAGCATGACAGTGTAGCCAAACTCCCAGAAATAAACGTGTGTGTTCTTATCAGTTCCATAGGTGAATTTTCCAGTCTCTTCTCTGTTTCTCTTCTGGACCTCGTGTCATAAAATATTTACTTCTTTTCTCAACATAGCAGAGAGCGTATTGTAACAATAGTGGAAGAAGGTTTTTCTTCCAACAGTTTCTTGATTCTAAATGAGTGAAGAGTGAAGGGAGGAACTGGCATTTCATACTTTTTAAAATGCTAGGTGTTACGTTTCTGAATGGTCACTCTTGGATTACTAATTACAAATCTGGATCCGAGTAATCATTTTCTATTTCACACTCAAACAAACAAACACTTTCACACAGCCCTGACACTAAAGTACAGAAATATCTGAGATTTCACTGGGGACGCATTCTTTTGGGGGGACATATTTTCCTGGCACGTGGGTTTTTACTTAGATTTTCAAAGTCAGTCAACAAAGAAAAAGTGAGTAATTCTGATTTTCACAACTTACTGTTTTTATGGGAAATTTGCCACAACAAGTGCCATCTCTGCACGCTACATTCTTTGCCAAGGAAGAGTCAGGCCATAAACATAAAGAGGAGTGTGACAGTCATTTTCTTAGACTAAATAAGTTGGAAAGGAACTTCAAGATCAGCAGGTCAAACCATCAACCTGACCTAACAAGTCTCATCACTAAATATTAGTGCCACATCCGCATATCTCTTAAATACCTCCAGGGACAGGGATTCACTGAGCAGTTCCTTACAACCCTCCCTCTGAAGAAATTCTTCCTAAGATCCAATATAAACCTCCCCTGGTGCAACCTGAGACCATTTTATTGTGTTCCATTACTTGTCACCTGAGAAAAGGGACCAGATGCTTTTCTTTCCGACTTGTCCTATGTATCTAATTTGACTTTAGCCACCAAGTTCTGTCACACTCCAAAGATTTAGGAGAGGTGAAACAAGACTCGTTCATAGTTCTTGTGATGGTTCTTAATGGCTTTTATTAATTTCTCCACTCAAGTCTCTACCTCATCTACAAACAAAATCATGACACTGAATGTAATTCTCTTTCTGGACTTGCAGCTGATTGTTTTGCAGTTTAATCTGCTAGAAATACAGTGTCTTACTGTATCCAGGCATTTTGCTTTGAAGAAAAAGACTGAAAGAACTTGGGATCAGTAAGCAGAACAGAGCCTGTAAAGGTGCATGATGCTATCTGTAAATGCATTAAGGAAATATACGAGGACATAGAAGAATTATTAAGCTCCAAAACAAGTTATAGAACAATAAATAGTATAAAGCAGGGCATGAATAAATTTTATTTGAAAAATAGAAGATTTCTTCTGGCTTTTAATAATACTTCAGTAGAAGCACTTAGCACAGAGAGGAAGGACTCCTTCTAGTGCTTGCTTTCTCTCAGCTTCACTCTTCTATGTATGCTTTTATATCTCAAGACATAAAACCAGATGTTTTACAGACATATTACTTAGGTAATTTCAGAGAAACTTTGAACATCTGCTATGAAAAAAAATACTGCTGTTACACAGTCAGCTCAACATTTTTCACAATATAGATGAACTTTTACATTCTTGGTAAAATCATAGTCATCTATTTATATGGTATAGCTCTTTGGCTTTATTCTAGTAAAATTGTGTTTTGTAACTTGAGAAGGGCCTCGAGTAAAACTTGCAGTAATATTCTTAGATTGCCAGAACAGTCAGGCTCCAAATTGAACATAGTGGCTAGTTGTTTCTATTGCCAGTTGTAAGAATTTGAAGATGCGAAACTGAGCCTTGACTAAGTAAGTTTTGTCATAAACTAAAATTAACATGTGCAGTAAAATCAATTGTAACACGTATTGTATTATTTATTGTCATGATCTGTGTTATAACAAAGGCTTCTCACTTTTATTTTGTATTAGGAGGATCAAATGAGAATGGAAGCACGCACCACACCTCAGATTCTGCTGGAACATTTATTTCTTACAGGTTTGTAATTTTTGATATTAATTTTGTAATTTTAATAATCTTGAATATAATAAGCAACACAATCTATTTAAAGCAAAATAACAGGTCTGTATTTTTCAAGACTATCATACAAGCTAAATTGCAACACTCAGTAGACTGAAGATTAAGGATTTAATTAAGAATGATATGAAAAACTTTTTTTCTAGATTACTATTTTTTAAGAAAGTTTTTCAAAACATTCAACTAATGAAAGTTCTGGACGTCTGTAAGCCTAATTCGTTTTTCCCTACGGTATGCAGTAAGGTAGAAATTCTCACCTACTTTAATAGAAACTGGATGTTGAAATTTTTAACTGATCAGAGTCACCCTTCTGATTTTCTCAAAAATAACTGCATTCGTGGGCAACATGGAACTCTATTTGTTAGTTACTGCAATTAAATTATAAAACAAAACCATAGGATTTGTTAAATTCTGGGACGAATATTTCAATTCTGTTTGTAGTAAATACCAGTTAAAGAAGCACAGTACTGAGCAGCTTTGCACAGCACTGTCAGTAAGCTTGAATCTTGCTTGGGTAAATACCAGAGGATGTCTTGTACTTGAAAGCAAAGCAAGGTAATTGGCAGATCTGTAGTTTCGTCTTTCAGCCAGCAAAATACTGCCTCTGCTACAAATGCTAAATCTTTGTCCTTGTAACTGATAATTAATAGTAAGATTTGTGCTAACTAGAATTACTGCATCTGATTTCAATGCTTAAGTATGGGAAAATAAAACAAGCCTACCATCAGACTATTTTGTATTCATTGAAGTAAACTATGATGAATGACATCTATTTCTTTCTCTGTTTGTAGTCTGCTGTAGCCTGTACTTCAAAGGGATGGGGAAGGCAGGAAGAACCTGCCTGTTTGCCCTGTCCTGGCTATCGGTAGATAGGAGTATAGCACACTCCTTGGCCAGCAAGCTGTGCTCAGTATGAGGAGCCCTCGGGTTGGGATGACAAGTGGGGACACAAGTGGAGAACTTGTTGCAGACTGGTGACGGATTGCTGATGAAAGCAGGGAAAAAGCAGCCTTGCCTTGAGGATGCTAAAAAGAAAGACTGACCTAGATGGATCAGCAAAGAGCTTGATGCAATTCAGACACCCAGAGAAAGCTTTTGGGCTGAGAGCTAGGTTAGAAAAAAGGATGTGCCTGCAGGGATGCATTTGGCCAGTGGAACCAAATCCTTGCAATTTTCTGTATGCTAGTAAGTCCGTGGTTCTGTTTTATGTTCTGATGAAACCTTCTTTGGATGATAAAAAACCCTTTGAGGACAGTTAGGATGTTCGTTTTAAGAATACTGTGTTAGCCGATCCATTTCAGGGTTCTGCCTTACTCAGTTTTGTGTTGTATTTGTGTTCTCTAACTTATGCAGCATACAATTTAATTTAAAAGATGGGCTCAAAAATATCACTGACAATAACTTCCGTGCTCTTCGGATGAGAAGCCTATACAGATACCATAACTGTGTGCTGGTTTTGACTAGGAGAGAGTTAATTTTCTTTATGGCTCTAACACTGCTATGTTCTGGATTTGTGATGAAAACAGTGTTGATTACATTGGGATGTTTTAGTTGTTGCTGAGCAGTGCTTACACAGAGCCAAAGACTTTTCTGTTTCTCATGCTGCCCTGCCAAGCAAGGATCTGGGTGCGCACAAGGATCTGGGAGGGTACACAGCCAGGACAGCTGACCCAAGCTGACCAAAGGGATATTTCACACCATATGGCATCATACTGAACGATAAAACTGGGGGAAAAGAGGAAAAGGCGAGGACATTCGCAGTTACGGTGTTTATCTTCCCAAGTAACCATTAGATGCGATGAAACCCTGCTTTCCTGGAAATGGCTGAACATCTGCCTGCCGATGGGAAGAAGTGAATGAATTCCATATTTTCTTTCCTTGCAGGCACAGCTTTTGCTTTACTTATTAAGCTGTCTTTATTTCAACCCAAGTGTTTTCTCAGTTTATCTTTGCAGTTCTTTCCCCCATCTCTGTGGGGTGGAATGAGCGAGTGACTATGGGGCACTTATATGCCTGATGATGTTAAATCTCAGCAGGCCATGAAGCAGTCTCTCAAAAGTAGGCAAGACAGAATTTAGCCAGATCAGCAAAAGGAAAAGGCTGAGAGCTCTTCTCTGCCATTAATTCCAGGACACTTATAACTGAAAACTGTTAACTCCAGAGACCAGCTGTTGTACCCACCAAAGTAAAGTTTGGGGAAGGAGGCAGATCCAGCTAGACTCTGGTTCCATGATCTGTGCTGCGGTGCTGGGGCCCTAACCCTCTCATCCTACCCCTGGCACTCACCTGTTGTTGAGCTGGTCCAAGGGACTGAACTGGCCCATCTAGGGCAAACTTTGTGGTGATTTAGTTCATGGTGTCATCCTGCCGAAAAGTTTGAATGAGTACCAGTGCCAGGGGAAGGAAAGCAGCTAGAACATACAGTTAGGAGTAAGTGGTTGGACAGAGAATGGCAACATTTCCTTCTGTCGGCTTAAAACATAACGAATCTCCAGTTGAGTCAGTCTGTGGTTCATTGATGGAGGCTTTGCAGCCCAAGACACTATCAGTGCAGAATCCTGTGGATTGATCAGGCATAACACACCCGGATTGTACGCTGTGCAGCCTCTCCTTTGCATTGATTCAATCAAATAGCTAATGGGCAATTATTCCAGTGCTGGAGAATTTGATGTTTAACACTTATGTATCAGTCTCAGGACTTAGATGTATATGCTTATGGATCTTATGTATATATCTTTTTAGTACTTCTGGTATTTTATGCCTTGTTACTAAAAACATAATTAGAACAGTTATTACAGTGCCCTAAACTTATTCCAGTGTGCCAAACCATCCTTAATGCTCCACAAGTAAGTAGAGGATAAAATTGGCCATTGTATCTCCATATTACTTAGTCCAAAGTGCATATAATAAATAAACATGATGTTGACGATGAATTCCACTGGAAAATAATCATATTCTGTCAGAGAAGATTACAACACAACTTACAAAACTGAAATCAATTAACGTTTTAAAAGGAACCCCATATATCACTGCCAGAGTATTGTTGTTGCAATTAGAGGCAAGATGATAAAGCAAGATAGTACAGTATGTATATGTGTATGTACGAATATATAAAAGAAACATCTAGCTTTTAATAGTTAGCAGGCTAGCACCATTTTTAAGTAATATTACAGAGTTTAAGTCATGAAATGAATGTTTTCTGCTCAGTGGCAAGTAACTGCCATCATACTATGAGACAGGCTGTAAATTTGCTGATTTGAGTTGAATATTGTATTGATAGTTACAATTCAGGGCTGCATGTTATGTAAAAATGAGCAGCTAATACCTTATGAAAGATTAAAAGTGAATCTTAAACTACCTTGAAAGTTAACGATGGTAAATGTATGTTATTTCTTTAAGGACTCATTAGAGATTTTGATTTAGCTGTCAATGAATATTGTTTCAGTAAATTACTCATTTGATAAAACTGATGATAGTCTTGTTTATCCAATGTGTTTCAGTCTACTCTGCTTAAAAGAGATTGGCTAGTTGATTTTGCTGTAAAACAGACAAAGCTTTTGGATCTTGATAGATGTCATGGCTGCAGAAGGCTAGCAGATGCAAATTCTATGAGAAATTTTAATTACTAAAGCTTTTTTAAGTTTTTTTCTTGCAGTAGTCCCTTTACAATTTGTTTAGGGGAAGAGGGACTTCTTAATATGATGGTGTCATCTCAGTGTATGTGGATCTTGCATGCATTGGTCACGGCACAGATTTAGTGCTGCTTATGTTCAGATAGTAAGCATTTCCCTCTAGGTCATAAAATTTATAAGTAATGTAAGTGAAAAGCATGTGTGAGTGACACATATTCCTAAATATTCTGCAAGTTTGAATGCATCCTGTCAGGTCACAGAGAATTTTCTAGTTGGTTTTCAGGTTCTGATGGAAAAGTTTGTGCTCTTGAGAAGATGCTTTACTAATAAGATACTACGGAAATTCTTTCCTAGAACTATGTTATCAAAATTTGAAGTTCACTATTAGAAAAAATTTCTAAAATATTTAGACATTTCATAACTCTTGCCTTTAAAACATAAGAAACTTGGGGAAATCTTTGAGTCTTAGTATGCTGTATTATTGCACTGCTTTGGGTGAAGCCTTGTCTGGATGTGCAAATTGGCTGGACTTAACCTACAGGAAAAGAAAAATAGGTGTGGATCTCTAGTTTCAGTATCTGCAATGCAGTGCCACTGGAAGGTAGAAATACTGTCTTTCTATTGCCTTCCCAAGGGCAGCTGACCTTCTCCTCGCCAAAGAGGTGAACCCCTTGCCAGCACATATGACTACAGACTATTACATTAATCTGTTTAGCCTCAGTACCAGCTGCTTGCATGTTTTTAATTATCTTATTAGATGGTATAACAGTGACCTATGAAATAAAATGAAGGTGAGTATTTTTTAACTTTATTTTACAGGCTATTTTTCTAAATATATTTTAATGACCTAATTATGACTTTTAGGGAGAGCCATTGATGCAGACATTCAATTTGGCTGATAGAATCTAACATCCCAAGGACACTTATTTTCTTCCAAGGTGGATTTGTACATTAATACTGCTTCTAATAAATATATAGCCTAAGAAAAGCTCACTTTTCATACTTGTATTGTTAACTTACTTCATGATTAAGAGACCCCTGACAGGTCCGCTGGATAATTTCTTACTACATCTCTGCACTTGTATATAGTTTTAATTTCTACCCTGTGTATCAAGATTAAGTGCTTTCCTGTGTGGCTTAAATTCCATGTTTAAACATGCAATGATTGCACAGTTGTGGGATATATAGTCAGTGTATATTCTTCCTTCTGCTGATATTTAAGCTAGGCAGCAGAGCTGGTATAAGAAATACTTCGTTGTTCTATTGTCTTCCCCTGACTTCTTACAGATTCTGCTTACCAGATGTTTTCTCTCTTACTGCAAAAAGGCAATGTGGTCCTGCTGGCTGAGGCATGTTTCTTGTGCACCAGCCAACAACTCCAGGACTGATATTGAGCATACAGAAGAAAGACAGAAAGGGGTGCAAGCTGTTTCTCCCTGTTTCCATCCCTTTCCAAAAGTGGGTACTGAAACTAGTTTGACTCCTGTTTGACTTATGGTTTTTCTTAGCAGCTGAGTGATAAATCACTACATAGCCTCTGTCCTTATATGCAAATATGTAGGCAACATATGCCTTGCAGAAAATTCTTGTTTTAATTTCATAGGAAACAACGTTTTCCCATCTATACACACCTATTAGTCTTGTTAGTATAAAGGTGTGTTCCTTTATTGTTTTACTTTCAAGATATCCTCATAACCTATTTTTCCTGAGTTTATACACGATGTGATCACACATAATCAAGAGCTGGAAAAAACAAGCTCTTTTTTCTTTTGGGATTTAAAATATTTCAAGATTCAAAAATTGTAGAGTAAAAGGTGAGACATTTCTGTTCTGTAAGGAGAATTCTCAGCACTTACATCTTTCCACTCTTTCCACAATGCAGTAGTAAAACTGGCATCCATGTTTGTTTTGTCTCACCTAGGAAAAAAATTTGGACAGCATCCTGGTTGATGCCATTTACTTGCAGAGAGGCCTTTTCACTATAAGTCTATTTTGTCTAAGCCTCTGAAACTCAGAATGATTATGTTCTGAATGTGTTTATAGTGGTCTGTGCCAGTAGTCTCATTTTTTCCCTGTTTGTGAAGAAGTTTGCAATTCCATCCTGCAGTTCTCTTATTTCTAGCAAGAGAAAGTGACTTCTTGCACTGAGTTTTCCTTCAGAAGCTTTTTTTTTCCAAATCCAAGAAGACCACTGTAGCACCTACTGAGAGCTTGGAAGATTTCCGTTTTCCTCTGAATTCTTTCAAAATTCTTTTCCTTACTTTTCCTGTTCAAGGGCCCTTACACAACTTCTAGCTGTACTTTGTCAGACCTTTTATTGGATCCTGCTGTCCAAATGAATTTGCTAAGAAGTCATTAAGACAAGGAAGAAGAAAGTTGTTTCTGAGGAATTCAGTCCCTACATGCAATATGCATTTTCTAAGATCCAGACATTTCAAGAGATATAAATAATTGTGGATTTTTTGAGCTTGTGTGTGTGTGTGTTCATATAACAAGGCTACATGCACATGAACTAAAAAAATTTGTAGAGGTGTCGTTAGCTGTATGTCTAGAAGGGAGAAGTAACAAATTAACACTAGAAATACCAGTTAGACTGAAGCAGCACAAATAGTCTATCTTTAGCCTGCTCAGTTACTAGAAAGGTTATCAGTTAAATGATTAAAAATTGATCTGATGCTTCACCTTCCCATGTTTGCATCTCTCCCTTTGCTCTCATGGAAGGTTAGTGACCTTGCTTCAACTAGGTGGCTGGATGTTAGCTGACAGACTTTGGGTGACATGGCCTTCTTTATGGAGAAGGCTCCGGGGAGACCTCATTATGGCCTTCCAATACTTGAAGGGAGCATATAAACAGGCAGGGGAACAATTGTTTATGAGGGTGGATAGCGATAGGACAAGGGGGAATGGTTTTAAACTGAGACAGGGGAGATTTAAGTTAGATGTAGGAGGAAGTTTTTCACTCAGAGGGTGGTGACGCGCTGGAACAGGTTGCCCAAGGAGGTTGAGGATGCCCCATCGTTGGAGGCATTCAAGGCCAGGCTGGATGTGGCTCTGGGCAGCCTGGTCTAGTGGTTGGCAACCCTACACTCAGCAGGGGAGCTGAAACTCGATGATCTTTGAGGTCCTTTTCAACCCAGGCCATTCTGTGATTCTATGACTCGATCCTGCAGCCAATTCTTCATCCATTGAACAGTCCGCCCATCAAACCTATATCTCTCCAATTTGGAGAGAAGGATGTTGTGGGGTACCACGTCGAAGGCCTTACTGAAGTCCAGATAGATGACCTCAGTGGCTCTTCCTTTGTCCTTTGATGAAATGACACCATCATAAAAGGCCACTCAGTTGGTCAAACAGGCTCTCAGTCAAACCATGCTGGTTCTCCCGTATCACATCCCTGTCTTCCATGTGCCTTAGCATTGCTTCTGCAAAAGCTAAACAAGACCAGGGTTAGAAGGGAAGTGTTGTCCCCGTTCATGACCTGCAGCATCTGAGGCACGGACTCAGATGTGAACAATCTAAATCATTTATTACAGGTTCTAACATCCCATGTATACATTCACAAGTTTTCTCTTTTAATTTTCCCACCCGCCTTTACATGTCAACAAAACATTCCACAAACACTTCTTAACCATGCATGCACGTGCTTATGCAATCAGAGCCATGAGTCATTCCTTTTGCTTTTCTCTTCTTTGGGAGATGTCCTTGGTTCTCAGTGTTGCTTTCTCATGCCGTTTATCTTGCTCCGCAGCTTCTGCTCTGAATAGTCTTTCTTGTATCCCCACAGTGACCCATGCCAGAAATGAATGAAAATGAGGTTTTGAGTACAAGGCTCTGTGCCTGATGCAGTGTTGCTACAAGTAGAGTCCTGCTGACCGTAAAGACTTGTGTCTCTTCTCCCAACTGCACTGCACACATGCTATCAGCTTCAATATTAAGTATTTGCTTATGTTAAGGAAATGATTTTACCTTTCTTCATCCAAACCTTTTTTACTCTGTGTCGGCCAAAATTAGGTGAAACCTTAAAAGTTTAGAAAACCTGGCCTTTGAATTTTGAGCCTCCCAGCAGCGCAGCTATGAGGAGCAACAGAAAAAAATACATATATTTTCCA
This sequence comes from Numida meleagris, assembly GCF_002078875.1. Lineage (NCBI taxonomy): Eukaryota > Metazoa > Chordata > Aves > Galliformes > Numididae > Numida > Numida meleagris. The sequence continues at coordinate 34,714,253 of NC_034410.1, read as the reverse complement.
AGCAGAGCAATAAGCTTTCACATTAAAGCATTCAAGTAGAGTTACAGGGTATCAAATATAAATCTGTGTATTTCAGAAATGTTTATGTTTTAGAAACTTTCTGCTTATTACTTGTTACTACATTTCAATTGCTTTTTTTCAGGTTTTTACAGAATAAACTCTGTTTTCATTACACTCCTGGCTTTTGCTTCACTTTTTTCTCAAATGTTCTTTTTATGGCCTAATAAATAACACAAACTGTGCATGCTTCTTGGGTGTATGCAGCATGTTTGAACAGAACTATTGCCTGTGAATGTAGATACTCTATTCACTTACTGATGTTTCTATCGATAAAGACCTCTTATTGCAAAACATACGGCATGATAATCAGAGGACTTGGCTGCTTTCTGATGGCCTGTTCAGTAGCTTGTTGCTTCATTGGGTGCCTCTCAGGAGCTGAGTTTGGGTCTCAACATTTTAAAAAGTACATTCCGAAGATAAATACATGAGACAAAATAACTATATACACTGTTTAATAAGCTGTCAGGTACTGGTTTCTTCATTACCCATTGTTTCAAATGAAATTTAAGTAATGGATAGTAACATTTAGCCAATAGGTCCTAGCCCTTGCATTCCCAGAACATAATCTTTGAACTTTTCAGTGACATAGATTGAAGTTCAGTGTGCTTGTTCCTCATTTACATTTCTACATTTTTATGAGTTTTAGAGTCTTCCCTGGTGTTTGATGTTGTTTGAACATCATAGTACAAAAATATTTTTTATACTAGTGTTAAACTTCGGAAGAATCTGCATTTGTATGCATCAGCAGCTTTATTTCTTTCATAAATCAGTACTTATAGAAGTTAGCTGGCGTTGTTTGCCACAGTATCTGTGCCATACCACTTTTCCTCTTTTGTCTTTCTTCCTCTTTTGAAAAGAGTATTTATTTTGTAATGAGCTTAGGTGGGCTAAGGCTGTATTCTGCGTATCTGTCATTGGTGTATAGGTTTTACCATTATGCTGCAGATTCAAATTTAGCCAAAGACCTTGAGGCTGATATTCCACTATAGGTTCTCATTCTTTGTTACCTATACCGGAAAGCTCCCACAGCTCAGCATTGTCTCAGTACAACTCCAGGAATTGCTATTCCAGAATTATTTTCTAGGCTTCTTGTTCCCTTCCTTACAGTCTGTAGTCAGACTGTGACACTTTTCTTCGAAATCTTCAGATTTTTTTCTCTCAAAATCAAATCTTTTTAATTGTCTTAACAACTATTATAGCTCTAAAATATATCCTAAGACATATCCTGTTGGAAAGAAAGAAAAGAATAAATATATATGGTTTGCTGATCAACCTCATTTCTTATAAGCAAAAAAGCATGTGTGCTAGAGCAGACCTCAACATAAAGTTGCTTCACAGACAGGCTCAAACTCTACCATGCTTATGGTAGAAATGTACGTTTCAGGAGATGAGAACTAAGAAAAAACCTTGCAGAACAAATCTGCAGCCTTCATCCCCTCCATTTTGCTTGCTTTTTCATCTAAATAATCCGTCTCAGTAAATATTTTACATTGGACCTTCACTGCATAGATACACCACATGAAATTAAGTTTTTTAAAGGAACATTAATCTAATTACTTTTTTCCCCTGTAGGTCTTACATTATTAAAAGTTTACAGTATGTACCACAACCTATTAGACTGCATATTTAAACAAATGAGAATATAAAAGTATATACAAAGTAAACAGAAAACACTAACATTTATATTTACCTGTATTGTACAACTTAAAGGTGATATTATAACACATGATTGTGCATAATTTTCTAGTTTGATTAGAAACAATTGCATGTTCTTATTCGCAGTTTAAGTCGTTCCAGCTGGCTCTAGAAGTCTCTCACTTCAGTGAAGCAAATGGGATGTGGTAGACTTGATTTGCAATCTTTATTGCTCGTTTCACTTTGACCGATGAGATTTCTACAAGCCTGGGTTAACAAGGCTCAGACATATTAGTTTACAGAGTGGGGCCGTATCATTTCTGAAATTATTCTTTTAGATTTGAAAGGTTGTTGATATTGCATGGTGTTGCCATTATTAAAACAGTCTCTAAAATTATAAGGTTTCATTTATTACCCTTAATTCAAAATATTTGAGAAATGAATTAGTGAGTGCTCTTCAGAAAGGATTTTGGATATCATTTAACTTTCCTAATACTGAGGCAGATTCCAACTTCTATTTACACAGAAGTCTTTTTTTCTGTCGCATATAACTTTTCTTTTTAGTTATCCCAGCAGCCAAGAGGAGATATAATCTTGCCAAATTTCTTTTGGCTGTTTTAAATGTAATTTTGTTCAAAATATGTTTGGAACTGCATTAGAAGTTTCTTTTAAAAAGCATAGTGTCATCTGCACTAATACAATTTAAGAAGTGTTGAAATTACTTACTGCGTAGCAATCACTCCCAGCAGCTGGTGAAAAAAAATAACCTTTAAAGGTTTTTTCCTCTCTGTTCTTTCTATTTGCAGTTACACTGGTTCAAACCTTTTACTAACTCAGCTGACATCCCAGTATTTTGAATGACTTTGTAGAATGTGGTCCACTTTTAGAACAATGTGAATAGCTTCAGAATTCGACCTGTTTTGTGCATAGGGGAATGCATCACTCTGGAAGCACTGCTACCTTAGGGAGGCAGCTTGGCAGAAGTTATAATGGCCAATGATGCTACAAAATTTACAATGGCAAATGAAGAATATTATACATGATAGAAACAGGAGGGTTATTTAGATAGGCATAATATACTGTAGTTACTGAAGTATAAATGACTATCAAAGAAAGGGCCAGATTTTTCTCAAGCTGTGTCTGCTATATACCATACGCTGTATTTAAAGGAGGCAGAATTGTGGTAAACAATCATAGGCAGCTCACTGCAGAAGACTGGGATGTATAGGAGATACGGAAACAGTGAAATGACTGGATAGGCTTTCTGCCTTACAGAATAGGGGATGTGGCAGCAAGAAAGGAAGTTGCCCCATACTGCTGTAGTTACTAGCTGCTATTTTAGTCGCTTGGGATTACTGGTAGCAGAAGCTAAAAGCAGCCTTAACCCCTGCAAACTAACCCTGCTTCAGTCATCTTTGTTCTTATCCCAAGTATATTTGCTTTTCAGTGAATTAATAGTAATTATTAATCAAGATCTGGAAATAAACAACCATTTTTTAGAAAATCATAGGATCACCAAGGTTGGAGAAGACCTCATCTAATCCAGCCATGATGGTCCTAGCTGAAACGTGACAGTGCATTCAGAAGCACAAGTCTAGTCCCAGCTTGAATTATGCATTTCCTCCTGTCTCAGAGGAGCAGGCCTATAATCCTATGATCCATTCCCCAACTACTCCCAGCAACTGTATCTTAGAATTATTTTTCCAAAACTGCACAAGTTCTATCCAGAATGAGGTTTTAAAAAAGTCCTCCTCACAACTCAGCTTAAAAGGCTAAAAACTATCTAAATTTAGCTTGCATATATTTAGGGCATTTTTTAAAGCAAGAATTTGTTACTATCTAGTATAACCTCTTCTGTGACTTTAACTGCTGAAGGAAGTCTGGTGAGATCTTACCCTGGAGTCACAATAGTAGTTTCCCTCTTTCTGGTTTCATTTGGTCTCCCAGGGAGAAGTAATAGTCTCCCTTGTGACAGTCAAAAAAGGAGATGTTCACCTTAAGGACATACAATGAAAATAAATCAGAAACACATTTCCTTGCACAGAGCCCTGCTCTTTGCATTGCAGTTACCATCTGAATTTTAGAGTGGATGCAGAACATCTCTAAGCAAGTCTTAGGCTACCAGGACCATCGCATGGGCTTATACTATTCTTGAGATTTGTTTCAGTAGAAGGTGCAGGAAATATAGATTTAATTCTTTTATTCAGACTCAGTAGATGGTTTGGGACAATTAATTTCCAATTGTTTCCCAGTAGAACAGATTTACTTGTATATTAATGAGGCACAGGTGTTAGGCCCCTGGTGCCTGCATGCCTGGGAGGCATATTTAGGTTGTTTATCTAGTCAGCCATAGGTACTGCAAGGTACTCAAGCTTGCCTTTAACAGTTTATACAGTGAAGCTTTTTAATTTTTTGATGTTTTTTTAAATTTGCTAGCACCTGTTAAAATTTTAAAACTGATCATGTAGAAAGAAGTAGGAGTGATTTCAATAGTAAATAGCACTAAATGTTAAAGAAAGTCATCTTCTATTATGCTTAACTGCCCAGCTTGACATTAAGAAGAAAAGAAGGTTCATTTAAGCAAATATGTCATGTGAGGAGCTAATACAGTCAACTGTATACTTTTCTGTTGCATATTTTTGGAATAGGTACTTCTTTGTCTAGAGCTGAAACATGAATGTGCTTATATTAATATTCATTTTTCTTGTTTATTCACTGAACTGCGGTACCAACATTTTAGAGGAAATGGAATAGCCTCCATAGACATTATGAATTTCAGTAGCTGGCATAATTATAGCGATCTACATATTCATTAAATCCAAAGAAGAAATGTGTCCAAAAAGACAGCCATGCGTTTAGAAATGGTACACAACTAAATATATACATTTTAAAAGAGTTGCTTTCCTTTCCTTATCCAAAATCGTGTAGTGTCATATAGTCCTTAAATCAGCTATGGCTTTTTTTTTTTTTGCATAAATGTTCATTCCTTTTGCTTTTGCACACAGTAAAGAATGGGAAGAACTATTTGTAAACAACAATTACTTGGCAACTATACGGCTGAAGGGGATTAATGGGCAGCTGAGAAGCAGCAGGTTCCGTAGTGTTTGCTGGAAGGTAAGAAGAGAAAATATTTATTTACAGTTTGTGGTTGCAATATATCAACACATTACCTGATGCGCTGGAAGATTATTGATGCAAAGAATCATGAATTTTCCAGCAGACTTCATTCCAATGTTTTCCTCTTCGTTTTTGTAATTCATAGGACATTTGCTAATCATATTGAGTTGCCTTAAAGCTGAATTGTGAGTGGTAGCAAAAGATTCCTTGGAAAGACTCTCTTTGTGTTGGGTGTTATGTTTGAAATTGAGTGCCACACAGCCATCTCTCCTGTCAGTGTATGTACACTGAAACCATGCAATGGAAGTAGAAAAGTTTGTCTCAGAATTTATGTTTTGTGGTATGGAACTCTGAACTCCTTTTAAATCAGTTGGATGCTTCTCCTAGAAACTTTTTCCCAGAGAAATGAGAAAATGAGGACCAATCCCTCTTGTAAGGGAGGGAAGGTGGAAACACGAAAGATCCTTAAGAGGTTCCTCACTACATTTTTCAATAACTGCAGGGAAAGGTATAGAGAAAGAAAGCAAAGTTGCACTGAGATGCTATATAATGTCCAAAAGAGCTGTGTTGCACTGGCATCAGATGTAGCTTTGATAATAGAGAACATTTTCCCTGGTAGAGTTGCTCAGTGTTAACACTGTTAATTTAAATGACCTCACCTGGAATTTCTCAAGCTTGACTTTCGCACGAAGACCTTTGAAAAGAAAATCAAAATACACTTTGTATATTAAATAAACAAATTTCAAAAGCTACATGTATGTGGCATTGAACAAATTTAAAGATTATGAAAATATTTTCTTTAGAGGCCAGATTAATATTTGCCACAAGCATTTTTGTAATTAGTCTGTTCCTTCTTGTGCCTCTAAATAAAAAGGCCTTAACTCAGAAACCCAAACTAACAGAAGTATTAAGTCCCTCGCTATCCACTGATTAAATCAGGGAGTGGTTTTATTCTAGAAATGAGACTGGTTTTATTTGCACATCCTGATATGGGTTAGGACTCTGTTTTAAATTGTTTATTTTGAAGATACTATCAATGCTTTCATTAACTTCTCAAATACTTAAAATATTTTTAGCAATTTGGGAATGCTTTTTTTTTTGGTCACTATTTGCTGTTTCATAACCCTTTATAATATGTACCTGAAAGCATGTTTGAAGAAAACACTCTATTTTTCATTATTTTATATGCAATTAAATAGCATTTTCCAATAGATGTTTCTTTCTGGCCCCATTTAAACAGATATCTGAAAGAATTGAGACGTAGATATTCTCAATGATTTTTTGCACAATTAAATATTTTAAGTTTCTCACAGAATTGTAGAATGTCTTTTTTTTTGTATAGACTAAGATTTCCCCTTTCCTCATTTCTTAGGTAGTCTCTACCTCTGCATGGTTACTTTCTGCTCAGCATTCATGCTTGGTTTTAGGCATGTTGCATCAGCTCCTCAATGTTATGTAAATCGCTCAAGATTTAGATATTTGTTTTCATCCCTTCTTTGCATTTTGTTTCTGCCTTGGAAGTCATAGTCAACTGTACTGGAGTTGCTGCAGCTTTCAAAACTTGAGTTTGTGGTTTCTATAATATCTAATGCTTTCTGTTGTATAATAGAACTGTAATTGTTTCTGGCTTCTTTTTTTATTGACAGGAAAGTCCTAAAGTCAGGATTATCCTATAGGTCTTTACTTCTATCTCCTTAAGTCTAGAATACTTGTTCTTCCTTCCTTCTTCAGATTGTGCTATCTGGTAGGACGTATATGAAAAGCTGTATTACATTGATTAAATTAATTGGTTTTATTTTCTTTTGTTAATAGTTGTTTCTGGAGGTTCTACCCCAAGACAGAAGTCAGTGGATTAAAAACACTTCAGAATTAAGAACTTCATATAATAAGATAAAAGAAATTGTAAGTTGGTATAAAATAGATTGTCATGATTTCACGTAGGTACTAATGCTTGTAGTATAGTGCAAGAGGATTTGAATTTTTTCTGTTCTTATCCAGCACATTACAAACCCTCGGAAAGCAGGACAGCAAGATCTGATAATCAACAATCCGCTCTCTCAGGATGAGGGGGTAAGTTAAGCCTTTGTTCCATTAATGTATGTGCTACGATAGTTGTCATCGTCGTCATCCTGACATCTCTAATAAGAAAGCAGAAAGTATTTTCAAACTCTTGACACTTCGATGGGAATTTAATTTTTGGCAACTTTTTTTATACGTTGCTTTTGTACTCCATTTTATTATATGTGAAAAGTATATATTCAGTATGTTATACCACATATCTTCAAGCATTTCTGCTAATTGTAATTTTTTAGCTTGTTTCCATTTTTGAAAGTTCTTTTTTTGCCAAATTTTCAAAATAACTTAATGTGATTAAAATAATTTGTTTGGCTGTATTTAAGACATTTACACCTAGAAAGACTTTCACAGATCTCTCTGATGGAGAGATACTACTTTGTTCACTAACAGAAGCCCATATTTGTTTATATTTAGTGCAGTTCTCTGATTCATATTTAATGCAGAAGGAAAGATGTTTGAGTAGGTTTGCTTGCATGAATCATGGGCACACTTGTAGTTCTGCAGCAGTATGACTGTACATGCCATCAAACCATTCTTGAATGCAGTTGTACAGAAAGTTGTGTTACATGCAAAAGATTTAAAGTGGTCTTGCTGTAGCTTGTGATTATACTCAGCAACACAGCCTTCTTTCTGCCTATGATGTCTTTAGAAGAGAGGAAATAAAGGTTGACATGTCAGATGCATAGTCTGTAAAACAAAGCCACAGGACAAATCAGACATTCGGATGAAGAGCTAAGTGCCTTTCAGCCTCTACAGTGACATAATATTTTTGTGTCCTGGGTTTTGCTTCCTTTTTAGCAATCAGTTTCCTTTGTATTTTGGTTTGATGAACCATTTGGAAAGGGGAGGGAAAGAGAATTTCAAATGTGATCTAGGTGCCATTAAAAAGATTTTCAGTTTACATTGTCAAGGATACATAATAGTTCTAAAGTTTTGGGGTTTTCTTCATATTTTGCGACACAAATACAGATGCTAGTTAACATTTTACTTTCTGTTATTTTACCTTTCTTCTGCTAGCTAACACTCATATACTTTCCCTTTTCTTTCTGTGGAGCTTTACAGAGAAGGAAGACATTCTGGAAGTATTGTAACCACCCTGTTTGTACAGTATTGCATTCAGTGATGCTACTTCTGCTGCTATCTGAAAACTAACCAAAATGAAAAGACTGCTATAGATTTTCTTCCTTCCATATTTTGATCAATATGGCCTAGATCCCGTTCCTTTACAATAGAGTAGGCTTTATTTACAATACATTTTCTTAGCCATACAAACATTTGCTGACACCTTACAGGTTACCTTTTGCAAAATATTCTTAAGCAAGCCATGGAACCAAAGAAAGATAATGGAAAAGATCATAAATACAGATATAGAAGAAACTAAACATGCTTCAGACTGTTATTTTACATTTTTAATGTTGACAATGAGCTTCAAAGATTCTGATTTTACATATAAGAGCCATTCTAGAATAGCCAGTTTTGATCTGCTCTATTTGTACAATTAGAATGGTATTGTTTTCATAATAGGTACTTAATCATCATACATTCCTTATTTGATTTTGCCTTCACTAAGACAAAGTAGCTTGCTTGCAAACAATTTCTTAGCATGGAAATTATTGCAGCTTCTAATTAGAGTCCATACACTCATAGGAGAAATGTAGTAAAATGAACTAGATCTTCTTCAGTTCAGCTGTTGGTTCTTGTGAGTTTGGATTTATTCCGCTTTACTAAATATTCTTACAAGTAACTCACAAACCTGCAGCCATCCACCAAAGAATGCCTTAAGCAAAGAGGTAGGATCCAGGAACTTAAATGTTTTTATCTCTGATCTAAACTGACTTTCTACGATACTGTAGACAAGTCACTAATGTTCTTTTTCACCCCCAAAAGAATTGATGTGCATTTCCAGGAATGGTGAGGATTAATTAGTTAATGTTTGTACAGTACTTTGTTGTACAAAGCAAAACTTTATGTATTAGTACAAGCCTTTGTTTCATATAATTATTTTCCCTTATTTCAGAGTCTTTGGAACAAATTTTTCCAGGATAAAGAGCTTCGAGCAATGATTGAACAAGATGTAACAAGAACGTATGTAGATCTTTCAAGAAATTTCTAAATATAAATGTAGATTCTGCATTTTTATGTGATATATATTATATAGTGTTTTCTTGACTTAGGATAATGTAAATGTCAGGACTGTTGAACATGAATGTGTAGAAACATACATTAAATGTATAAAAATTCAGCTTTCTTGGAGTGAAGAATGAGAAAATTGAGTTAAACATTAAACCCTGGAGATTTATTGGTATCATTGAAGAAAAGCTCTTCTAAATTAAGATATTAGGAAATGTATTACTATATGAAATTTAAAATAGAGTTTTCCATGTGAAGCAGAGAGAAGGTAAGAGAAACGGAAAGGTCTTTTAGCTAAATTATTATCATAATAAAAGATTGAACAGATGAGTTTCTGTAATTCTTAACACTTATTCAATCAATAATAAAAGAGCAGTGTGTAATTAGTAGGGGAAATGTCATTCATATAGAGAAGTTAAGCATTTCTATTTTTGTTTTTCACTTTTCTATTGTTATTTGTCACATATGCCTTCTGTCCTGTGTCTGTCTTTTCATCTTCCTGACCCTCAGGTCATTCCTGTTCAGGAGCCTTTTTTCAGATAGAACACTCAGTTCCTGAAAACACTTCTTTTTAGAGTTTTAGCATTGACTGTTGTGTAAATCTAATTAGGTTCAATTACTATTTTGCTACCATAGAAAATTTTTCTGTATTGCAAATATTTTTCCTTGCAACTTGGAAAAAGTGATGATAGTCTTAGACTGTGCAAATCCCAAGCTCACACGTTTTCATTTACAGAAACAAAGTCAGGCAGAAGAAATCATTGCTCTCTGGTTTTCGAATATTTTATACGTCTGTCCCCAGACCCACTCTTGAATGCAATTTTGCCATGAAATGTATAATTAAAATCTGAGTATGTTTTCATGTACATTCTCACAGATGGCATTTTTTGTTTGTTAAAGGGAACAGTTCAGGATGTTCTAAGATTAAAATATATATGTATCTAAAATGTAATTGGAGAATGAAAAGTTGTGTGGAGGGTATGTTTCATGTAAGATTATTTTTAAAAATGCATATACAAAGTCGAGGCTCTCTCTCTGGCAAATGATAGAGTGAGTAATGTTCAGTAATGCCAGTAATAGACACTAAATAAATGACAATTTATTAATATTAAATATTGTACCTGAAACAATAGCAGAACATGTGTCATCAGTATCAAAATAAGTCAAACAAGAAGCAAAATTTGTTGGTAGCATGACGTTATTTCGTAGAGTATGTGCATTTATATGTTTACACTATATATTCTATATATTTTATACATATCCTAATCAAAAAACATTTTATGTATGTACATATATAGGTGTTAACTAGTGTTGTTGTAAGAAGTGATAAGTTCTGTGTTCCTTGGCTCTGTTCCTTGTCTTCGATGTTGTAGTTAACATTTCCATACTCTGAATAAATTCCTGGAGTTACAATATAAAGATTTGGCAAAAAATTACAGTGCTGTTTATTATAGTTTTAAATGCTTGTTATATTCAGTTATCAACATCAACACCTTTTAAATTTTATTTCTTATTAAAAGAATAGCTTTTTATTCTTTGTTACTAAGTTCAATACTCCATCCAGTGGTATTAATTTAGCAATGCTCAGTAGTGTGATGATAACTATTCACACAGTATCACATCACAGAGTCCTGTCTTTTGTTGAGAGCCTCTTTTCTGTCTGCCCCAGAATTTGTTTTAGGAAGTAATTTGTGCATCCTTTTATTTGGTTGCCAGCCTAAGTTTCTTCATTATCAAAGTTTGGCTGACACCCATGTAAGGGTCTCCTAAATGAACAAAACTAATGGTTTAAAAAATAACTAACTCACACTGATCTTTGCTTTCAGAAAGTAAGGACTAGAACACATGTGTGTTTTTTTTTAATTAGCAGTTAGGGTGAAACATTTTAGAAAAATTCCCATTCTCTTGTGCTGTCTTTCTCAGAGATATAATTAAATGTAATATTCTAGTATTCGTAGAAAATGGTATTCTTGCCTTGCCTGGCTTGAGGATACTGTATTTCTAAAACAGTGCTTTAATCATAAAATGACATTCTCCATAAAAATCCGTCCTGAACTAAGAGTTCCCTCGTGATCTCTTGTATTTACATTTACTATAATTAATACTTCAGCCAGCTTATTCATGAGTTTTTTATTATCCTCTCTGTCACAATCTCTGGTATTACTAGATCCTCACAGATATCTCTGTGTATTTTTGAGTTTTCTTTGTTAGTCTTCTCTTCCTAAAACTCGTAGGGCAGGACTGAATAACAGTCCTTCAGAAATAATCTCTTCAAACCCTAAATTATGTCGATTGCCATCTGCTGTAATGCACCTTTTTGGTCTCAGCTGTGTCCTTCCTCTACAGTAATGTGATTAGTACAAGTGCACACAAGTATCCAAATGTTGGTCTACCATTACCCCCATCAGGTGCCAGGAAAACGCTACACTATTCATCCCAGTGCCTTTCTCAGTACTTCCACTTTACTGTGTTCAAAGCATAATGTCTTCTGTGCCTTGGCTCTTGCATCAGACCTTTCATCCAAGGATTTCAAAGCACCTTTCTACTTGTTTGTGTGCTTCCTTGTTATTACCTCTGTGAGTTGACCACACTGTTAGTTAAAACTCATAGTTTTATTGCATGCAATTTGTTGTAATTTCTTATGTTGTTTCTCTGTGAATAGGCTTTGCAACAGTCTTAATATAACTGGTCTAAAGTTTAGGACTGTAGCTCAGACTGGCAGGCAAGGCAAACTTTGCTTGAAGAAAATTTACGTTCAATCCATATGACTTCATTTTAAAATTGACAATATTATAACCTTTATATCAGAACTCTATCCTGAATCCTACCATTATTGTCTTCTGTTTTCCCTTCTTCAACTTCACCTTATTCTTTTCTTTAATTGTTATACCTTTCCAGAATTATTATTTTTTATTTGCTATTATTCCACATAGTTGGATGTGGTTTGGGGTGTTTGCTTTATAAAATATTTTTGCCATCCAGTTACGTCTTCAGTAAGCATGAAAACACTTTCTTTTGTGCAATTACTCATTAAGTGCATCCTGCATAATCAGTTTCTTTCCTACTTCCAACAGTCAATGAGCAGGATGCATGGTAGCCTCAGTTACAGGTTCCAAAAACTTGCATTTTCCTGAATAACAGGATTTTTCCAGAGGCTTTTTCCCCCTTTCCTCACACTAAAACTACTTCATATTTACCCTGCCATAGTATCCAATGTTTTTGTAATTTTATTTGAGAAAGCTGCTAAAGACAATGAAATGCCTGAAATGAATGTTATATAACAAAGGATGCCGAGCTTCCTTGGAGCCGAAGAAGATTAGGATGCCACTTTTCATGTCAGCTATGAGATATTTTAATAATTTTATCTTTAATATGCTTGTAATTTTTGAAATATTCATGAAATACTGGAACTTTATGTGTATGCTTGTTCTGGCACACTCTCTTCCATTTCATTCCAGCTTGGAACTGGAAATTTTATAAATTTCTTTAGTATAGTGTAGCTTTTGTACTATTCTGCCTAACTTTGATCTTAAGAGGAATGAAGAGCAGTTCTTGAAACTGAGGGACGGACTGATGATCCAATTACAGCTGACAGCCTAACATAGAAGAAAAAAATAAGAGAATTTCATATTAGCTGTGATAGTGTCTATGGAAAATTGTTCTTCAGTGCTTAGTTTTCCAGTATCTGAATCAAGTTAATCAGCTGTAATGGGAGGGAGGTGGTGTTTGGGTGTTGGACTTCTCTGATCACGCATCCAGAAATTTTAGTTTTAGTGGTGTGGGACTGACAGCCAGTGGAGCACTGTCTTGGAGTTAAGTTACTTTTGGGATGCTGTGTTGCCTGGGACCAGAGCCATATGTGGAACTGGATTCTGGATTTAACGGTACACGTACAGAATCTTTGCTTCAGGATCACTGTCTGTGTACAGAATCTTTGCTTCAGTCATTGCCTCTTGTTCTGTCTTTCATTCTGTTTCAACCCAGCTTGTGTTCATGACATGGAATTTGAGGAGCAAAGGCTCTTGATCCTTTAGGCACCTTGGAATGGACTGACAGGGGACATTGTTTCATTTGGATTAGATTCTTCAAGTTGTTCATGTTTTCAGCGGATTGGTGATTTGAAAAAAGTTGATAATTAAAGCAACCTGTCATTTCATTTCATTCTTGCATCTCTTTAGCTTTCAAAATGATGAAAAGCATTGCACATTTAAATATAACCAATGATATCATCATGTTATAAACTGATGTACATTAAAGAACATTGTTCAGAACTGTAGTTGCAAAACAAATAAAACAAGTCCTTCCAAGTATTTGTATTCTAGCAGCACCCACGATTCACAGAGAGATGGGAAAGCAGACAAGAAAGGTTCTGTCTTACCTAAAAATGTTTGTAGAACACCAGCGGCTGAGATTTTCTGGGCTATATTGTTTACTTTTGTTGTATTTCTTCATTTTCAGTTTTCCTGAAATGCAGTATTTCCAGCAAGAGAATGTGAGGAAAATTCTTACAGATGTTCTGTTCTGCTATGCCAGAGAAAATGAGCAGTTGCTTTATAAACAGGTAATGAAAATATAGTACAGGTGGCATTCATTTACTCAACATTTTCTGTATGGTTTGACAATAATGTAGTTCTGTTCTATCTGAAGTTATATCCTGATGCTATAGTCATCAAAGAGCTGTTTGTCAGCTGTACAGTGAGAAAAGTAACATTGAATAACATATGCTTTTTCTTCATAAGGCAGTCCCTCAAATTGTTTTCTTTAAGGTTTCTTAGTCATCTAACTTCAAAATCCTTCACAAACAACATCCTCCTCTTCAATGTTGGTAAAACAAAAAGAATAAGAACAAGCTTTCTGTGCTTAGGTTGAAAGAGAGGGTATGCAGCAGCATTAAAAATGGTACTGAATAAACAAAAAAAACAATATTAGCGACTTCTGAAATGTAAACAAAATTTACTACTTTGTTTTGTATAGAATTTTAAGTTCTTCCTCAAAGTGGTAGCGCTATGCTAAATAAAAGATAACCATGCAGCAACCAAATGCAATGCAGCTGACAAATGCCTATTGGCTGAAGAACAAGGGTGCTAACACGTACCACTTTTACAGCATTGCCACAAAAGACTGCTCACACCATTTTTGTTAAAATGGTAAAGGTAGCCTTTAAAAGTGCACTGACTATACATCCAGATGGGATAAGAAGAAATTTAATGTTTCTTCTGAATGTTCTGAAGTGAATATGAGCTTGATACTAAATTAATGTAGCAAGACCAATATGCAGAATTATAGATGTAAGTATATTTGTATTTGTTTCCCCAGGCTATTAACTGTGGGGAGAGTATGGACTGAGGGATACTGTGTGCATAGACAAAGGCTAAACTGTAGAGCAGCAAGCTTTAGGTAGGACAAAATCTTAAGTAAATGTGAAAAATTTTTTAGCACACTGTGTGTTCCCAGGCATGGTTTGTGACCATCCCGTCCATAGCCAGGAAATTAGTTGTGATTCATGACAAGACCTACCTGTGTGAGTTGAAGGAACAGTTTCTTAAATCAAAAATCAAACATATAGTTATCAGACATATTGAATCTCCATCAGCTGGTTACTTTTCATTTATGACAGACTGTGAGCAAGGAAAAGTCATGCATAATAATAAGAAAAATGAGATTAGTGAGCTGTGTTTTGAAGGGCACTGCTACAGGAAACATTTCAGCAGTATTCAGCCTCCTCTTTCTAGTGAATATAGGCCTGAGTACTGATGATGGGAAAATGGAAGAACACATTCTGGCTAATGTACTCTATCATTTACTGAACAAGAAGTATTATTTTACTCTTTGATATGACTTAAAAGGACTTAATTACCCTCTGTTCATATTTAAAATCCTCTTGATTCCTTACCAAGAAATAATACCTTCCTACATAAGGACGGAATATTTAGCCAGATCAAATTTTAAAAAAGAAAGCCCTGAGTTTCATCACAAGCTGTTAAAGCTATTATTTTCTACTAGGTGACACCCCGTTTAACATAGACCATATTGTTAATAGTTATGGGATTTTATTGAATTAATGAGACTGTTATCATGTAGTAGAATGTCTTGCTGAGTTAATTGAAACTGCAGAGATTATATAAATGGTATTAATGAACTTTGACTGCCTGATGCCTCAGCTTTAATAAAGACTGCTTGGTGGGCTAAATGAACATAGGCAGATAAAAGAACAGGTTCAATTTTGCGAGCCTACAGGCTGTTGACAAAGAAAACTTCTTTACCTCTATTTTCAACTGGTGTTCATTGCATCAGTAACGCAGTAATTTCAGGAAGGTGTTGCTACAGGACTACTACACTTCCCTATCCTTAAAGTGCAGAAAATGAAATAAATTTGGATTATGAAAAACTGTGTATTTATTATCTCTGAAGTGATTTGTTGGATCATCCAAGTGTTGTGGTGCGGTGCCAAGTCCACAAAATAGCAAATGGTTGTGGTTTTCTTCTCTTTTTATAGACATGTCACTTTTATCATGAGCTTTCTCTTTTTCTTACTTCTTTCTAAAAGGCCTTCTCTTTTACGATTGATGAGCTTGTATTGGTAACAATCCTGCTTTTTTGTCCACTAGTTCTTCTCTTTTTAGATATCATTTCTTTTTTGACCATCATTACCCTTCTAAGAATTTGCTAATAGTAATCAGAGTTTGTGGTGGTAACAGGATATATCTTTTTCTCTTTTATCAAATATCTATGCAGTAGTCAGCTTTCTTATCCTACCAGTTTGCTTGGTTGTTTTTACCATTTGCGTACCATAATGAGGTCAATTAAATCAAAGCATAGTGTATTTTCTTGAAGATTAAAAGCTCATCAATAAAGGATTACTTCCAAGATGCTCCTCTCTGCTGTAACCAGAATGCAAAGCCCAAATTCTGAATTTTGTCTTCATATTCAGTACTCATCACAGAATTGGTCCTGTTGTTCTCTATGAGAGTTCCTCTCTTGCACTTGTATGACCACATGCAAGAGCTAAATTTGCTATCATCAGTATGACACTTGACAATAAATGACAACTTATGTCCATTAACATCTGCTTCTTTTCCAAATATTTGGAAAAAGTTCTAGTTCCTTGAGAATTTGCATTCCTATAAAGAGAACTAAAATTTACAATATTTTATTGATGTAATTACATAGCACCAGTATATATTCTTAGAAGAATCGGTGTTTGCTTAATATGCATATATACATGAAAGTTGTCTTTGTAGTAGGCTTTGTGGTTTTTTGACCAGCATGGAGTAGAATTTTATTTGATGGAGAAAGAGGCATTTCTGTCCCTAGTCAAATGGAATAAAATGTTGTGAAGCTGTATTAGAGATTTTAAAGACAGAATCCTCACTGGGATTACTAAATTCTTAAATAGCAGCTGTAAATACAACATTTAAAGAGAACAGCATATTGTACTTGAGAATAAGGAGAACTTACTATCAACACTCTGTAAGACTGTAAGACTGTTGCCGAAATTCTGGTCACAGTTAGACTGAAAAGGAATAGTGACAATTAAGCTAAATCACTAGGCTGACCATTATTCGCTCATGATTTGATTGACCTTAGAGAAGTCAATATAATTTTGAAATCCATTGATTCACTTTTCATAGTAGAAATGCTCTATTTCTGGTTTTCTTTCTAAACCATAGACTGCATTATGAAATCAATATTTTGTTGCAGCTGGGAAGTGTCATAAAATTATCTGAGCTCTGTCAACTTATATATTAACACTAAAGAGTTTTAGTAAACTGCAGCATAGAAAAAATATGTGAATGCATATTACATTGGTGGCTTTTCTTGCCAAGTTAAAAATCTCTAAACATTTGAAGTATTCTTGTAACTGAAAGATCAGAGGTATCTTTTTGAAATCCTGATATTTCATCATCTGTTTGTTTTGTTTTTGTTATATGTGGGCAGCCACATTAGGATTCTGCTTTATTATATAGTTGATACATTATTATGTTGGAAGAATGTATGACGTGCTTTTATCTTTTATAACTAATTCTTATTTTATGTCCTCTTTCCTTTTCTTCAACTTCTATGTTTACAGCTTAGGTGGTAGTTTTATTAGATAAGTCAAGTTTTTGGCATTTCCGTTTCTCTTATTTCATGTTAGTACGTGAAGGTGAATAAAAGAGTAGACATGGAGCTGTTAATTATCTGAGGTCTGTGAATATGTGTAGAAGTACAGCTCATGTTATCTACAGTTTATTTAAGTATTTTTGCCATTTCTATTTATCTTCTAATCGTGGACCTATCTCCCTGTCTCTTCTATTTGTTTTGTGGTACCACCATAAGACTTTCAGATATCTGAAGCTCTCAATTTGTTATCTAAACTATATTGTTGTGTTTCGGAATTTAATATCAGCTCCTGAAATCAAGCTGCTATATGAGAGTCTTGGGTTTCATCTTTTTTTCTTTTTATTTCAATTGAATTTCTTTTTAGCCTTCATCTGTTGAAGAAGTCCCTAAAGGTTCAGAAATCAGAAGGGAAAGAAAAACTCCAGCAGATTTGCAGATTTTAGTTTTGCCTAGTGGCTATTGTGGCAGCCCTCTGGTTGAGGCCATATGACCAGTTGTGTCAGTTCTGAAGAAATGGAAATTTTCCTAGTATTTCACTGACAGCACACAAAGATGTGTGCATCACCACCACCACTTATTTTTTTCCTCATTACTGCTAAATATTGGAATTTTCTCTTACGAACAAATAAGATTCATCTATCTCATTAGAGATAGATGGATAGATATGATAGACAATGATCTTCCACGTCTGTCTAAGCCCTGTTCTTTCAGCTCAGTTTGAACTGATTACGGAAAATCTCCAATATTTCCAATAAAATTTAAAGGGTATTTTTGTGGTACTGGATCTGCCTGACATGTATGGTGCTGGTAAAGCTAACTCACTCATGGTGAATACTCTTCAAATGCTACATGGCAAATCACAGTTCTACAGCTGGCTTAGACCTGTTGGAGAGTATTCCTAGAATTCTAATCATAAGCTCTTTAACTGAAATCTTAATAATATGTAGAGATACTGCCCCAACATGAAGGTCAGAGAATCCCAACAAACCAAGAAAAAAGTGAGATTTGCTAAGATTCTGGTTGTGGTAGAGGCACAAACCAAGACCACTGCAAGAGGAAGAGCCAGCCTCAGAATCCAGAAGTTCCAGAAAATGTACAAGATTTTGGAGGCTGAGGTCTGCAGTTCCCTTCTATTGGAGCATCCAGAAGCAGCCAGGCAGGGATCTATGATCCTGTGATTCATGCTTTATCATATATCCCTTTCCTCACTGAAGGGCTCTCCTCACTTCTTTCTTATGGCTGATCCTCACCCTGACCTTACATGGTTTCCATCTGCCTTCCTAGTCCACCAGTGGGAGCCCAACTTCCCTGCCATATCCAGATTTCCTGGATCTTCCTTGTCCCAGATCTAATATGAGGGAAGGGGATGAATATCTCCTGCAGTTGAGATTTCATTCTGCAGGCAAATGTTTTACCTGCCAGTGCATTCCTGCTTGCTAACAGCTGGATCTCTTGTGTCCTGATGCAGTTGCTTCTGCTCCTGCACTGACAATCTCCAGATAAACCAAGGCAAGCCAAGACTCTTCTTTTGCCACTGGTGAGCCCCAGGCGGAGACACTGATGGGTTGTTCTGCCACGCTTCTAACCCCAGCCAGTTCCTCAACTAGCCACCACTATTTTTCCACTCTGATTCCTGCATGTTTTGTTTTGTTTTGTTTTGTTTTGTGTGTATCTGGTTATAGAATGTCTTGGATTGAAAGGGACCTTAAAGACCATCCAGATCAAGCTGCTGAGGGTCCTATCCAACCTGGCTTTGAATGCCTCCAGGAATGGGGCATCCATAGTTTCTCTGGACAACCTGTTCCAATGCCTCACGGCCCTCTGAGTAATAGTCTGTATATAAATACAGGTCTGTAATGGAACAGTTCCAGATCTCCTACGCATTGTGTTAACAATGAGCTTATTTTTAATATTAACATAATGACTTTTTAAATGTTATATTTAAAAAAGGTGAAAAAGACTTTATTTTTCATGTCCATAGCAATGGAATTTTAATTTTTTAATTACCCAAATAGCTGCCCTAATCACTGTTATGCTGGTTTTGGAACATTATCAAGTAAAGCACAATTATAAATTTTGTAATTTGTCCTTATTGCAGATCTTTGTACTATGGATCATGATTGTAATTAACATAAATAAAATTTATATTTATGAATATAGATCTTGGAGTAAATTGCCAGGTGCAGGGTTGCCTACCATTGCCAATTTGTTGTCTGTTGTGTTAGAAAAAGGGAGAATAACTTGCTTTCTCGTATTTCAGCAGAATAAACACTTGGATTTAATCAGAATTTATAATAAAAATCCATTTATATGTAACCATTTTTTTTAAGAATATAGATGGTCATGCTTTTAGTTCATCTGCACCTGGTGTTACTGGCTGCTTGATGCTATGCATTATGAACATGAATGAAAAGTCTTACTATACTTTTGCATCTCTTTATGCTTAGGGTATGCATGAACTCTTAGCTCCCATTGTCTTTATCCTGCATTGTGACCACCAAGCTTTTTCACATGCCAGTGAAGCTGCACAACCAAGGTAAGCATACTGTTTTATTCATAAAGTATTAAATATTTTTCTTCTTTTAATAAAATACATAATGTTTGCTGGACTAGAACTTCTAAATAAGTGTTCTTTAATTACCTTTTATAATTAATAAATTGACATAAAAAACCTGTTACGTCCCTGTGCTTTTATGGGAATGCCCTTATTTCATTTTCCCTACCACAGCTTCTGAAAGGGGTTTTTAAAGTGTAGACAGTGGTCAGTTCACAGCTATTAGCCAGAGAAGACAACAAACCTAAAGGAGAACCTTAATCAAAAAGCTTATGTACCTACCATTTTACCTCATTGTTTCTTATCGCTAGGAACAGTTCAGTTTTGTCACTGCAGATAGAAAGTGGAGTACAAAAATAGCCTTAGAATGCACACATTAACAACTTTCTTTCCTCATATCTTAAAAGACAAAATAGTCAATGTAGATAAGTTGCTGTGACTGATATTTCTTTCAGTACCTGCAATATTGTAGCTGCAATACCTGACCATGGTTTGTTGTGGTAGTAACATTAAGTTTAGGTATTGCTTTTCCATTTCAATCAAGCTGTGTTTGCACATATTTATTCACTTATGTATGAAGTGCTACATCACATGTTTGTCTGCTAAACAAATTCAGATGCTTTTTTTCTTCCTTTATATGTAAACCTATAAAGAAAACCAACAAAGCATTGGTTTCTTGATTGAACCATTTGTGATATTTGATCTATTTCTTTACATTTGTCTTTTTTTTGTCATTACTTAAGGAGTCTGCTGGTGAAGAAAAACCAATTGAATTACTTGTACTGTATAGCATTGTACTCCACAATATGATTGTCCAAAGGTAGTATTAGTGTAAGGATAGAGTTTATTTACAAGTATGTATTTTATTCAGTGTATGTCTTCAGATATCCTGAAATTACCTGGAAGATGTTCTTCAGTGCAAAGGAACTCAAAATTACCATGTGTTATGCAGAGCATTCTGTTCCATTGCCACTGAAAAAGTAGAGCTACACAGCAAAGTAGATGGAAAAGAGGTGCTGTCACTGATTAATTGCTGTTAAAGTACAATAAAATACAGGCTATTAAAACAAAATAAATTAATGTTTTGATACTGCATATTTGACCAGTAACCATATTTTTTTGTTGTTTTGGACAAACAGTGATAGATTGTGCAGCAATCAATTATTCTAGATCAAGCATACTCAAATAATACATTGTGACATTCAGTAATTTGTTATTTGGAATAATTAGATGGTTACTTCATTGTAGTGCAGACAAGGCAGCTAATTTGTTTTTGATCTTTATAAAAAGGAAAGACTTCATTTGTTCAATGGAGTTGCTCTTTTTAATTAAAAAGGCTAGTTTTCTCATTTGCTCTTTATATGAAAGTTGGCTTATAAATACATAATATTACATGCAGAACACTGACCAAAAATAAACATGCACATTTAGATTGTTCACTGTTGATTTTTTCAGTGAGGAAATGAAAGTTCTTTTGAATCCCGAATATCTGGAACATGATGCCTAGTAAGTATAAACAACTTCCTTTACATTTAATTTACTCTTATTTGTAATACATTATTTAACACCACATTTCTGGATTTTCCCCTTTCAGTGCAATGTTCACGCGTCTTATGAAGACTGCAGAACATTGGTTTTCAACTTTTGAGCATGACAGTCAGAAGGTAAATATTACTTTTAAAAGTATTTTTTAATTCTTAAGCAAATGTGGTTTTTAATGTGATTGAAGTAATTTGAAGATGATAACGTATGTTCTCTTGAAGCAACTTTGTTTCTTTTAACTATCTCTTTTTGTTGATGATTTCCGTCCTTTTTTTTCTTGGCCTGAGCACGTTCTAAGGGAATGCCTGTGCCTTTAGATCACATGTGTAGCTTTACAGATGTCACTGTATTTAGTATGCTTCTTCTTTTCATGGAAAAGTTTTTTCTGTGTTTAGTTCTACAGAACTTTCTGTTTTCTAATAATTTTCCTGCCCTCTCTGAACTCTTTTCAGGCCCATCTAGTCCTTGCCTGTAACCATTTTTCATGCATGGCAGATTTAACAATTCCTTATGTCCATTTTGCCTGTCAGGCACTTGAAATTTTCTTGGAATATTTTTTTTCTATTGTCACATCGCACCCATAAGAGGAAGGAAGAGGTGACCAGATTCACAAAGATTCTCTTTCCCTTTTTGTACCTCTCTTCTTTAACTCAGAAAAATGATTTTTTGCTGGAGTGTAGATAGAATACTCTAGCAAAACATCCATATTACAGGTATCCAAGAATTTCAGTGCATTATATACTAAAAGAATTAGCCTCCAGACTCAGTTCCAGCTTGATTTACTTCAGCATTTTTCACTGAAACCATGGGACAAGTCAACGAAAAAAAAAAGTAAGAATGTGGTTATTTTTTGATGCCTACATCTGTGCACATAAAACTATACTTGCAAACTTTAATTAGAGTGTACTAGTTTTAGAGATGGTTTGGTCTCTCAGTTGAAGAAAAAGATAGTCACCCAAGTGTTATATAAAGGCTTCTTTTGTATTTAAATTTTTAAATGTATTTGTGTATATATTTTATACAACGTGGAGTGTTGGTATCTTACGTCTGAGAAAGTATAGCCCCCCATAGTGAGCAATACAGATGGGCTGGTTGGTAACAATGGACAAGGAAAAGGCTGAGATACCCAATAATTTTTTGCCTCAGTCTTCACTGGCAACTGCTCTTTACACATCTCAAGCAGATGGATTGGAAGGTGAGAGGGGCTGAGGGATCAATGTTCTTCCCACTGTAAGTGAAGATCAGGTTTGTGACCACCTGAGAAACCTGAACATCCGTTAAGTCTGTGGGTCCCAATGAGTTGCATTCCAGAGTTCTGAGGGAATTGGCTGACACAGTCTCTAAGACACTTGTCATGGTTTTGTGATTTTCGGTTATTGGTATTCCACATCATAACGTCATGTAGTGGATATACCTGGTTCTCAGAAGAGAAGGACTACTACAGTCCCCACGGTACTTTGCTCCTATGTTACCATTTCCAGCCGGAGGGAAACGATAAAAGCTCGCAGTATAAAAACTTGCAGATCACGAGACCTCATCCCTTTTTCCGCCGTCTCTCGTCTTGGCAGCACCTCGCTCTCCAGCCGTCTTATCATCGGTAGTAGAGTAAGGCCTACCTTGATTTTGGGACATTCTCTCTCTCTGCATTGGATTTATCAGCTTAAATTGTAATTATATTGTATTATAGTGTGTTGTTTTGCATTCCGATATCTTATTTAGTAAATTAGTTTGTTTCTCCTCAGATTGTTGCCGCTGTTCTTTGCTCTCAGGGCCATCTCCCTACCCTTTTCCCCTTTCCCATTTTCCCGGGACGTGGGCCCGTGGGTCCCCCGTCCCCTTCGTCACGGAATCGGGCCTAACGCCCGTAAACCGTTGACAGACACTCTTAATGGTATTTGAAAAGTCATGATGGTCAGGTGATGTCCCTGGTGACTGGAAAAAGGTAATATAGTGCCTGTTTTTAAGAAGGGTAGAAAGGATGACCCAGGGAACTATAACCTGTCAGCCTCACCTCTATGCCAGTGAAGGTCATGGAACACATCCTCCTGGAAGCTATGCTAAGGCACATAGAAGATAGGGAGGTAATGTGGGATAACCAGCTTAGCTTCACAAAGGGCAAATCTTGCCTGACCAACCTAGTGGCTTTCTATGGTGGCATAACTGCGTAAGTGGACAAGGGAGTAGCCACTGATGTCATCTGTCTGGGCTTCAATAAAGCCTTTGATACGGTACCTGACATCCTTCTCTCCAAATTGGAAAGATATGGATTTGATGGGTGGATTGTTTGATGGACAAGGGACTGGTTGCAAGATCGTACCCAGAGAGTGGTGGTCAATGGCTCAGTGTCTGAATGGAGATTAGTGATGAGTTGTGTCCTTCCGGGGTCAGTACTGGGAATGGTGCTCTTTAACATCTTCATCAATGACATCAACAGTGGGATCGAGTGTACTCTCCACAAACTTGCAGATGACACCAAGCTGTGAGGTGCAATTGGCACACCTGAGAGATAAGATGCCATTCAGAGAGATCTAGACAGGCTCAAGAAGTGGGCCCACGTGAATCTCATGAGGTTCGATGAATCCAAGTTCAAAGTTTTGCACCTGGGTCATGGCAAGTCCTGCTGTGAGTACAATCTGGGACACATAAGGATAGGGCACAGTTCTGCCAAAAAGGACTTGGGGGTACTGGTGGATAGCAGCTGGACATGAGCCAGCAATGTGTCCTCACAGCCCAGAAAGCCAACCATATTCTGGGCTGCATCAAAAGAATTGTGGCCAGCAGGTCAAGTGAAGTGACTCTGCACCTCTACTCTGCACTGGTGTCCCTGTTCATTGCAGGGGAGTTGGACCAGATGACCTTTAAAGGTCCTTTCCAACTCAAACAATTCTGATTCCATTATTCTCTATCTACAGCTATAAATTACCATTTGGATTTAGGTTTTACATAATTTTCAGTAACTACAGGTAAAGCATATGAGATACAAATTTTATGAACTTATTACATAGTCACTTTTATTCTAACAACAAAGCTGTGAGACACTTCTCTGAGCATAGCTTTTCAGAATTCTGTGTATTCAAACATATTTGTTCCAATTTCTGTCACAGAAATGGTGAAGTCTGAGGCTGAATTTTGTTCCAGGAAATAACTAGGTCGGCTTGCAGATTTAGTGTTTGGGTAGAGGGTGAAAGTTTACATTGCCCTCTCTAGTCCTTTTGTGGCATAAAAAATTAACAATGCAAAGCACATGGATTAATATCTAGCTGTTTGTTCTTGTTCTTTGCAAACATGTATAATCTTTAATAATCCTTTCTTGTACATATGCTTTTTACAATAATGACTTTGAGGGTTGGCTACATAATAAAGTCTGAATCTTCACAAATGAAGCAATGAAAGCATGTGCTCTGAGATACATGTTACATTTTATAGCCTCTAACAGTTGGTTCCATTACTCCCAATTGCCATTAGAGGAGCTTCTCCAGCTATGGCATTCCCTAGTGGTTAATGAGAGAAATCTGTCCCCATTTTATACTTGCGCTATGTCCTAGCCTCTCTTTACAACCGTAGCATTTGTTTCCTAAATGCATGAATATATAAGTTGTATTAATATCAGATACCAGCCATTCCAATTCCTGTTGTGTTAGGTAATGTTCTGTGGCAGGATTTGGTGATTCTGTTCCTAATACTTAATCTAAAGTTCTCAGCTGCATGTCACTAATATCCATATTTAAACTGTTAGAAGTGAATCTGATGCTGCCCTGTAAACAGCATTACAAATCTCTGAGCTGTCCTTCTTTTTGTCCTTTTATTGTGAACTGCATTCCTTTGGGATTGATAATTTATATTTCATGGTAGCAGTAGATGGCTAAACGTGTGTAAGGTTTGCCAAGACTTAGAAGCTCACAAAAAGAAAACACGTGTTTTGTCCCATGTGGCATGTTAATATGTAGTGAGTGTGAGCGTGGGCACAGATATCCACTCAGATTCTGAATTTTAGGCAGAGACACTGTAAGTCATTTCTGTTATGCATTTTGATGGATTAGTTGAATTAGTTTCTTTAAGCATCTTTCTGTTTGGGCTGTGTCTTTCTTACATGTTTGATGTGATTTTTTGGAGCAATTTCAATTGACTAAATTTATCATCATTTTCTCAAACAAATTGCATGAGAGGAGGTAACAAACTTATCTTACACCCTCTAGTCATTCACCAGACATCTTCATGGTGTGCCCCAAATCTGGAGACACAGACAGTGAGCGCACTGATTATTGACTGCAACTTCTGCCCACAGAGATTGTCATGCTTTGAAGATTTCTGTTAATGGAGTTAATTTCTGGGGTGCTAATGAACTGCATTTTGATGGATACCATTTACTTATTCTGTGCTTTTAAAAATGGCAAGCCAGCATATATTATTTGATGTTCTTAACCACGTTGATAGTCACAGTCGGCAGCGTGTCCACGCTGAATTATGCACAAATGTTGCAAGGTACAAATAACTTCTGTTTTGGCAGTCCTCCTTAGGAGGAAGCTTGTGTTAGTTTTGATAATCTGAATCTTTTGGCACTTGAGTCTGTCTTGTAATTTTGTAAAGATGGCTATAAACCCACAGACAACTAATGGTGTAAAGACTAATCTAGGCAACTACCTACTCTTGCTTTAAAAGATCTGATAATATGAAGGATTCTAATGTTGAGATTTCTAGATAAGAATTTATGCCTATAAAAACTTTAAAGTACAGACATTTTAGGTCATCAGACTTACACATGGTCAAGCAGAAGTTAAATTCAACTAGAATAAACAAAAATAATGTACACAACACAGATGGGTGTCAGTGGATGGAACATGCACAGAATGAATACATACAGTTCCAGACTTTTATGACTAGTTTAAAAGATAAGTGAGTATGATTGTGCAAAAAGTCATAATAGACTGGCACTCTAGCATCTGACCAAGAAATAATGAAATGGGTCTGAAACAATATTAAGAAATGGCCATACAGTGGATAAGCAGAAATTAGAGTAAAAAAGATTTGGCAACTTACTTCTAATGGATTACTTAAAATTAGGAACATAGGGACATCAGGTATGGAATAAGGAAATTTTTCTGCCTCCACCTAAGTCCTATGGGTTCTCAGATTGGCTGTGGACCTTTACTCACCTTCCATGGCAGCTCATTTCGTAAAGATCTGTTATCAGAAAGATGCCATAAGCTACCTGTCATCATTGGCAGTTGGACTTGATGATCTTAGAGGTCTTTTCCAGCCTTTATGAATCTATGATTCTATGATCATGCAATTATGTAGTTGGCATTTTGTGCAGAGATTCCACAGAATATTGGCCCAGCTGCTCACAGGCCTCACCACAGCCTCTGCCCCCAGGCCCCCAGCCTGTTACTCACACCAACTATTTCTACCTCTCTCCTCTGCTTAGAAGAGTGTTTAGATCCATTCAGCTTCCAAAGAGGTGAAAATATTTGTTCACTTCTGTCTGTGTTCAGAAGAGTATTGCTGGCCTCTTCCTCTTTGTGGCTGGTACCACTGGTTTCTGATGATCTTGCATCAGTCAACACTCTTCTCATTTCTTAGAAAAGGGAATAGAAATCCTTTTTTCCAACTCACAGATTTATTTAATTATCATCACAGACTTGTGTTTGCTTCCTCTGCATGTTTTTTGACTTATGTGCTAAATTTGGTGAATCTATTTTATTTGAATATGAAATTGCTCTTTTGTGAAGGTCATTCCTTCAGTATTTCTTCAAGCATTTATTCAAATATGCTTGCTTCCCATGCATCCATGATTCACATATTCTACATAGCTGTTATCATGCTTTCTGTGATATAACCATTCAGCTTGAATATTCTTCTCGTCTTATAATTAACAAATATAAAACAACTGTTTACTCAATAAGGAAGTTAGTAATACAAACGAGGTAGGAGAAATACCCTTTTTCAATATACATGCAGCTATAAAGAACATTAGGATTTAAATAATAGACAGTATTTCCAGTTGACCCCTAAGATGCTAGAAGTTTTATTTTAAATTTCTGTTTGGCAGAACATAAAAGTTTTTGAATGAAGTAATCCCATTTCAGTGAGCTTTGTTTGACAGACTGTGAGGCAGCTTTGGTCAAGTGATTTGCTAGGGCACCTGAGTTGAATATCTCTTGCTTCTACAATAGCATTGCAAAACCACTGCACTGTAATAGACAGATCAGTCCCTTTACTGAAATTGTCATAGCAAAGGAACAATGACGCAGATTTTAAGATACAATTTATAATTTATCAGATCCTTAAGTAAAAGCATTTTACCTGAAATCAGTGTTCAGCATCACACAGTATTTTCTGCAGTGCAGAAATGGAATAATTAAGAACAAGTATTTCAAGCAAAGGACATCAACAAAAGCCTGTTTTTCTAAGCTTTTTGATAGAGATTATTAAATGTTAAGTGTCCACTTAAATATTAAACCATGTTATAAATAACTGTGAAATATGGGTACTGCTCTCCTTTCTTCTTAAAATGCTGATAGAGAACAGGATTTAAGAGGAGACTATAACCATAGGAAACAAGCTTGGGGATAGTTTATACAACAGAAAAAAACCTTTCTTTGTTACTGTTAGAAATAATGTACTCTTCACTGAACTGAACCAAGTGAATTTGTCTTTCAACAGTTTTAGCAGTATTTAAGTATTCTTAAAATATTAACCTTTAATGCTTCTCTATTAATTTAATGACCAAAAATACATTAAAATAAAAAGTATTTTTAAAATGAAGCTTTCAGTTCAGTTTCAGAGCCATGATTACAAACTGAAACAAAGTCTTTGTGAAATCTTACTATTCCAATTTTCCTTCATCAATAACTTTAGCATTGTTCCTAACGGTTAATTCATTTCCCTTTCCCCTATCTTTCTCTTGAAATGTCTGATTTATTCCTTTTTGTTTCTCACCCTCCTTTTTACAAGTTTCCTATTCAGGATGCTAATTCTCCAGTAGTTTTCTTCCTCTGTTTTCATCTGCGTGTGTCATCTTACAGATTGTGACATAGCACAACCTTTGAGTCCAGCCAGCTGCATTTTTGTCCTTAAGTTCATCTTACTGCTCTATTTCTTTTTGGTTTTAAAGATTTTAAAGTTGTTTATATATTGAGGTACAACCACATGATTTTTTGAGTAAGGAAAGCCTATTTGAAAGATTATTTAAAAATAAGTTATTTGCTGTTTGAAATGCAACTTATTGTACTCTGAGGGCATATATTCTCTACAAAGTTACTATTCATCTGCATTTCTCCGGACTGACAAGTACTGCTTATATTAAAGCTAATTATTCTAGCTGTCAACACTTTATCAGCATGGGAAAAGTAAAGCATGTACGTAAATTTGACTTGGAGAATGAGGGAGTGAAATGCTCAGGGAGGGGAAACCCACAATAGGTGCCACAGTAGTGGTTACTTGAGATTGCTCTTTTCCTGGAAAAGAAAAAGAAAAAATGGCATTTTTATATTTATTTGATTGCCAAAGATTGTAAGTCAATAAATTTCCTTAACATAGTTAAACAGTAAGGGCTATTCATTTTTTTCCTGTTTTCTGTGCCTGCAGGAGAAAGATGTGATGATTACACCTATGCCGTTTGCAAGGCCTCAGGACTTAGGCCCATCTATTGCTATTGTAACTAAAGTAAACCAAATTCAGGATCAGCTGCTGAAGAAACATGATATTGAGCTGTACATGCATCTGAACCGACTGGAAATTGCTCCACAGATTTACGGACTGTAAGTGTTTACATTACTTTACTTAATTCCTTCTAATTTTATTTCATTGTGCAAGGATGTTTTTGTCCCGAAGTTCAGAATTAGAGGAATGAGGGTAAAAAGTACTTCTTGACTCTTAGATCTTATTTAACTGACAGCATTACAGTAAATGAAACCACACAGATGTATTTGTGTCAGTGATGTTCCCACAGCAGATCAAGACCCTTCAGTTATGTACTGGAGAACTTCTCAAAGATTTCCATTGCAGTTATGAAGTACATATTGAATTGTGAATATTATCACATATTCTACCTGTGGTTTTCATGTAATAGGAAAAGGGGCAACAGGACACAAAGAACGGGAGAGAACAAAAATTACCAGCATTTAATAGTTTGTCTGCTTAACTTTGTCACCAATTCACTGTCAGTGAACTTTCCCCTATTTGGATACTGGTAATACAGGTGTCGTGGAGCATCCTGAAAGTTATGGCATGGTGATAATAAAGTGTCTGTACATAGAGTTAGCTCAGGTAGTCTTTGCTCCATTAAAGTGGCTCAGATCTGTTCAGCTAGCTTTGTCTCCTGTGTGACCCCATTCTAGGGGGCCTTTTTAGGTCATGTGTGACTTTAAAGGTGGGTTTGTCTGCATATGTTTTCAGTGCTACATCCAAACCGTTTATGGCTGCTATTTTGGTGAATACAAAGCATACAATTTGCATGAACTATGAGGTATTGTGAGTTGACTGTGATTTCGAGAAAGAATTTTGCCTTCATAATCTGGAATTCCAGACAGATTATTCATTTTGATCATTCTTTAAGGGACGAGTTGTATTTATAGTTGCAGTGACAGTGAAAAGTGAACTTGTACTTTTTCCAACTTTTTGCAATGTCTTAAAATTAACATCAAGTTTGCCTTAAATCACAAAAAAAAAATCATGTAGGACTGAATTGCCAAATGTAATTGTGAATTACATTTAACAACTTGATAGAAAATGTGAAAAGGAAGAAAAAAGGAGTCTTATTGCAGAACGTAACTGAAATACTTACAAATAAAGTCTAATTTGATGTTATCATAAACTCAAATAATGCTGAGACATAATATGCCTTCAAGAGAAGAGTTGAACTACAGATTAGTCTCAGACTTACGAGGAGCATAGGAAGGCAAATGTAATTCTACAAAACTTACCTCAATGGTTTTGATATCACTTGGCTACAGAGGGAGGAAGAATAAACTAAAGAAACTCAAGGTATTAAAAGTACAAAGAGGACGGTTTGTCTTATTAAAGTTTTTTTTTTTTTTTTTTTTTTTTGCATAATGTGGAGTTTTGTGTTTTCTTAGTATCCTTACTAGTCTGGAAGAGAAAGCAGGCGTTGCTGATAAACTTCAGGGGTGGCAATGAGTAGGTGGGTGGTGTAAATACCTAGGAAAACAAAAAGCCAGTGTTTCTTTTTTTTCTGAAGGCTTATGAAAACACACAAAATAAGATAAAGCTCAGAAATTTGCAAGCATATTTTGGGGCAAAAGTAATTTGTACTGTAGATATTCACTTCAGTTTAATATTTTGCCTTTCAGTAAGAGAAATAATTGAAAGAAAAAAAATTAGACTTTAGCTCAAAAACATGACATTACAATAGCAGAAGAACGATGCAGGCTGGTGTGGCATAAATAGAACTGAATCTGAATAAAGAAAATTACAGTTAAAGGAATGAATTATGAGAGAGAGCTTCAGGCTGACTATCAGGAAAACCTTACAGGGAACTGTTAGACTGTAAAATAATATTTCAAAATTAACAAAGGAAAAAACCATCAGAATATTTTAAACACAGGCTTTTGAGAAGCTCTCAGAAGTGGGTAGTATTGTGAAGAACAAATCTGTGTTGGCAAAAAAGGAAAGTAGGTTGCAAGTGAAGTCACATCTTTCTCTGATTTCTGATTTAATGTAGAGGACAGGAGAAAAAGGAAGAGCAAAGAACTTGATTGTGTTGCATTACTCTCACCTTTAATGATGTCTAAGCTCTTCTAAGCATTTCTTAAACCTAATAGATTATTAATAATCACTGAGTATTACCCAAGTGCAGAATTTGTGTGAGGTTTTTTTGAAACGTATTGTTTTGCTGAAGTTTGTTGAATTTGCCAACAATGAATACTCATAAGTAAACCTCCAATCACTCAAAAATATATACATCATAGAAGGAAGACTAAAAACTTCCTTCAAAAGATATTAATATGCTGCTGGAGAAGAGTATTGACACAAAAGTCTTTCGTTTAGTGGCAATCTGCCCTAGTCTGAGCAAGTTATACAGTCTACGTATTTAAAACTGTAGTCATTTCAACTTTGCATCTTTTTATAACCTTTTGTGGTAAGATACTTGCTTATTCTTTCTACTTTCATGAAGTTGATTTTAACCTTTAATTTTCACAAGTAGTCATTTCTTTATCAAACAATATGGAGACTGTTTCTGCTGAGATATCACCTACTCCTGTCTGTTCTGTAGTTCCATGTTCAGATATGGTCCTTTAAAATAAAGTGTAGTTACCCACTTCTTGAAAATATGCTCACTTCCTTACAAGAGCAATTTTAACAAACATTTCTGTACTTGGGGTATGATTCATTAAATATCATTACTGTCCAGTGGTGCAAAGGTTTTACGCTGTTTTTATGAACAATATGTATTACAGTGTTTATTAGATCAGATAGTCCTCTGTAAACCAAAGTGTCATTAGCTATGGTTTAAGAGGAAAGGCTGAGTAGCCTGAGTCTATTCAGCCTGGGGAAAGGAAGACTGAGAGGGGATCTGATAAATGGTTATAAATATCTAAAGAGAGAAGGGAGGCAAATGGATGAGGCCAGGCTCTTCTCAGTGGTGTATAGCGATAGGACAAGGAGTAATGGCCTTAAATTTGAATATAGGAAGTTCCATACTAACATGCAGAAGAACTATACAGTAAGGGTGACGAAACGCTGGAACACGTTGCGCAGTGATGTTGTGGAGTCTCCTTCTATGGAGATATTCAAGACCCGTCTGAACACCTAACTGTGCAACCTATTGTGGGGTACCTGCTTTAGCAGGGAGTTGGAGTCAATGATCTCTTGAGATTTCTTCCAAGCTCTGTGAGTCTGTGAAAAGGAAACTTCTTTTCTCTGGTACTTCTTATTTTGTGAAGTTTTAGCTCATGAGAATGGATCACTTTATCTTCTGGAAGGCAGTATTGAGCAGGCTTCACATTACCTGGCTATCTCATTTCATTGCTGAGCAGAAGGAGAACCCTGATAGGTCTAGTAAGGTGTATTAGTGCCCTGGCTATGCCATATTTTTGTTCTGTGGTGATGCAAGTTGATGTTACATACAGTAGCCTTAAGACAGGAATTTTTGTAAGTAGAAATCTTGTGAGACAGCAGATTCATTCAATTGCAGTCAGCCACTGCATGTCCCAGTGATAATTATTCAGCTGCTATTAATATCAGCTAAAATGGAACCAGCAATACAGAGATAAAGGCTTTTGTCCTATCATTTTTCAGTCTTCTTTATTTGCCATGGGGTTTTTTGACCCTAAGATAATATTTTGCAGAATAACATTGTTTAACGTTCCTGGTATCACTGCAAATTGCATGCAGTCTAACCAAACTATAACAATTATCTAATCGCATCTAATTTTCCACTTTGTAAAGTAAAGTACAAGAATAGTTTGAAAGTAAAATTGAATTGATTACATTAACAGCTCACTGACATGCTTCCTGATAATAAACTTTTCTCTAAATAAAAACAAAAAAAAAAGCTGAAATCAAACAAAAAGATTAGATACTCTGAAGGGCTGACAGTTTGAATATTTAGTTTAATTACAAAATTAGATGAGTTAGAAAAGATTAATGTACTAGATTATATGGTATTCTAATGTTAATTTCTTTGACCCTTACATCTAATTCATGTTAAAGTACAAAATAATTATTGCAAAACCATTTTGCAGCTTCTGCAGTGGCCAGTGTTTGCAGTGACAAATTAAGCAGGTCACCTTCTGAGAACAAGACAGAACAAAGGTTGAAAAAGTCTTCATATATCCATATTTTAGGACATTTTCCTCCATTCGCAGTAATTTGTAGCAGATGATTTCTTTTAGATTTCATTTAAAAGATTAATCAATTGGGAGAGCCCCTCATAATATCATTATAACTACTTTATTTTATGTACTGAGAGTTTCAAAGTGAATTATATTCATATTACATCAAATGAAATTCTCATAGAACTGAGTGCAATAAGTACAACCAGATCATGTAAATATATATGATATAGTTGTAAAGAAATAACACACACAACGGTAATGACAAGGCATAAATATAAAGAGCTTTATTTAAGAACAAAAATTAACTGATGGCATAAACTCACTAGCTTCTGCATCATAACTCTGATGGCAGATTATATGCTGATGTTATACTGGTTAAGCAAACTCTTTCTAAGCACATATCCATCAAACAGAAAAGCACTTGCAGAAGTGAGTGTAAATATTTCATGATAGCTTAATCTCAGTACAAAAGAGGCCTTCTCAGAACATTCAGTGCCAATGACTTTGCCTCCCACTGCCACTCTACTTTCTGATGATCAATCAGATAGTCGTACTGCGTGCTGCACTTTGAGATTCAGTTTCAGCCCTTTAGGCTGATACCGCAATTATACTTCAGGAAGAAAACTATCTCATGAAGCAAAGGAAAAAAAAATGAAGAGAAGGTTACATACCAAGTCACAAGGTACATTTGAAACTAGCATTAGAAAGGTTATGTTACAGCGAAGT
The DNA here is from genome assembly GCF_002078875.1 of Numida meleagris. Classification (NCBI taxonomy): domain Eukaryota; kingdom Metazoa; phylum Chordata; class Aves; order Galliformes; family Numididae; genus Numida; species Numida meleagris. The sequence goes on along the minus strand of NC_034410.1, from coordinate 34,680,512 downwards.
CAACAGCAGATGTGCTGCTCCACTATTACTATTCTTAGTTGCTTTGCTGTGAGCACTGCTGTGGGGCATCCACCTGTTTTAGTTTCTCTCCCATGCCATTATGGTACCAGGCAGTATTCTTTTCTATAACCAGATTGGTCTCTGGAGGGAGAATGTAAAGGATTTTACCAGTGCAGTGAAGAAACATAAATCGTATTCATTGTATCCAGAAAAAACTACCACTGCTCATAGAATAAGGAGAAATCTTCATGGTCTCTAGAAGAAGTTGAATTACCAGTCTTTCTAAAAAAAACTTCGCAGATCATCCAGGATGCCTGGATTTGTTTTGGACTCTCACACTTCACACTGAACAACAAAAAAAAAAAACAACCAGAAATAATATATAGCATGGCCAAAATCAATTCCAGCTCCTCTGTAATTTTTAATCCAGTGTCATCAATTAATTGGACAGCAATTACAATGAAACCAACTTTGATCTATTGTGCCTGTAGTAAGAAAGCCACGAAAATCTGGCCTTGCTATTAAAATAAATGAATATTTTAGTATCCAGGGTTGGCTAAGACTAAGTAAATGCAAAGTCTTGATGAACAAATAAATAATTATGACTTTAATTATGGGAAATTAACTGGGAAATTAATACCAGTTACTGGTATTTCTGGCTGATTTCCAGTTATGACATAGGTTATTCCAAAAGTAATGCCTCCTATTTATTTCCGTGGAAACTACAACAGATACAAAGAGGACAATAACACTACTTAATAGAGCAAATTCTCAGCTCTACAACACTATTTTTCAACATAGTCACCACCATTAACTATGCATTTTTGCCAGCGGTGAACAAGAGCCTGCATGCTGTGCTCATAAAAATCTGCATTGCTATCTGGAACATGGCTTGTCTTTCATGTTGCTGTCACCAATGCTGAAACACACTACCCACTGCCTCACTCTGCTTACATCCACTGTTTGGTCTCCATAAACATTCAGCAAGCATCAATGAATGTCAGTGGGTGCCATTTTTCCTTTGTCAAGGAATTCAGTTACACACCTTTGCTTCATCTGCACTTCCATGTCAGATGCCATTTTGCCAGAGTCCCTCTTTTCTGCCATCTGCCACACGGCAACAAAAAATTATGGAATATTGGTGCAAAGGTTTAACTTCTACTGCCATACCATCAACATCCACCTCTGACATCGTTGGCCAACATAATAAAACAGGAGGCATTACTTTTGGAGCAGCCCTCATATATTTTCTTTTTGAATTGAAGCATTACATATAAAAAAGATTTTGATGTTACATATGTCCTAGTCTGTCTATCAGTAGAATGCTTGAAAGGGTTTAATGTCAGATGCAAAGGCTTTTCTGAGAAAGGTTACAATCCACTGTTGGTTCCACAAATTAAAAAAAGATATAGTCTAATGTATTTTTAAATAAAATTTTGGGGAACTGATATGGAGGTCAAAAGACTTAACTATGATTTTTATCTCGTGTAGTGAAATAAGTACGGTAAGAAGAAAACTCTAAGTTGAAAATAAAGTGATAGGGGAAAAGAAATCTGAAGCTATTTTAGAAAGTCTCTATATTTCCATGGAGTCAGGAGTTGCCTCACCTGTTATTGATATATCAGTTGTGTTGCAGTGGTTTACTAACTCTCAATGGATTTGCTCTACGCAAGTAAATTTTGGGCAATTCTTGAAGTGTCAAGGTAGATGTATCACTTTCAGGAAACAAGCAAATGATATGTACCTCTAGGAGTTGCTTTTCTTCTGTTTTAAAAGGTGACCACCCATTTTTTGTTTTCTAATGTGACAGATCACAGTTGCCCATTGGTAAGTTTCCCCAGGAAGCTTTCTGGTTTCTTGACTGAAATATTTTATCATTCTTCTTTTGTGTCACTTGCCTTTTCCATTCCTGTTGAATATTAGGTTGAAAATTATAGTGATGAGTTTTCGATTTTATCCTTTTTCCCCACTCTCACAGGTAGTATGGTAGATTTACTTTAGGCTTAAGATTTGAACATATACATAATGTGAATGCCCACTCTATAAACAGAATGAGGGATTGGCTGAGGTGTCAAAAGTGTTCATCTGAGTTTTAGTCTCCTGCCACCTAATTATGTGCTGAGAGGATAATGAGTAGTACTAGATGGCTGTGAGGATAGAATGCAGATTTGTCATTATGTTGTTCCTTGATGCAGGTGATGTGCTTCACATATGAAGCACGGGGAATTGTCTTTATCTGGGAAAGAAACAAGCAAGAGGGCCTCCATTTTTACCTTCATCACACACCCTTAAAAAAGTCTGGTCATGTATAACATAAGTAGGCTTACAGACCAGTGGATTTGAATAGAGTAAGTATCTTCTGAAGCCTGTGCTGAAATCAGGAGAAATATATAGAGGTGTTTGGAAGTCTGCCTTTGTCTTTTTCAGTCAATAGCTATAAAGCAGAAATTTAAGGTGCCCTGTATCAAGTATGGACTTCTCCTTTGCTTTCCTTATACCTAAATCACATCAGCAATTCAAGTTAATCAGTGCTGTTTAATTTAGTGCATCATTTTGTTTCTTTCAAGGACACAAATCTTACTCAAAGGTAATGGAACAGAGGTTAAGTAGCTGTTGCAGGAAACAATTACCTCAAGCGTATGCCTAGAAATGGTATTGAGCTAACATGTCCGTGTTAACATGGTTTTAGCAAGGAAAATGCAGCAGTTTGGACTTAAGTGTTTGCTAGCAACCAGAGCATTTCCCATAGAATCCATTCTGTGGATGACTCATGGTTTGATTTACCAGTGCTTCATTCTCACTGCTAATTCATAACCAATCTGTCTGATTCAAGTTAGCGTGCACATGCATACATACGTTACTAGCACACTCTTTCCTGTGAAGACATAATATTACAGCTGATAATAAAGTAATGAATAGAACCATGTGCACCATACAGGAAGGGAAGATCATCCTGTCATCAGTCCTTAAGATAAAAGCCAACACTCAAGGGTCTTGATAAACTAAAGACTAATGCCCAGAAAAAAGATGCACAAGGATGAGCTTCTACTAGAATACAGAGAAAAGCCTCATCAACAGTAATGGCAAGACACTGTAGACACAACTTGGCAACATTTTTAAATTGTAAAATTTTAAAATTGTACTTAGTTCTTTAAGCACAGCTGGGATCAAATGGATGGTGCAGATAAGAGGAATTTTAATACAAATCTTTGAACAACTGAGCATGAAATACTTAAATGCACAACATAGGCCTGTTGGAAGCACAGGAATTAGATTTCATTTGAAAAAAAAGAACATTTTGAACAGTTATTTTTTTCTTCCATGTTAGAACAAACTAAGCCATTTTTTATTTTCATGGAAGAGTGGGGAGAGGAATGACAGGGAACTGCATTTGAGAAGAAAGTATTAGTGAACTGCCTGGAGATGTGGGATGACTACTTCATGGTCTTCAGTGTATCTCCTTTGGCCTAGGAGGACATGTTAGTATGCAAGCTCCTCTTGGTCATTTTCATCCGAGTCCTTAGTTTTAATGGAAAATTATATCCTGAAAGCACAATGAAAATGTTATCAAAAATTAATGAAACCTTAATTTTGTAGTAATACAGCCAGTCTGCATTTTCTCTAGAAGCCTCTGTTTGTCAAGTGGAATGCAGATAACCTGGGAGAAAAAAAAGGCTATACAATGTCAGCAATTAAGAAGAATGCTGCTTTCCTGCTTCTTCTCCGCACTAAAGTGGTAGTTTGCCAACTAAACAAGTTGGTGTGCTTGTTTCTTCTGCCTTAGATCTGAGAATAGTTCTTGAACAGTGATTTCTATCCCTATGGACAATTTTCTTTCTCCCTCCAGTCTAACCAAATGTTACAGGCTGAGGTGAGGGATTTGAATTTAAAAAAAAGTGAGGGAGATGGGAGGAATTCTACATGGAACCTATATAACATGGGATTTTTATTGTAAGTCTTTTCTGACATACTTATTTTACTGGGAGTTCTTGAGTTGGATAAACATATGTCAGTGTTGGAAATGTATTAAATCTAAAAAGGTCCTTCTTTGAAAATAATACCATAAGCTGTACTAAATTCTAAAATGAGCAAGCTCAATAGTAGTTCTCCATGACCTTGTGATCCTCTGTCCAACATCTGCTTTAGTTGCAGAAGCTTTAGCAATTAAAAAAAAAAAAAAAAAACTTGATCCAAATACCTGCATGCCTTGAGTATCTTTTAAGGTTCCAGTGTGTTTTTGAGCAAGAATTTTTGAAAGTATCCTATGAAATATTAAAGCAGGCCAGCTGTACCTGAAGAATAAAATCCATTAACACTGGTTACAGGAACAGGTTGCTCAGGAGCAGTGCTGTTAATTAGGGAGCACAATTTTGTGTAACTTTTGCATGTTATATGAATTCACAATCCTTACTCTAGGTAAAGGATGAGAAATGATGTTTGGTAAAATTTCTAAAAATAGTGTCATGTTACCATACTAGCAGCATGAAGATCATCACAGTATTTCATCACATCACATACTGAATGTGATAGCATGAGGCCTTAAATGGTTGAGTTACATAACTTAGCACGAAGACCTCAAAATTTTTGCAGACAGGGGAAATCTGTGCACGACACTGCAAAATGGAGTTGCTCAGTATAAAAGAGCAAGAGCAAAGAAGAGCAGGAGCTGGTTTCAAACACATTTTGAAATCAATGAATGAATCATACTAGAATTTTTACTAGAAGTCAAGGGCGTTGCCTTTCTATTTTCTTCCTCTGAAAATACTCTTAAAATATCATTTACAGCTTGATATTAACTCCTTATGATATCTTCCTTGAATTTCCAGAGAGCATTGTTTATTAGGAATGAAGCCAGTGGATACACCTAGGCCTTGTTGTACAGCACTGAATGTATTGACAACTGTACACTGAATCTTCACAGATTTCATAGAAGCAATCTTATATAATATCAGGAAATTACCAATACCACCTTGGGAAGTACACAAGAGAGCGTCTGTTTTCATAGGCCTTGCACTGGCATCTGTAATTTTTATTTATCTGCTTTTCTTTAATTCTCATCACTTTATTCAAAACTAGACCATGTTAGTGTGCTTTCTGTGATTAGCTTTGTATAAATATTTTTGTTCTTCAAATCTGACCTGTCCATACAATGATCTTTGAAAGTCACACAAGCAAGATACTGTTACAGAGAAGAGGGAGAGAGAACAGAGATTTATTATCACATTTTTTGTCCTTTACATTTATAATTAAACAGAATACAATATAACATCATATAATATGTTATATAATGCAGTACAGTGAAATCCCCTGTGTTCTTGCTTACTGTTACTCCTACCAATAAAGTTACCTGGTTTGACTAGCAGAGGTTGAGATGCTTGCAAAAAATATTTTGATACCTCAGATAAATCTGTACACGCACTTACATGTATAGTGTATCAGCAGAATAACTGTGTAATATTTTGTATGTTACTAAATATTTTTACAGTACTTAAATCTAAATTTCAGACATCTAAATACAGTCCTTAGTTGTTTGCAGCTTACATCAAAAAATGCTGTGAAAGCTGTTAGATTTTAAGCTTAGGCCTTCTGGTTTATTCCTATTCTCCAAACAACTACCTGTGGCAATTCAACGCAAGATTGACAATATTAAGTAGAAGTATATGGGATAACTCAAATCAAGCCATTTTCCCATTGTCTTTCTTACCTATGAGTGAAATCACAAGAGCAATCAGGCAACGGAAGAAGAGAAGTAATACACACAGTTTGCAACATTTCAACTTACTTTATCCCCAGAAACATTAGTGAGGAAACATTTACGTGTATGGACTGAACAGAAGAAAAGGCAATAGCATCTGTGATCTTAGCAATTCTATATATTAGTATTAATGATTTAAAATGTTACATATATTGAAAACTTGTTTAAAATAATTGAAATATTTCAGTTTCCATTTTCTTTTTTTCAATAACTAAAATCAGAAAAACCTTTTTAAATAGTGTAATCACATATCCAACCAAAGTAGTTAGCAATACATCTTGCTTTACTGTACATCTGAGCTCTGGGACTTTCCCACTGAAATACATCCTCTGATTTATCTTCTGTCTAAACTACTTTTTACATTATGACTGTGCTGCAGTCTTTGATATTCCCTGTGACATCATGAGACAGCTGTGGTACATTGTGTTTAAGCAGTACTAAACCTTTAAACTTTAAACGAATATTTTTCTTCTTGGAGGTATAAATAGAATATGTAATAAGCATCTGTGGGATATGCAATTAATGTCACTTGTGAGGAGAGGCCTTCATGATGCACTTGGGTTTTGGCACTCTTAAATTATGAGCTCTTTACTACACTCATGGGATAAATTCCATATCCCCCAGATGCTTATTATGTATCTTCCACGTCCCTTAATTCCTATTAGCTGGATTAGGAGTTGTTGTGATGTTGAGGTTTATGGTAATTTAACTGGGGTGTTTCTTGGTGATCAATAAATAAACTTCAAAAGTTTAGTAATTTTTATTTTCTAGCAATTCCAATGTGTATAGCTGTAACAATTTACATAAGATGCTAGTTGAGTATACTAAAAACTTTAGTTAGCTGTGCACATTAGTGTATCCATTACCTAAATTTAAAAAAACATGCAAATACATAAAAGTGAAAGATTTCAGTAGGAAAGAATGAGCTGAAGCGTAAGGTTTTGGGGTAACCAAGATGGTATTTCCTTTAGCTTCCAAAATTCTTCCATCAAACTACTTGCCTAGAGAATAAATATTTTGTTGCTCAATGATGATATTATTAATGTTCTAGTCACAATCATTATCTGGAGAGTTTGTCAAACTGGTACAGAATGTCCTAGATTAGTTATCAACTCAAGAGCAAATAAGATTTTTAAAAGACTCAATAAAGTCCAGTGATTAATTGTTATATATTCTGATTCATGCCTATCCCATTTTATCTAATTTAATAAAAGTCTAAAATGATGATTAATCCTTTCACACCAGCAGTTGCTGGTACATCCATTACGTGTCCAATCTGAATTCCTCTGCCAAGGAGTTAACTACTATTTTGAACTTGGTGTGAAAAATATCATTATAAATTTCATTAACCTGATCATCAAATTTAAAAAAGTCAACTCGTAAAATCCATTACTACATATCATGCATCGAAGATTAAAAACTGGTCCTCAGTGGGCAGGAATAGCCAGGATTTAATTCCCATAGCATATGTTTAAAGTGCTCATATGACATTATTGTATCTGTAATTATCAGAATTTTATGTTTATTAACCCAAGTGAATTAAGAATCTTGTTTTGAGTAAAATTTAGCATGCATGTTAAATTGACCATTAATTCTGAGCAAATCGATGTATATGTATTTACAACAAATTAAAGATATTTGTTTAGGATATTGTAATAATTTTAGTATTTAGAGAATTGTGTTCCTGTAATTTTTCCTTCTTGGATGAAATAATTTACTTCTTCAGTGTTTCCAGTTTTCCTGTGCCTGACATAGATTTAAATCTTCTGGGGGAAACTTGAAATATTTCATGTTTGCACTATATCTCAACAACAAATAAGTCTTCATCTTCAATGAGATGTTTGTTTCTATTTACCAAATAGGTAATATAACACTGTTCTTCACTGCTGCTTGGCCCTTTCTGAGAGAGACTTCTCTAAGCTGTGCATTACATATGCCTGAGAAGAGAAACAGGCACAAAAATTCTCATCTATCTGGAGTTCTGAATAGGTTTGTTAGTAGAAGGGTATGATAAAAAATCAGTTAATGCATGAAAGATATGCTACCTGAGTTAAACAGTTTAGAAAAAAAAGCTAACAGTAAAAATAGGAGAATGTTATGAAAGCCTTTGTAGGTATCACCTATGACCTAGATGCAAGTTCTTTCAAAAATAACCTGCTGCAAAGTTGAGTTCACCAATATATTTCAAATTCACTTATGTTCATAGCATTCCTAACTCCTCAATTTCAACCATTGCAAAGCATTGCTTAAAATAGGGTTGGACTTCCCAGTCCTGTTCCACCTAGGAGTTCTATGGGGATCTCAGTCTTTCTTCCTGCATAGGCAGCCTCTCCGTTCTGTAAGAGGGAGTTGAATGTTGGCCATGGTGCCTCTGTAGGCAGATCCAGTAGTTGCCTGGAAAGTGCCATGGTGACTGGACCGGTCTGCAGCTGCGTAGGGAACACCACACTGCCTGTGGAAGGGGCCATAAGCTCCACTGGGAGAAGCATAACAAATGGCAACGTTTCCGGTTTGCCAACTCATTTTGATAGGAATTGGTCACTGAAAGGAAAATGCTTGTAAAATACCATATGTAATATACTAAAGAAAAAAAATAGGAGGTATGTAGTTGGGACACGGAGCCTTTAAGCAGCTGTTTAAAAACTCAGTTTTTTAACACACAGCAGCAAAGAGCACATTCTCTTACTTGACAGTAGGGATAAAAGTCACCAGGTTTGCTCATCACCAAATCTGTCTCATATATGCATGGAATATCTACTTAGAGAAAGCTTTGATGTTTTCATGACATGGCTATTTTATACTTGTCAGTAAAAATGCCTAGTACTATCCACTGGTCCACATCTGACCCTGCTTAAGCAGTTTGTGGGAGGGGAGAAAACAGGAACTATGCAGTGGACTATTATTATTATACTTCTTACTATACTATAGCACTTCCCAGAAACATACAAAGTTTTTGGAACAAATACAAAAATGTGTCTCTTTCAAAAAGAGCTTTTTGACTACAAGATACACTTAGGCGTCAGTATAATCTGATGGCATAACAGGTGCCTTTGCTGAACCAGCTGTGGCTTCTGCTGTCTGTACGGGGCGCAGATGTAACTTTAGATATTTAGGACTGTTACAACTATCACTGCACACTGCAGGACTACATGCAGTAGTTCTCTTGGCATGAAGAAAGGAGGACAGTGCCCAGATGATTTTATTCTTGGAAGGACCAGAACTTATTTCTAAGATTCACCTTTAAATTGAAAAAGGTTGTCCATTGTAAAATCCTTGCTTTTGCAACCTTGTTGATTGAATTATCTTTGATCTATTTTTTGATGTTATCTTTGATCTAAATTATCTTTTGATCTATTAAATGCCAGGCTTAGAGCAGCTCTTTCTTCTAACAAATGTTTTAAATGTCTGCAGTACCTCACATAAACTCCACCACGCTGAGTAAAAAAAATTCTTCATAGAGGTTGCAGGTAAATGGAGATGAAGAAGTAGCATCTCCCAAGAATTCCCCTCTGTGTACTCTGTGGACTTTAGTAATGCCCAGCAATGTTTCATGGGATCCTAAAAGATTTTGTAACTTGTTTAAGTATTTGAACATTACAGAAAATTAATTTCTAAGCGTTTTAGAGAAGTTAATTATCACATCTGGGAAAAGAACAGTGGTGCTACATTTCCTTAAAAGAGATTTAAGAGGTTAAAGTTAAGGTTACTGATAAAAAGAAATCAAGATTTATTTTACTTTGGTTTTAGTCTCAGATATCATTTGTTTGCTTTTGGTGTATGTCCATTCCAGAAAAAAATGCAGTATTTTTTCTTGAGGTGCTTTCAATAAATGGCTTTCAGGCAGAGGTAACTGCCTTGGCTGCTGAATCACATCAGAAGAGAAATAGTGCAAAAAAAAATTCTCATGGATATCACTGAATTTTCCAGGTGCCCATTCATTTGATTATTTTTTCTTAAATTTCAAAACTTGTAACAATTACGTGATTTTCAGTAAGTTTGGGAGCAAATCAAGCTCTCATCAGAATCCAAGACAATGTGGTAAATACATAGTTAGAAAAATGTTTACAGACTTAAACACACACTGAATGAAGATTTGGGTCAAGGAAGGGAGGAGAATGAGGGAGAAATGAGATATAGAGGAAAGCCTGCATTTAAGGCTAGAATTGCTGAATCTAGAGAATATAAGTTGCATTTTTAGCATAAGTTGGACATTAAATAATGCAGGAGGTGTTCAGTTGTAGCACTCACATGGTAGTTAATGGCGTGAAATTAATACCCAATTTTAAACGTGAACATAGATGTATATATGTTAAATAGGTAAAGAGTAGCCTTAAACACATACTACTACCTCATTCTTTGTGTATGTGTAGGTGTGGATGAAGCATTACAAATGCATATACTATTTAAAAAAAATAAATTATTTCTTTAGCTAACTCCTTGGTAACATACTGGTGGAAAAAAAAATAAAGATGTAGTTTAACTGATTTTGGTGTATGTTAGGAGGGAGAGAAGGTTCTTCCTTTTTTCCCTGTTTCCTCCAGTTATAAAAATTACACTGATTACACATCATAAAGCCTATCTGTAATAAAACGCATCAGCTGGCCAAGGTTTTCATCGCTCACTCAATAATCCATTAATACAGCAACGCTGCCCAGGCATCTTTATAATACCAACTCGGAGGTAATTTTAATCAGCTAGACCAGCTGGTATTTAACAGCAGCTGCTGGAGATGCCACAAATATACTCAATAGCTGACATCTTTATTTGCAGTTTTTCAAGGGGAGAAGAGATCCTCCTGTGGTTACTTATATTAAGCTTTTTTTATTATTATTACATATATAAGTGTTGGTACTGGAGGATAATACCTGAATAAAGGAGTGAATAGAGTTAATATAAAAAATAAAATTATACTCTTGGAATCAGAGGGCTTTTTCATGAAATCTTCATAAATGAGCAAAAAAAAAAAAAAGAGTAGATGCTGGCTTTGTTGGAGTTTAGAACCTTTTCCTGGTACATTTACACTAATCTCAGACATTGCTCGCAGCATAAAATGTGCTCTGTGGTGCTGCATTGCCCTGTCTTACTGAAGCTTTCCTGTCTCCCTACAACATAAATATGTGAAAAATAGTGCTTTTGGTAGAATAAAGTGATTCCTGCTCACATATGTTCAATTTCAACTGACATGTACTTCTTTTGTCCTCAGTTTTGGTTTAGAGTGTATGCAGGAGTATATATGTATATATATCTATGCTTAACTACATGGATGTTTGTGTATAAATAATACACAGTATGTTTATTAGTACTTCTCATCTCTTATAAAGCTGAGTAAAGTGCCGCTTTCTGCAGCAGTAAATGTGGAATACTATTTCTCATTGGATTGGGGCGGGGGGGGGACAAGCAGAGGCAACATGAAGTTAACAGTCACAAACACATTATAAATAAAAATTTAATTACACTTGGGGGAGCTTGGCTTACAAAGCTCACAAATCCATAATGGAACTTTCTGGTAATAAAGGCCTGATCTGTTTGTTAAACTACAATATTCCTGTCCTTCTGTACCTCTTCTTTTGTATAAAACTTCCATTTCTGCATTGATTACCAATTGCAAAAAAGACTTGACTTCTCTGGTAAACAGTTTTTTCTGTCAGATACCAAATGCCATCTTTCTTTATTAAGCAAATAGTTATGACTCTTAGGTAGGGCAGGGGAGGTGCAATAAGAAGTGTGAGTATAGCTATTTTTGTTGACTATAATACGGCAGAGTGGATGGAGATGTGTTTAATATCAATTTGACTTGCTGGAGATAGGCTTTTGTTAATGTATGAACAAATCCTAATGTAGCAGCTTCTTTGTTATGAAGATAACAGTCATGAATGTGGAAGATAATGCACTCTTATTAAACTTGTTAAAGATGTAGCTGTTCCTAGAACTGTAAAATGAAAAGTACTTAACAGTTCTATTTTTTTTTCTTTCTTTTAAGCTCAAAATCTCATAGGTAAACATAGGAAGACAAAGGAACTAACTTGAGTACATGTATATGAATCCTTAAAAAAATTAGAGGTTATACTAGTCATTTGTAGGTAACTCATTTATTAGTCTCAGTGAGGTACTTCTCTACTCAAATACGGATGTGTCTGAAACTGTGACTGGCTACTTCAAATTAAAATCCAGTGGTAGAATGGACTGCTGCAGTTGTGATTTGACTAAAAAATACTTAGCAAGCGTGTTTTCTCTTATTTGTTCTGAAAACAGTCTGTTTAAGTTTGTTTAGTGTGTTTGACAACAGACAGTTTGATATATTGCCGGGCACAGCAGTAGGTTGGACTTGAGTGGTATTAGCTTTCACTGTTTTGATTAATGGTAATCGTTTCAATGAAAAGGCATGTTTTACGTACATCTCATAGTTCTGAAAAACAGAAGCCAACTTGCAAGATCTGTAATTACTGTTCCGAGTTAGCATATAAAAAAAGCTTCAAGAGCATGCAGGCAAATCACAGTAGGGCTTTTGTACGTCTGTTTATTTTGTATTGTATTACATTTTGCATTTTGTAGCTTTTAAACAGTAATTTTTGTCTAAGAAAATAAATCTTAGTTTTCATGTCTTGTTGAATGCTGCAATGTGTTTAAGACATTTCTGAATTCCATGTTGTAATTCAAATCTTAGTATGGTGAAATTTTTTCTTTCCAATCATCAATAACAATAACAGAAGGTCAACTTGGAGACTGCCCTGTCTCCTCTAACCCCAACAGCCCTACAGGGATAGAAAAATATATCTGTACACCTTTAAAATCTGTTTTCTCTGGTTAGAAAAATACTTACTTATCCCACTCTCAGAATGTATTTCTAGTTTTCTTAAGATACTTTTTTTTTTGTATGAAAAATAAATATTTCATTTTCAGTATACAGTCAGGAAAAACTGATTATTTTTGTATTTAGGTAAATAAAAGATTGTAATGATATGTTTAGATGTAAGGCATATAGTACAGGATGTCAACTATTATTACTAATACCATCTTTCATTTATATAGTACTTTCATCCTAAAAGACTCTAGTTTCTAGAAAATGTAGATTTAAGCCAAAAACACAATTAAAAATATATCTCCTTGTCCCTACGTGTTAGCTTCAAAGTATTGTGTGTCAGTTTAACAGACAGTACCAAAATGTCTTTCTTCTGCTTTGCAGATGCAAAAACGTACCATGAAATGAGTATTCTGAAAATACTGTTAAACCATCTCTAGAAGAAGAGAAAATTGGTTTTATAGGTTTCTCGTTTTATGGTATGCTCTCTTCTCAGATTTTAATATTTTGCAACACATTCTGAAAGAAGAAATGAACAGATAGTGCTTTTCTACATCTGAAACATGTAGGGGCATCACAACCTACCTGAATTGTTCCCTAGGCAGTATTAAAAAGAAAGCAGTAATATCTAAATTGTTGAGGGAGGCAACTAGATTTCTAAGTGTGGCGCCAATGTTTGTAGTCAACAATGAGACATAAAAAAATTGTAGCCCATGTTGATAACAGCAGGGTTTGAGGTTTGTATTATTAGAGCTCGCCTAAAAGTATTAACACACAACTCATGTATAGCCTTTGTATAAGCTATGTTCTATTATATATTTTGGGGGGAAATAAAAATCTGTAAAGCATGAAATTGTGGTGTTACAAAACGATTATTTCTAAAAGTGAATTATCTCATCTCATAGTAGTACTAGCTTGGATTTCTATGTTAGATGTCAGGTGGTTTATTTCTGAGCAAAATACAAATTAATAAGTGTACATTTTAATACTTACCTAAACCAGTGACAAGAAAATAAATACTACTTTTTATTTACCTTGCAGTTAGCAACCATGTGTCATTGTGGCATCTTTTATTGAAAGGAACTTTATTTAAGTAGCATAAACTTGTTGGATGGGCTTCAATTAAATGATGATTTGTTAATGCAAATGTGTAGCGAATGACTGGTAGTACATCTGTCTCTTCATCCATAGGCCATTACTGTGCAGCATTAGCACATGATTGTAAAAAACTGGAAATCATTATATGCAGGTAGTACATATTCAATCAATTCTGACCTTATGTCTCCAACGAAATAAAAAAAAAGTGTGCAATGTAAATGATATTTAATCTGAACAAAAAAAAAAAAAAGAAGAAGAGAATCCTTGAATATCTGTGATTCAAGCTGTTAGATGATGTGAGGTGACTGCTGTTTGGGATTGATTGTTATTGGTGGCCCCAGTGGGGAACAGCCAGCACATCAATCCTGTGTTACTCCTCCCTCATGCTCCTCCAATCCAAATAGTATTTTTGTTTATATTAGGAAATAAATACTGTTCTGTTTATTTTAAAATTCCTCTCTTTTGGAGACTGAAAGGGAAAGGATCTGTTTTGATGACCAATGTTAACCAGTTAAGCAGGCAGTGACAATTAATACAACAAAAAATTGTACAATTAGCTTCAGCTCTATAAGTGTCTAATGAGCCATTTGTCAGTCTTTTGGTGAAATAAACTACTCTATCTTAATTCTCCACTCTTGCAGCAAATAAATAGAAGTTATGAAACACCCGGGCACCAATAAAATATAATTTATTTTGCAGGGCATGGCAGAACTCGTTACGTATCTAAAATGAGCATGTTATTTACAAACGACTTGTAATACTCATATAAAAAAAAAGGATTCCATTCTGCAGTAGATATGTTTCCTTCCTGATTTGTTCAATCATTTAAATATATAATTGCTCCTGAAGGCATGTGAGTTAAAATGACTTCTCCTGATGTGATTAACTCATAAAGCCAAAAAGAACCTCAGAAAGGAACCTGTGAAATGCCAGGGATTGGCAATCTGCAACACAAAACATTGCAAACATTAAGAAGGACAAAATATTTTCATTTGAGAACACTTCTTTTCTGCTGTTCCATTCCTGCCCTTCCTGGACTTGTCAGATGTACAGATACCATGTCATAAAAAAACCACCACAGTGGCAACTGCTGTCCAAATACTTTGGTTGGTTTTGATAAAGACAGGGGCCTCAGGAAGAATATCTACTAAGCCATTTGTTGTGAAGAGGAAGGTTATTCTGCTTTCCTTCCCCGTTCAGATAGCCTCTTTCTAACAGAAACTGGTGTAAATATTTCAGGCCACCCACGTCTTGCTCACTCATAATTTTAAAGGAAGGTTGTCTATTATTTAGTTTAAGCATTTAAACAAAAGACCTAAAAAAGAGGGTAGTCCAGAACAAGACCTATGTTAGGGTAGAGCTATGTTACTCAGTTTCAGAGGGAGGGAATTTTCCAAAGGGCAGAAGCTGCAGGGGAGACGGCTCTTACTAAGAGGCCAGGGGAGAGGTGCAAGATGGCTGCTGTCATGTGGATAGATGAGGAGAGAGTGGAGAGGGAATACTGGTGTGAAAGGAGAAGGGAATTACTTCATGGAACTAGGCTTGAAGAAAGCTTGAGATGTTTTTGGCAGATTGAAGTGTATGCATAGATACATATGTATAGCCAGTTCCATTGCTTCCAGGTGGAGATGTGTTGCACACAGGAAAGAAACTAGTTTGGGAGTCTAGAAGAGTGATTAGGGAAATCCATACAGAAACTTTCAAAGCTGTATATAATGTTTAAATATAATGGTCATTTTGAGATGGAATGGTGGTAGGTTTTTGTACTCATTTTTATGAAAGTAACAAGCCAGGTTCAGATAAATGTTGAATAAAAATAATCATGACTAAAGAAAAGCAATCCCAGAAAATTGTGGGCAGTTTTAATTCAGATAGACCCTAAATTGGTAATAGATGGCCCACTGTACAAAAATGGGGCAGACCACTCAAAAAATTGCTGCAAGGGGGAAGTCAGCATTTCCGTGGAATCAGTTGAAAGAACTGAAAAGGTTATTGTACAAGAGGAGTGGGAGAAAGCTGTACTTGGGTAAAACAAAATGTTTAATTTCTAGTTTATAGAGGTGATTTAACAGATCATTTGTATCCCCAAATGTTTTTGAACTAATCTAAGAGATTTACTCTGACGATAGGCTCAGATGAAAAGAAGTAACCTGAATTTGTTGGATATTGTTCACTGTAGTCATACCGGTATTCCTTCCCAGATGCAAGACTCTACACTTGCTCTTTTTAAACTTCATCAGGTTCCTCTCTGCCCAACTCCTCAGTCTGACAAGGTCTTGTTGACTGGTAGCACAGCCTTCAGGCATGTCAGCCAATCCTCCCAACTTTTTATCATCAGCAAACTTGCCGAGGGTGAACTCAATTCCTTCATCTAGGTCACTGATGAAGATGTTGAACAAGACCGTGCCCAGCACCAACCCCTGAGAAACACCACTTGCTATAGGCCTCCAGCCAGACTGCACCACTGATGACAGCCCTCCCATAGAATCATAGAATGGCTTGGGTTGAAAGGGACCTCAAGGATCATCAAGCTCTAACCCACTGCCATAGGCAGGGCCACCAACCTCCATATCTAATACTAGACCAGGCTGCCCAGGGCCCCATCCAACCTGGCCTTGAACACCTCCAGGGATGGATAATTATGTATATGGTGTTTGCAGGACCCACCTAGTGCAAACTTAGTGATATTCCAGCATTGCCACCATTGTTTCCAAAACACTGAAGCTGATATTCAGCTCTTTACACAGTTCCCTGGTCATAATCTGCTAACTCGCGTGGATGAGCTGATCAAGATGCTCCTCATTTCATGGTGTGACAGCTGTGCACGGCCATCTGTGCCTTGCCTTTCATGTCAGTATTCCACTGCTGAAAAGCACCACCCAGCACATCACTGTACTCACATCCACTGTTTGATCTCCATTAATGTTCAGCAAGAATCAATGAATGTCAATGGGTGCCATTTTTTCTGCATGGAGGAATTCAGTTCCACCCCTTTGCTTCATACACACTTCCATGTCACATGCCATTTTGTCACAGTGCCCCTCTGCTGCCATCTGTCACACAACAACAACATGTAAGGGGATATTGGTGGGAAGGTTCAGCCTCTACTGCCATATCACCAAGATCTGCCTCTGATGTTGTGGCCCAATGTAATAAAAGAGGAGGCATTACTTTCAGAGCACCCCTCATATATTTACTCTTTTGAGGTTTTCCTTAAAACTGTTACAAAATTTTCCCTTTTGGTTAATTCCCTCAGTATATAGGTTACTTTTGTAACAATAATTTGCAAATGGTAATTGACAAGATTTTAATTGTTGCCTACTATACTTGTTGTAATATTTTCCATAACAAATAATGTAATTGAGGTTAGAATTCAACTTCTATACTGTTTTCACTGGTCCTTTACTCCAAGCCATCTTCTTTGGAATTTCTCTTGTTCTTAGCCCAAATCATTCTGGAACTTTAAAGGAAAGCTGTTACTAGCATTAAGTGAATAGCAGACAGCTGTAGTATATTTGCAGAATAAAATAAAATGAGATAAAATAAAACATCAAATGAAATATTATGAACTATATATTTAAAGCTATTTTATTTAGATATTTATGTAAAACAAATTCTACCAACCATCACTACTTGAATAGACTCAAAGAAGGACTGATCCCATTATTCTTATAAGGTCTTAGAATTTACAGGTTACTGACATTTAAAAAACTATGTCTGAGGAATTTTTACAGATGCTTATAACCTGAAAAACTGAAAAATAATTTTATCTCTAGATAAAGCTTTATTTATATAATGTCACTAGGTGGCAATATTAGTGATATCTGTCCACCAGCCAGATGAGACATAACTGGTAAAATACAAGTTGATAGAGCAGGAGAAATTGTGATGTTTTTGCTTTCCCAGATGTCTGATAATAGATTGAAAGTGTGCAAATATCTTGGAGCAACTAAATTGATAAGCTGTGTGAAAGACATGCTATCAGGCTTCCAGTATTGCCAGAAGAGATAGAAAGGTGTTAACGCCATTGTAATAAGTACTTTTAAGACCTCATCTGAAATGCCTGTGCATTTCTGGTTAACTATTCAAGAAAGATCAATCCAAACTGCTTAAGTATAGCTGCTAGCTCTGAGCTTTCCCTTTCTTCTGATTAGCATCATTTTACAAGAGGAGCTTAAGGGAATTTGACTTACATAGCCAATTCCAGCAGAAGGTGAGAGGATATGATTTGTCTTTAGAAGGGAATAAATATAAGGGTAAGAAAGTTGGACAGCATTACCAAAAGCAAAATGATGCAAACGGCATCAGATTTATATATTGAATATCTGAAGGTTGCTAACTATTGTAGGAGTGATGTTTATGCTTGTGTGATGACAAGCATAAGAAGAACCAGAAACATCAGTACAGGATTGATCTTAATAAAAACCAACCCTACAGTACATTGAGCCACAATCACATAGAAGTGGACTAAATGAGTTGGAACTGCCTTCCAATCCGAAAAGATTTTTCTATGGATCTTTGTGTCTTTCTCCTAATCACAGATGTCCAGTGTTAATCCAGATGTAGCATTTTCAACTGGTAGTCTTGTAAAAGGATCTTAATGTTTATACCTGTATGTCATAGCTATTGCTTCATGCTGGCTTGTTCTTAAAGGTTCAAGACAGTCTGTACTGGTTACACATAAAGCTTTCTCTTAATTTGAAAGGTATTATTGCTGGTGTTTTCCCCAGAAAAATTCCTTCGCTGAAGAAAACTGCAATTTTACAGTTCTGAATGATAAGATTATACTTATTATTTACACTTAATTCAGAAACAGGCATGTGTTGTGTGAAGTGCTTATTTTCCTGAATTCCCACAGTATTTGGGAGTTTTTTGTGTTTTCCTTTCCATAAGCAGTAAAGTTATAAGGGGTTTAAAAGATCACACTGAATCTGTGCTAAGGCATCTGCGAAACTTTCTAGCAGAGCCTAATAAAGCCCTGCCCCATTTGTGACATACCAAATCACATTCTCCTTGCCTGGTCTGACAACCACAGCTCTTAAACAGCTGCTGGGGTAATTTGCATAAAGGAGATTGTAAATGTCTCATTGGAACGCATGCAGCGCAATCCACCCAAAAACCACTGCCTGAACACCAGGAAAAGAAGATTGTAGTCATAAAAATTGTGACTCTCATGATTTTAGATTATGGTCTCCACAGTCTCACAGCTTTTGCAAATACCAAGCTTTTGTTCAAAAAAAAAAGTTTCATTTACCGATACAGAACAATACAAACAGATGCCGTGTTGCTCTCTTGACTCAGTCTAGCAGAAAATTGACTTCTGCAGCAAAGGTAGGTGCTGACCCCTCCTCAGTTCTTCACCCCAGTGATGAGTGAATTGGTCCAATTTAAACTACTTATAATAACAGTGGTAAAAAAAAGAACATCCTTATGGTAGTGAAAGGGAAAACAAAGGAAATGCAAAATAAAGTTAATTTAATAAGAGGATTCGATAAAGAGTAAACAATGCGGAAGTTGATACAATATGTTAATTGTCTGCGTGCATCTGCTATGTTTTATGATGCATATTTTATTAGAAATTAATATTAAAGCTATGCATATTTCCGTGAAAATCAGAACTAAAAGAGATGTACATGCAGAACTAGGGATTTTACAGCATGGTAGGAATTGTCTTTATGCATTTCCTGAGTTTTAATGGTGTAAGTTTAAATTACAGCGTTAAAGCATTGTTCTTCTTTGTCTTGAATGAACTAGAATGGAGTAGTTTGGCATGATAATGAAACTGTGTTGGTGTTATATACATAACTATGCAATAGAAAAGTCATTAAGCTCTGCAGAGGTAGTGTCTGCTTCGGCTAAAGCCACTACTTCATTGATGCTGTATTCTGAACCAGAGCTCTCCCCAATTTCTAGTGCAAACTGAGACTTACTTGGGTGGTGCCTCCCCTTTTAAATCACTTCCTACAGCCTCAGTTCCTGGAAACACATTTCATGCTTGCAGTTATACCAGTCTCAATTGCATCACCATTGTAAGTACAAAATCACTAGTAGCGATAGAGCATGTTGTCATTCTCCTTTTACTCCAGGTTTTAATCATCCAGGGTGCATAAGTTTGTTAACACCCAGGTCACCTTTATCTTTGCCATTAAGAGTTTATTTGCTATCAATAAACTGGAGTTTCCCATAATTAAAAGTTTTGTATATATCCATGCAATGACACAACTGACAGAAATTGTTTCAATGCTGTTGAGTTTTAATATTTGCTATCAACACTGAATTAAAGGAGTTTTATAGTCAAAAGGTTGTACAAGAGGGACAGATTTAAAAAAAATAAAAACCAAAAAGTGAACTGTTTTGCCTTGTGTAATTTCCAACTGGTTTAAAGAAAATTTATCAAATCACTTGAAAGATTTGACATGTCTCTTCATGTAGCAAGATATTTAAGGCAATGATAGTACATCAGTAGTTCCAGTGAAGCATCAGTAGATGTCTTGTCTGACTTCAACAATAAAAATGTATGGACTGGATGATCTTGTAGGTCTTTTCCAACCTAGCTAATTCTATGATTTAAAATAAATTTAACATCGGACATTAAAAAGATTCGCCATCAGTACCTTATGAATTTTTCTGAGATGCTAGGGCAAAAATGCTTCTATACTGCACATATTTTCATCACTTGGTTAGGACTGCTGAAGAAATGCAGGAAATATGTACCTGAAGATACATACTTTGTTTACTGAGACCACTACGTACTCATACTGTACAGCTCATAGTGATGTACCAGGCCAATGACATAGCAAAACAAGTTGTGTAAATAGTAACAAAATCTTTACTGAAGTAACTTATTATGATTGCAACAGTATGCAGGCTTTCATGAGCAGAAGCCTTCCTTCAGCTCTGAAGTAGATCTACCGTATTGAAAAGCCAGGTTTTAGTTAAGGTTATTGCTGTGAGTTGAAGTAGTATCAGCTAATCAGTCAGAAAAGTATTTGAATATAATAAATCTCAAGCTTCGAGCTTGTAACAGGAAATAAATAAATAAATCAAAGATAATGCTGCAAGGATAGCCCACATCTGGAAAAATATTTTTAAATTCTTTGATCCAAGACAGAGCTGTTGCTGAGGCAGCCTGCTTTGGGCATCAAAAGTTTGCTAAAATCTTTACGAACAGATCCTTTGGAGACCAGGTAAGCACTATATGATACTAAAATCCATAAATGATTGGTAACAGTGACCCTTTAAAAGCAGGCATGGAATCATATCTCTGAGACTGTGGAATTCTATCCGAGACAGCAAGAAAGTTGCTAATGATTGTTGGCAAGTGTTTTCACAGCCTGGTTCAGCTGACAGAGATAGATGCTACCCCTCAGAGTATGCATTCTACCTGTCACAGCCAACTAAATACTCAATAGCATAATTTCCTTCAGATAAAATATCTCATCCCAAGCAATCAGGAGCAAGAATCCAGTGGAGAAGGTGTGCCTAGAGGAACTGTTGAAATTATCAAGATTCTGTGAGTTCAGCTGTAAGAGTACCTCTCTGTTCCCATAAACTGAAGGAAATAGTCAGTCTGGCGGCTGGTTTCCAATGCTAAATGTTATGTTGCATGGGATGATCCTTTGTTTAAAAGACAAATGCATTTGGCTCCACTGGAACAGGTGCGGCACCAGGCACATTTCTGGCATCCTACCTTTCAGATATGTTGTGGCATCATTGTTTTGGAACACAGAAGAGCATGGTCAGATAAATTAGCCTTTAGATACAGCTATCCTCCAGCCCTTCCTTTTCATACCTTGATTCAGAGATCATTTGTTGTGCTTCCGATCACATCCCTCCTCTCTGTCTGTGTTTCTTTAGAAACTCAGGAGCAGTCTGCTGAAGAGACTACCTGCATTCATGGAAATCCTTCCAGTGAGCAGGCGTTCACCTCTACCCCATGAGAGGGACCCTGTCTGCATTTGCCAATCATAAGAAAAGGCAGAGGGTTAGGATATCAGGTCCATTTAGTGCTGCCAAAAAAACAATTCTGAAATATCCCTTGTGTGCCTCTTTCATCAGCATTGAGTAGTTCTAGCTTCAGAAAAATATGTTTATCTTCAGAAGTAAGTTAAAATATAGTTTTAAGGAAACATTTCCAAGTATATGGAGGACAACAGAGTTCAAATTAGTACAATCTTGAGAAGTCTATTATTTCAAACGTGTAAGCGTGTGACAGATTTTCTGTTTCTGAAGTTGTGGACCACCATAATAAAATGAGAGGCATTACTTTTGGAGCTGCATTCATATACAGCCTCCCTCTGCAGCAAATGCTAATTCTGTGGTGCTTCCTGCTCTTTTTAATAAGGACTTACTTGTTGCATCCTAGCTGTGGACAACTAGACAAGTTTGAAGTTGTCTTTGATTGCAAACATTTCGAATTTGAGTGACACACAGATGTAAACACATTTGCACTCACTGATTTGCAAGACATGCTAGAGAAACGGTAAGGCTGCTGCTGTACTTTCAGGAAGAATAAAGGCAGCCTTCCGTTATTAGTAAACATTTAAAGCTTTTCCTTGTGTGTTAGAGAGAGATTTAGAGCCGATATTCCGACCACAAAATGAAAGAAACAACGATTAAAATAAGCCTTGCTTTTAACATACATTTTGTGCTGTAAGGAGGCGGCTCATGAAATTGTCAGCTTATGCACCTGTCAGTTCAGCTGACCAGAGTGTCAGCAGCGCTGCCCCGCGGTCCCTCTGCTTCTAGCTATACATTTCAAGCGTGCAGTAATATGTAACTCATAGGTGTATAAAATCATAATAGAACGTTTCGTCGTGTCTAAATAAGGGTAGGTGCGTGCTGTCTGAACGGTTAACCATTGAAAACATTCAATACAAAGCATTTGACACTAATTTTACTGGTCAAATCCTCCTCTGAAAGAAGCCCGCCTTGACAAGCCATTTGCTAGGAGCCTTCTGCAGAGCGAGCCTGGCTTGATGGGTCGTCGCGTAAGCTACTTGACATTTGTCCCCAGTCAGACCGGATGCCACATGAAAAATTTACTCAGGCGAGGGGCTCCCAGGAATAAACAGTTCTCTAGTGTTGCTCACAGGGGACTCGGCAAGGTGAGCGGAACTTCAACTTGTCACGGATGCACTGTTCTGACAAACATAAGTAGATGCTAATGGCTAAATCGTGACAGAATAAAGTCCCTCAACCATATGGCTAATTGCCACAACAATATCTTCAGTGTTATTAATCAAGTTTTCATAGTGTGCCATGATAATTGGAATAATTAGAAACAGCGTAGGCATTGCTTGCCTCCGCCACACATACTGCAGACGGGGACATGGAACAACCGCAATTGCACTTTCTGTGCGGTGTTGTTTAATGCTTTCCTTTCCAGCAAATACTATAGTTAATTAATGAATTAGCAGTTTGCCACCAGAGTGTTTTACAGCTAGCAAGCCTTCTGCAGGGTCACATAGGTAGCTAAATGAGACCACTGAGCCCCTTGTGCACCTCTTAAAAGATGCAGTATTCCCATATGAATGCAGCTACAGAACACAGAACTCCACCAGTCATAGGTACTTTGTTTCACAGATATTGGAATTCTTACTCTTGTAGCTAATACATAAAATTACTTTTTTGGAGTATGTATGAAAAGGATAAAATAACTTGAAAGATGTTGTGGATTTTTTAACTGTTTAGATGAAAGAAGGCTTTTGATAACACGACCATAAATTTAAAGGCAAAAGAAGTTAGCAAATGTTGATATACATGTATAAAAAGAAAACTTTTTTTTACTTTTTTTTTTTCAGGTGGGAAAAACTAAAACTCTGCTTTAGTTCTATCTGAGTTTTAGTATATCAATATTGCTAAGATGTAAACAGTTGCACCAAATATAACTACCGTACTCTTATTTGCCTTGATAATGGAATCAGGCTCCAAACTTACATCCTGCCTTTAAACTAAGGTTATAAATAAAGTGTCAATTCTAATACTTTTATTAATGTTAAGCAGCTAAATCAACATTTTTTATGCTGCCTCTTGGAATAGCCTCACTCAACTCTTACATTCAGAGGTATGACA
This sequence comes from Numida meleagris, assembly GCF_002078875.1. Classification (NCBI taxonomy): domain Eukaryota; kingdom Metazoa; phylum Chordata; class Aves; order Galliformes; family Numididae; genus Numida; species Numida meleagris. The sequence goes on along the minus strand of NC_034410.1, from coordinate 34,656,786 downwards.
GCAGGGAAGGAATGCTTGTTTTTCCTCAGTGCATGTATCAACATGTAGTTGACTGGTCACTAAAACTGGCAGATTGATGATGATGACTCCCTTTGTTGGATATATGAAGGCATTTAGCTAGACTAATAGATTGAAATGGACTGCTGCATGTATGGCCTCTGAACAGCTTCTTAATTTAGTTTTAGAGCATGCAATTGATATAATATTGTATTCAGTAATGATATAAATCTTCTCATTTCAAAAAATAAATTTCTTCTCTGCAGTGAGTGGAAAGCCACCAAGAGATTTGGAAATGTTCTGTACTTAATTATAAAGAAATCTGCAGAAGTCCTCAATTTGGGTAGTAGGTAAGAACTCTGTCAGTTTTAGGTATATTTTTGACTCTCAAAGGGAAAGTATCTCTGAAATGTATCTTAGACTGTGATGAGAAGAAGAATAAAAACTTGAATTCTCTCTGCACTGAGGGCTGCCTTGGAGGTGATCTGGCCACTGCAGGCATCAGCTCCAAATGTGGAATTTCTAGTAGAGTTATTTAATCTACAGAGTTGATGTAAAGCTGGGTGCTCCAGTCATTCATGGAAAACACCCAAACAAAATTCTGGATGCACAGAGATGATTTAAGTAATTAGGATTAGAAAGAAAAAATGATTCTTGTGGATTGATGGTCAGAGGTGGTGGTAGTCAGAGGTATGTTGCCTTGTTTGCTTGAATACAACAAGTTTTTCATAGGCAGACAGTTTCTGAAGAATTAAAAGAAGTTTTATCTCTTGAAAGTTTTATTGTAATTTTTATTTAGCATACCAGAAAAGAAAGTTCATCTGTTATAACATTGCAATGTAGAGTAACAGAAAGGTGATTCAGTTGTAGATGTCATTTTTTTTAAGGACAAAAAGCCATTTTATTTAATACTCTCAGAGGTAGAATATGAAAGCAGAAACTTGATAATATTTTATTACTACTTTCTTGTTTACTTTAAAGTTATTAAAAAATTCTCCTTCTTCCTCATATGTTAAAATAGACAGTTTTTAGATAACATCTTGTTCAAGTAGATTCTACTGAGACAAATACTAATTCTAGGAGATTTAACATTATGGATCAATGAAACATTGTAGGATTCCTATTCTAAAGAGAGACTGTACAAAAGGATTTGTGTATCTTTTAAAGCTACTGCATGCATCTTGAATCAATGGATAAAGCTATTAGCAAATTTATTTTATCATCTTAAGAACTGTGCTTCAATTACAACACTGAGAGTTGTTTTTCTAATATAATTTCTCCACTTTAAAACCAAATTTAATCACTGCCGTTTAAAAGATGGAAAACTTGGGGGTTGGAGTTCCTAATTGCTAATAGCTGATATCAGTAGGAACTTCACTAATTTAGAAGTGCCTCTTTTGTTTCAATAGCTTTATTGCAGCAAACAGTATTTAAAATCATTCACCTGTAATTATTTTTGTTAGAAAATGTTTTTGCTACTCTGCAGTGATTTTCCAAACAAAATGTACATGTGTCATCAGTATTTAGTGCTGTAGGTTTGAATTACACAGATACAAGAGCAGTAAGAATTCAGAAGGCACATCTTCATGTTCTTATATTTTTCTCTTCTAAGTGCATATTAGTCATTAAATTATGTCTTTATCAGAGATGAAGTCTCAGAGTCCTTGCAGTTAATACTTTGTCATTGACTTCAAAAGGTTGTTTTTTTTTTTTTATAGTAGATTGTAACACTCCCCTTTGGTCTTTCTACTTTGTCACTATAACTTTATCATACTAAACCTTGCTTTTTAAATCTGGATATTGCCCAAGCTGTTAAAATTTAGTCATTTTGTGGAAACACAGCAGTGTTCTTCAGTGTCTTTCCATTGAATAAAAGCACAGGTTAACCCAGATAATTTTTAAATGATTCACAGTACAGCAACTGGATCCTTAGTGTTGTTACAATGGTATTCTGCCCAACATTTGAAAAATGAATGAGTAACCTTGTTCTTTGATATGTGTTGTCAACTTGACAACAAACTTGACCAGAAAATCTTGACAAGTGTCTAGCTCCTACCTCTTTTTAAAAATTTAATAATGGCAGAAACTATTATTATTGTTACGGTCACTCTTGCTGCAGGTAACTACTGGAGTAGAACAGTTTTATTCATCCTCCACAGTAATGACTGGTCAGTAAATTGTTATATCCTGGTAACTTGATGTGATGTCTTTAGTGTTTATTCAAACACAGGTGTTGTGTATGTGAAATACTGAAATTGTTTTACATTGTGTTTAGGAGGAATGGAAAAGAAACTAAACAATGTTCTCTCCTCCCACTGCAAAGAGTTTTGTTAAATGCTACCTTCAATGCAAATCATCCATTTTTCTCTCTGAAAAAGTGGAAAACTTGTTTCTGTTTTTTCATTTCTCATTCGAGTTCTTAGCTCTGTTTCTGAAGTTTTTAGTGTTACAGAAAGCCCACTGCAGACATCTCTCTGATCCTAATCAAAACATTTTAAAAATCAATTAACAAGCTAATGAGATAGGGTATTTTTAACTCTTTCATTCCACAGACCTGCAGTCTGGTGGTATCTAAAAACAAAATAGCCTCTCAAACTGTGGAAAGAAGTATCTGTAACCTAACCAGCACCATACAGCAAGCTAAAACTGATAGAGGTCAGAACTGATAATGAAAGCAGTCAATGCGTTCTTAAAATGCATTACTGCATAATTACTGTTACAAATAAATTTAGATTCAAGCTTTTCCAGTTATTAACCATTGTAAATTTGATGTGGGAACCATCAACAAAACATAAAAATAAAACTACCTCTTTAAAAAGAATTTGAATATGCAAAGAAACTAGAACTGTCATAGAGAAAAAAATCAAAGGAAGGTTGCCCATTTAATAAAGAAAAGGTGAGCTATTTTACATAAGCTACAGGCTTGTTTGAGTCAGTCATATTTACTGTAGTTTTACAACCAAAATCCATCAAATATATTTCAAAATCAGGACAGCAACCCAAGATTTTAAAGTTCATTATTCTGAATTCCTACCTTTATCAAATAATCACTGATCCAAAGTTATATGATATATATCCAGAATTTTGGAATAACATAGAATAAGATTCAAGTGTGGAAAATAACAGGATATCTGGGTTTCTCCAATGTTGTACTAGTAATTGTAGGGGTTTTATATTTGCTCATAGGGTCATTGGGGCCTAGTGGGGAGGGGCTGGCTCCTTGTGGTAATCTTTTGATGCATATTTAAATGCATTTTTGATGTATAATTTTGTATATTACTTGTCTAACTCTGCTCAGGAAAAGACTGAAAATAGTTGTAATAGAGTGTGAAAGAGCTAATGTACAGAAAGATGAGAGAGCAACGCTGCTGGTATAATTCTTACTAGGACTGCTTTTTTTTTAGTATTACTTCTTTCCATTTATACTGTTTCCATTTACTCAGTTACCACTGAGTAACTGTGGAGTAGGAACGCTCAGTAGAAGTTTAAAATTTGCAGTAGATTTTAGTGAGTACAGTCATTGATACTTTTCTTTGTAAAAATACTTGCTTTAAGCAAGTTTCTTCTCTCTGAGGCATCATTGGAGAATGACATGACACAAAAAACATGCACTTTGGAATGGCCGTGTGAAGGAGCAAAATGCATCATTCTTGTCAGCATTAAGTGGATTCCCATAGACTTGCATGAAGAAACTCCCGAAACAAATGCAGAACAGCAAAATGGGATTATCACCATTCATAACAGTACAACAGGATGGGACTGTATCAAGGAGGAAAACCATAGCACAAACATGAAGGGAGATTCCCAACTCTCTTTCAGGGGCACCACGACAGCAGGTGCCACCCCAGGAGATGGCTGCTGTGTGGCAGCAGCTGTCTGTGACAGCAGCACTCACGGGAAGTCTGCAACCGTGGGCAGCAATGGTGACTAAACAGGTCACCTAAAGTTAGTTAGGTACAGGAACAGAAATCTACCCAAAGCAGGCTAATAGGTTCAAGATATTTATCATAATGTATTCCTAACAGTTTTAAGCATTACTGCTTAAAGATGTAATGGCACATTGTTCATTAAGCGCATTCCTGCAAGTGAGCTGGTTACAATTCTTCTGACTTAAGACAGCAGTAAGGGCTTTTGCCATCAAGAGCAAATCACAGTAAGGAGAGGGAGATCATTATTAGGATCTCATGTTTTTAAAGGAAAAACCTTCTCTAATAAGGAAATGCTTAGTGTCTTCCACAAACAGATTGAATTTTTCTTAAATGCAAGACGGGTAATCTTTGCTACTAGCAGGAAAGAAACCAAATTGGAAAGAGTCAAAGTAACAGTTCAATGCTCATGTCAAGTAAATGAGTTTAATTTAAAGAATATGCTAGTCTATGTTTGATAAAGTAATTCATATAGATTTATTGCAGGTTATGTAGAGCAGCAGGAATTTTCAGTAGGACAAATCAAAAGTATTTTCTGCAGTGGAAAGAAGGCACCAGAGTATTCTATACACAGTATTCTTGTTCATCACTGACCTTACATTTGATTTGATTTATATTAACAAAGAGTTGATTATTATTGCTATTATTTAATTTTAAATATTTATTTTCTGACAGAAAAACCGATGGTAGAGATTGAAACTCATAATATTGGAAATATCTAGTTTTATTTCTGTTTGTTCTGTTTTCAGTACATTTAGACTTAATGCATGACAAACTTCTGTAAATGCGTGAAAATCTGATGAGCTTCTTACATAGCTTCTTACACCAGTGTTTCGGCTTTACTGGGATTTTGCATGCTGATGAAACTCTGAATTTTAGTAGGGCTTGTTTATTTTAGAAATGTTACTTTGTTAATTACTATGCTTAGTATGTCTGCTGTTCTTGTCATATGGGCTCCTTAAGAGCTTCCCATGCACCATCGGAAGTGCTGCCCTTTCCAACAAGACTCTTGTAGAAAGGATCCTCAGTTTAAAACAAAAAAAAAGTTACGTCTCCTTTGCTGTCTTGTTGTATTGTTTTAAGGTTTTATTAATCTCTTTAGGACATTCCATACAAGATCCCTGGACTGTATAAAGCCACAGGAATCTTAGTAAAAACAAGATTTATTAAGAAAGGAGACAGATTGCTGGAGCAATGAACAGTCTAACAGGTCTAGTCTGAAGTGCTTCTAAAACTTGTCTTGGTTGGTCCCATCTGTGACGCCAAAAGAAAGGAAACCACCTGACATCCTCAAAATTTCACCCTTTGATGGAAGTTACCCATCTCTTCTCAGGCTGACACTGGCAACCAGCAAACCAGGGACCGTTTCTGGTTTCGAATGTCCTCTGTTGAGAGTGCTTTTGCTGTGCATTTGCAGCTATGATTGCTGTTCTCAGCCGTACGAGCGCTCCCAGCCCCACGGCAGCAGCAGAGGCCCTGTGGCAGGAGGTGGCCGGCCTGCTGCTAACACAGCCCACCCGGTGTCCCACACAGGAGTCCTCAGGTGGGAAATGCAGGTATCTGACAACAGAGCGCAGGCACTGGCTCTGCCCGGAGTAGTACCGGCTGCTTGGCGCTGAACAGTTAATGCCTTGATTCTCCATACAGCTTTAAATCCTTTCAGACATGTTAGGCAAATGTTGCTCCTCATCCTTTTTCCGTATGTTATTTTTTATAAAAGCAGATCACAGCTGAAGTCTGTGTTGCTACCCTTTCTCCTAAATTATTGACCATGACTTTACATAGTAAATTGCGATGGCTACAAATGTTTGCTTGAACATAATTCATGGCAGAGCTTAAAGAGACAGAGCCTACATGTAATTTTCTCAGTCAGTAAACAACTGATGTTAATTTTGGCATTACTCAGCTTCTGAGTGCTTAGTTTTGATAAGATGGTGATCTTTTCAATACTAGATCGATTTAATTAATTTTCTTCTTTAAAGAAAGCAGCAAAACTTGTACTGCAAATGAAGACATCCTGCAAAATCCTACTGACCCTCTCATTCTCCAGAGGACTTCCCCTAGTGAGCCTTGCAGGCAATGGAAACCAAATTGCAGCATCCTCCTCCAGTACAGCATTGAGTGGTGTCAGCTGTGGCAGGGGATGGCACTGCAGGGGGACAGCAAAGCACCAGTGCCCTTTCCTACACATGACACTGGGGTGCAGAGCAGGGTGAATTCTGCACAGAGGTGGCAGGTGGGTCAGTGGTGAGGGTTAGGAAGAGAGAGAACATGCTCTTTGGAAACCTGCATTCTACTGAGCTTGGATCAACCAAGGAGTCATTTGGGCTTTTTTTTTTAATATGCACAGCAAAAGGAAATACCAGACAACTTATTGCTTTAACTTTAGATCTTAACAAAGTGTTTGGGAAAAAAAAATAGCAAGGGCAGACTTATTTTTTTACCTTGTTCTAATGAAAAGTACCAACGAATTAAAAAAATCAAGCCACGAGCAGAGGCTTGGGGTGGGAATTGTACTGAAGACTAAATCTAACAAAAGCATAAGTGGCTGAAAACAGACTCTTTACAGTAGAAGTTTTTGGGCAACTTATTGACAAATCATGGGTTCTGCACAGAATCATTCACTAGTAGCTGCAGAATGGATGAGGAGCAGCTGCAGTATGAGCTCCATGTCCCAGGCCATGCCTGGCCTCTTCTGGAACAGCAGTTTATCAGACTCCTGCTGATCTCCTGGTGCTATTTTGTCCTTATAAGCATTCCTAAGCTCTCTGCAATGCCTTGTATGGAACCATTTCTTAGGCTTTTTTTTTTTTCTTTGTGAAGAATTCTCTACTCTCCAAAAAGACAGAGAAGATAACCAACTACATATATGCAACAGTAAAGCTGTCTGTAGTTAAAATAAGTTAATTTTATCAATGCTTGGAGAATAGTCTGATAAGTCCCAGTCAATATGGTTGTGGTTTTAGTTAAAACCGGTAAGGCTGGATCATTGCCTGGTTTAATGGCTTTACTAGAACACAGTTCTCTCCTGCTTTCTCTGCATGTAAGGTCATTAATGAATCATTATCTATTGCCAGCAATTACTGATGTCTTGAGAATATTGTTTTAATTATATAGAAATTAAAAGTAAAAGATGCAGTTACATATGCTACAAGGTAGGTGGTAGTACCTTGGTATATTATGGCTTTAAAGAATCTGTGTTTTTTGCAGATTTTAATGGCTAAGAGTGCCTGGTAAAATATGAATTATTGTACGATAGCATGCGATAAAAGATATACTATTGTGAGCCTCACAGTCTGCAGGTGTAACAGATGTAAGGCAAGATTAACAGGACAGAACAATAATTAAACCACAGACAGCTATCTCAAAAAAAAAAAAGGATTTTCGTGTCCAATGCAATTATTAAGTGTTTCGGAAATTCTCTGCAAATACTTGTAAAAGCAATAAAAATGTGTTCATTTGAAAGACAGCGTTTCAGTATGGACACTTACTTTAAGTAATTAAGAATGTTTTTTCAGAATATAAAAGCTGACTGAAGTCCTGTGACAGCATGGTTCATAGGCAGTACAGTCCTTGGTTTATTGATGCTATGAGCTAAACACTGCTAAAGAAAATAAGAGAGCAATTAGTATATATGCATTTTGAACAGTATGAGTTGCATACTCCCTTTAGGACAGGAGTGTTCAAATAATTAACGATAATATTATGGTTGCAAAAGGAAGTCCAGTTGTTCTTCAGCAGCCTACATCTGTGAAACATGATTCCTCTGGGGACTGAGAATTAATTTTCCCAGGAGAAAGTGTAAAAGCAGGAGAAAAAAAGGAATGACTTCTGCTTGAGCAGAATAAACCTGCATCTACAAACGATTAACACTGCATAATGAAGTAGTAAAGAAGCAAAAGAGATTTCTAATAAAAGTCTAATAACAAATCCCATTACACCATGGTGTATTTTTTCCCTTGAAGTGTATTAGACTGTTAGCAAAGCTTCTGCATGAGATCTGGGTAGTTGCAGGCAAAGTCAGCTCGAATGCTCTGAGCTTAGCTGCAGTTCCGTTCCTAACAGTTTGTTTAACATTAAAGTTGTGGTTTTACAGGTGGGAGGGGCTGTTAATGCAAGTAATAGGCTTCACACAGAGTTTGGGTAATGTTTGTGTCACCATAGGATAATAGTCTCCTGTGGGCTAGACACTGTAGGGTAACATGCTGCTATATGGTAAAATCCCTTAGCTGGAGCACACGCAGTATTAAATGTGCACACGTCACTCCAAAAGTAATGCCTCCTATTTATTCCCATGGAAATTACAGCAGACACAAAGAGCACAATAACACTATTTCATAGAGCTAATTCTCAGGAACAGAACGCTATTTTTCAACACAGTCACCACCATTAGTTGTACTTTTTCATCAGCAATGAACAAGAGCCTGCTTGCCATGCTTTGTGTAAATCCCACCCAGTGTTCCACTGTGCTCGCATCCACTGTTTCATCTCCATAAACATTCAGCAAGCACTGACGAATGTCAGCGGGTGCCATTTTTTCCACACGGAGGAATACAGTGGCACACCTTTGCTTCATATGCACTTCCATGTCAGACACCATTTTGTCAGACTGCCCCTTTGCTGCCATCTGTTGCACAGCAACAAAATATAAGGGAACACTGGCACGAAGGTTCAACCTCTACTGCTATACCACCAACATCCTCCAATGTCGTGGGCCAGCATAATAAAATAGGACGCATTACTTTCAGAGCAACCCTTGTACTAGGTTAGCCCTGCTATTTTGTTAACAGGTCTTCTGGCTTTTCTTTCTGCAGCCTGAAAAATACGTCCTTCTAGAAAAGGGGTTTGAACAGAGAGGCAAATACCAGAGCTTGGGTTTTGTCATAACTAATATTGTGGCCATTAAAATTGCTATGCTAAAAGAAGAAGCTACAAGACCTTAGAACGTAAATGTTTGATGTAAAGATAATAATAATTAGATGAAACTGTTTTTTGAAATAACTTATTTTCACTTTTAAAAGGGAATATTCTTGCAGGGAATAATATTCTGTGCAGTGATCTCTGTATCTGTAACATGGGCATTTTTATGGGTTATATATATAGTTCTTGTGGCAGAGTGTACAATAGTTTGAATGCACAAAACCTCAATTAACAAAACAGTAGCTTTCAGTTTCTGTTATAAGAGAGCACAGATTGTCACTCACCTGACATGTTGAAATCCATTTGTGCAGTGGTGAACTTTTATTACTGGGATCAGAAAAAAAAACAACAGATGCCTTAAAATGAGTTCTGGTGCGAAAGTGGTTAAACACAAATTCTTACAAGTGAAACTAATCTTGATGAAATTTCTAGTTGCCTTTTTAGAAAGTTTTGTGAATTTCATAGAATGATGCAATTTGCTTAGCAGAAATTCACAATCAATCTTTTTTTGTCACTGAATAAACAGATTCCGTATGCGTAGTAATTTGCATTTCCCAGCTATAAACGTAATTCATTATTTTTAAGTCCATTTTGTAATAATTGTTCTAAGATTGATGTACTGACTAGTCTTCAGCTTTTACAATTGCAACCTTAGATAATTCTTGCTAGCTAAAAAGATACCAAAGTAGTGGTTCTGTTCTCGAATAGGAAAACGAAGTGCCTGTTTCGAGGTCAGCGAGTAGGTCAGTGTAAGGGCCAGAACTGGGAATAAGAAAGCTTGAGAAATTTTTCTTTTCTACTGCATCTCAATCTTCCACTCTCAAGCTAATGTTGTTTAATAAGATAGATTTTCACATTTTTCTATGTATGAAAACAGCAGAGAGATGATCAGGAATTAATGGCGTAGTCTTCTTGCAGATTATCACTAAATCTGGTAAAGATTTAAATGATGTTTATTCAAAAAAGAATCCATAGCATACTTTTCATGGAGCTGCAAACACTGTTTTCAAAAACAGGGAGGAAGGCTCTTCAGAGCAAGAGTGGCCTGATCCATTTTCACTGCTGTTTGTCATCTGCCTTCAACTGACTCTCACTTGCCAGGGCTTTTCAGGGCTTTTATAAAGCACTGGCTTCACCCAGCTTCCCTGTTCCAAGCCATTCTTGTGTAACATGGTCTCACTTCCATCTTCAATGAGTATCACATCAGTTGCTCAAAAATATGGTATGTAGGACTGGTATGAGCTTTCTTTTCAGGTTAACTTACGTAATAGTAATCAGTAAAACCACTACAGTCAGAAATGTATTGCTTCCCTTACTCTAGATACAATAACATTTCCAAGAACACAATTAGGTAAGTAATTCTCATAGACCTTCATAATTTGCAAAATTTGCTGGTAGGGTGCTTTGGATTGTTGCTGATCCTGTGGCATATATATTGCCTTCCCAATATTTGTCAAAATGGAAGGATACAACTCATGTCTTATCTTTTTTTTCAGGCGGTGGGTAAGGCTCCTCTTTGGACGTGAATTCCCACTCCAGGACCTTCTTGTTGTCTGGGATGCTCTATTTGCTGACAGTATCACCCTGAATTTAGTTGACTACATTTTTGTAGCCATGTTGTTATATATTAGAGATGCCTGTGAGTATCGCTTATCTCATGATCTTTTAAGAATTCCAACCTATTTTTCACAGAAAAAGAAGGCTCAGGAAATGCTAAATTTCATTGTGACTTTTGTAACAAACTGAAAATCCTTTCAGATGCTATGAGAGGAGCCATTTGTTTTCAGATGCAGTCTGCTGTATTTATGAAACAAATTGTATCTGAGAGTTAAATGCAGGTTTGTTTTCTGAGTAGTTCTCTGTTTTTCTGTGGAGCTGCACTGTGTATGCGGGAAGTGACTCAGGCATGTATAGAGCTCCACCTTCTGACAAAGGCAGTGAACTGAGTAAAGTCTCTGGTGCTGGAAATGCATCTTTTGCTGTTCTGTGAAAATGCATAAGACAATGACTCATAATTTTCCAAGTTATATCTTGAAGGAAATGTACATGCAAAGATGAGTAACAATTACAGAATACATCTATTCTATGCAAGAGTGGTATCTTTAAAAAACTGATGATTTCATTTTATTCTATTTCATTATACGTGAAATTAATCTGCTAAAGTAAGTCCTTATGGGCTGCTGATGAGCAAAAAATACATGAAGTTGAGTCAAAGGAAAATCCCAAAAATGTCACTAGCTTATGTAACTGTGAATGGGAGGAGAAGACACATAATGATTATTTAAAAGACTTTTATTTATGCCCCATCATATTTTGCAGAAAATTCTCTGTATGAGTTTACCACAGCAAAGTATGTGTTTTGCAGTCAGATTCATGTCTGTCATTAAATATATGAATTCTTTAGCATGCTGTTCAGTGTTAATTATATACAATCTGTAAGTTTTAGCTTCTAACAAGGTCACGTATTTGACACAATTTTGTATTCTAGGACACATAAAGTTTTCAGCTTCTGTGGTTCCTATTTTAGGGCCCAATCTTGAAAATATAACACGCATGTACTTTACACATACTGTCATTTCATTGCCTGCCGTAGGACTTCATGTGGGTTTTTTTCTTGCTTTTTAATAAACATTTAGCATATAGAGCTGCCTTAGATTCCTCTCAAATAAGTGAGCATTTAATTCAGCATAGATTTCAAAAGAAATGGTTCTGTTTCAGGATTATCTAATTCCAAACCATGATGGTCTGAAATTTGAATCTGATTTATGCAGTAAGCCAAAATAATTGTTAAAATTTTGGTATAGGTATATGATGCCGATACATATTTCTTAACAACAGATAAATATTTCTTAACAACAGCATTTTACTTTGTGCCATTATTTCTCTTTAAAAACACTTGAGAAATTTATTTGTAAGCACTCTCTCTCTCCTAGGGGAGAGAAGATTGTTTTGGAGTTGGTTTGTTTTGCTTTTTCACACTGACACGCAAGTATAGGTATGAGGTAACTAAAGAAGTGAGCTAAAAATGTATTACAGGCATCTGTATGAAATCAATCTCCCTCTTTTCTCTGAAATCCCAGCTTTAATAAAGTAGTACATAGCTTTAACATTGAGTGCATTTGCTCGGATGGTAGGCAAAGACATCTCATCCGGACAGCTAATATTAAGTACGTTTCTTTCCATAGTTGGACTTCATCAGCTACTCTAGTAGGATGGGGAAACAAAATACCCCATCAGAAGTGTTGTGAAGTTGAATATATTGTTAACTTCAAACTCTTGATTTTATAAAAGACAGCTTTTCTTATCCCTCTGTAAAAGAATTTTTTTTTCCATTTTCCCTCTTATTTATATTGTTAATATTTGAGCTGAAGTGGAGTTCAAAATTCTGTTGTAACATTTTTAAAAACATTTCCAAATAAGTTTCTAAAAACTTCTATTCATTTGCTGACAGGAAATGTTAGCTCAAAATCCTCCATTATATTAATAATCTATAAATAAATCACCCGGAAACTTTCAATTTAAAAACACTGAAACAACGAAAATAATAATATAAATCCTAAGAAATTATGTTACAAAAAAATACCAAACATAAGCAATAGTAATTATATATTACTGAAAGCATTTGAGAGTTTAAAAGTGATGCAAATGCTTTTATACCAGCACATTTGGGACTGGGGAAGGAGTAGCTGGTTTACAAATTGCTGGATCTTCTTTGGTTTTCTTATCACATTGTCAAGGACGTGGTTTTAAGAAAGTAGCTTAGCTGCTATATATTTCTTTTTTTTATTTTTTTTTTTAATTCTGTTACACAAATTGTGTACTATTTAATGAGAGTGTAACATTTTGATTGCTAGATTGCTGTGCATACACAAAACATAGTTGAAATGACTGGATTGTTTTAAAGACTGCCGATACGTAGTGATGTATACAGCCATTCTGTAAACACCTCTGTTCAGTTTAACATCTGTATCCATGCAGAGCTTTATTCTTGCAGTGGTAATCCTCAGAAACCACTGACAAGACAGTGACCAGTGCACAATCATGTACCAAAGTATTGGTGAATTTTAATGAATGATTTTCTGGGATTCTTTGGAAACAAATTCATGGGGGAAAAAAAAGAAAGAAAACTTTTGTTTAAAAATCTGTCAAATCTGAACCATGAGTGTGTTACTAATTTTTCACTGATATGAACTGAATGTGAGCAGTTGTTTGTGAAATCAGAATGGAAGGGACGGCTCAGTGCAAAGAAAGTGTATGTATTTTGTATACTTCCCTTCAAGAAGGACAAAAATGAAGACACCTGGAAGGCCTGTCTACATTTTATGTATTATTTGCTATTATTACACAGGGATCTAATTGTGACTGATCGGTGTTTGAATAAATATACTTTTATCAAGTTCCTACTTGATATGACTAGTTATGAGCATTATTAGCATATATTTTTTCTTACCTAAAAGCACCCTGAATATTTTTAAGAGAAATAAAGGAGCCGTAGCCTCTTAGAGGAGCTGATTTGTTATTTTTGTTATAGTGCAAGATGTTCGCATAATCTATGTTTAACTCAATTTAGGGCTACTAAATAGAACATAGCAATGCGTGAAGCAGCAGGGAGAAGTAGTCACACCATTCCTGGGTTAGGAAGTCATCTTCATACAGGATTGGCAGCATCAAATGTGAAACTCTGAACAAATGACAGGTGGCAGGAAATTAGGACTTGATTGAGGACAGGTACAATTAGTTTTCCACCTTCTTTGCTGGCGCTTGCATCCAAGAATGGTTATTGGATCAACAGAGGAAAGTCAGTCTCATCAAAAGCAGAAGAGGGAAAGCAACTTAATGTTCCTCTGGGCACTGCATAACAAGTATTAATCAAAAGGCAATAAGGTTGCTTTTCTCACTGCTTTCTCTATCAGAGGAGTTTCTCTGCTGCTGTCCCTAGAAATACCAATCACATTCTTCTTTGGCGAAGTGATAACTTGTTTTTGCAGGATGAGTTGGATCCAGATGTGACTCTTGCAAAGGTGATGAGTGAAGGACAAGCACAGAGAGGCAAGCATCAAGCCTATATGACAAAGAAGTGAATCACTCTTGTGCAGTAGCACCATCCAGCTACTGCTGAGACAGGAGAAATTGGTATTGCAGCGTCTTCCTCCAGAAATTTCATCCTGGGTTTGATGCTTAGAAATCCTTTTAACTCCTCATTTACAGAAAAGGAGGGCTTGGGTTTTTTATCTGCTATTTTCTGCATCATTTTTAAGAAAATTGCCACTTTCTGAGATAATATTGTATGTTTTGGCCTTAAAAGCCAGAGATAGCTCACTCTTGAAACAAAAAAGACACCAAGAGGTGTTTCAGCAAATTAATCCCTTTAACCCAAGATTCTCCAGCAAATAGAGCACAGGCAACTATGTTCTCTTCTGTTACTACATGAAAAAGGGAGAGCTGAATGTATGAGAAAATCCTAAAAGGTAAAATAAATATAAAAGTTAGCAGAGCTTCCTCTGAGGAGTCCTTCCTGAGATTTTTAAACTTACCTGTGATGGCAAGGATTCATTAAAAAATTCAACTTTTAGGGAGCATAGAGGACTAAGGTCATGACCCAACAGTTTGATTTTTTTTAATTGTTCAATTGTTTCTCTATTCTACATTTTAAAAAATTAATAATCTGAGTACATGCCTTCTGGTTGAAAATACCAGTTTTTCCCAGGGTTCAAGTCTGCGTCATTAAAAGAGATCAGATTTTTTTAATATTTACTTTTGTCTATATCAGTGAGACAGCAAATAACTCTTCCAGGAGAAATGAAGGAAGAATAATTTTAATCAATTTTCCATTGCAAAATAGAACACATGCTGATATGCTCAAAACAGAAATGTGTTGGTTTTAATACCTATCATTTATAAAAGTACATATAATTTGCTATCCATTGTCAGTATTTTTATTTGCTTTGGTAAAAAGGTATAATCATAACTGCAGTGCAGTATCTGAAATTTGATTTACACGTGAGAATTGGATTGGTTATGTAATATGCAGTGCTGGTATTATGCTCCTCTGAAAGATCTCTGACTGAGACCATTGTGTTGTGTTCATTATGCCCGCTCTGTGACTTCAAGAGGAAAAAAACAGGTACCTGAATATGAACAAGAAAAACAAAGGATAGGAAAAGAACAGGCAGAACAGATAAAGAATGAGTAGGATAAGTGAGTGCTTTACAAATGAAAGCAGATGTATGAAATTACAAGCTGTCGGATCAGCAACGGAAATGAAGATGATAAAGTGGTTCCCTACACAGATTATAATTATTCATTTTGCCCAGTCCTGCATCTTTCCCCCATAATCCTCTTGTTGAGGGAGGAAAGGTACGGGAGGATATGAGGCTTTTTCACATGAAAGAAAGAAATGTAAAGCATTTAAATATCTCTGTCCGCAGAACAATCATTTATTTTGCCTTTTATTGATCCAAAATAAGTCTGTGTTTGCAAGGATCGTTTCTGGTGTAGAAGCCTGATTAGAAGTATTTGTTGTTACAGCTAAAGTTCTCAGGATAGTAGTTTGTTAAAAATTTGTTTATAATTATTACCATTTGAGTCTATCTTTATATTGCACAGTGCTAGCATCAGTAACAGGCATTGCTTTGACAGCTGTGGCAGATGGATTGCCTGGATTTAGATGGTGCAAAAGAAATGAAGTAGTTTACATAGACCTGCCTGAAAAGATGTCTTTAATAATTGCACTCATAATGAGATTGATTTGGAAAAAAAAAAAAAAAGATACAGAAGATGACAATGACAAGCAAAGAACCGTGTAGAATATGCTTACATATTTTCCGATCAAATCGACTTCCTAAAACTTTCCAAATAAGTAAAAAATTCTACTAAAGTTAACAGTGTATTTTCATTCTAAGTATTTCTGAAATGCAAATCTAACCTTTTCCCTTTGTACTTAACATTCCATAAAATTTTTTTTGATTTACTGGAAAACAAGGAGTTGTTTACCTCAGTTTATATTTGCATATGAATGCCCATTTACATGTGTGAGTGTATATATCTGTCTATGTACATAAGAATATGATAAAAGATATTTCAGCAAAGAATTGTCAGAGTGGGGAAAAGTTATCATAAAAGCAGGACTGGGAGTAAAGTTTATCTCTTAGATTAACACCTTTAGATATAATGTCTGCAGGTGAGCAGCTGGAAAGCCAGTGTCCGCTTTGGGTTCTGTACCTGCACTGACAGTATTGCCCCCATCTCCACTGGCTCTGGCTGAGTTTCAGTGCACACCTCACACAGAAGTGTCTAAATTTAGGCATCTAAACCTGGAACTGAATCCTAATATAAATGGCAATGAAATAAAGTCAATGGTAGGTTTAAGACTGACCCTAATTATATTGGATCAGTTGCAGTCGAATGCCTTGGTAATAGAGTATCGTCTTGTAGTCTGAGCACTGCTTGAGATCTGAGAGTCTTCATGTGGGAAAAGGCAGCTGCATCTGAACTGTAATAAACTTACTGGAAATAACATAGTAATATTTCACTTTTTTCACTTTCATTGTAGTGATATCAAGTAATTATCAGACGTGTTTGGGACTTCTGATGCATTACCCACCCATTGGAGACGTTCACTCCCTTATCCTGAGAGCACTTTTCCTTCGAGATCCAAAGGTGAGAGGCTGGATTTATAAACACAAGAAATGAATCTCTGTAATAGAATGTTCTAAATGCTATGACGTTAATAACAACGTACATTTTGATGGGTACACTATAGTTTCAAGTTTCTTTTTCCTTGACAATCTGAAGATTGGAACAAGAATGGAATAAAGTTTCTTTACTCTTAAAAGGATTGTGTCCTATTAATGCACTAAACTTCTCCAGGAGCTCGAGTAAGTGCAGATGTTTATGCTCCTTTGTTTGGTATTCTGCACGGACATATTTCATTGTAAAGTACACTTTTGAGGGAAACTAGTATTTTATATTCTAAACCTAGAAACTGCCATACAATTTCATCTGTAAAACCTTTTTCTTGAGATGTCTACAGATAAATCACCGTTAATCCTTAAAACACTACCCATATACAATATATGTTACACGATGACTTTCAATTAAAAATGAGAATCTATTGTTACAGCCTAAAAAGATTCACAGAAATAAAACATATAAATTTATAAATTTAAGGTTTGTGATATACTCAACTATATTATGAAATATATTAATTTCTTGCTGATTTAGAAGGGCATGTGTGTATCTATGGTTATCATACATGTTCAGTATCCACAATATAGTAGATAAAGTGTTTGAGGCAAAGCTGCATTCGATATTCGTTTCAGTATTCAGATTTTTGGCAGATAGCAGAGTTTGTGCTACCGGTTTTGAGCTGTCTTTGAGCACGTCCCATTAGTAGACTGCCAGTGTAAAGTCTGATTTCCCTCATCTCTTGATTCAAGTCACCTTTGAAAGTAAAAAATTCAGCACTTCTGCACTCTGACTGTCTTCTGCAAAATTTCATTTAATACCAATGTTTACACTTCGTGGATTAAGAAAAAAATTGTCTCTTTGTTTCTGTATCAGTTTTTTGCAGAAATCAGCTTTCTTTACAGCTGCTTTCTTTACAGCTGTTTTCTTCATTCCTCTCGGGCACAAAGATTTCTTTCATGACGAGAAGTATATCATCTTTTAAGTGTGTAAGAAAGTTTGTAATGTTAGATCTCAAGAATTTTTCTTAAGATTTAGGCAGCAGTCTGTGAAATCAAACTGCCAGCATTTATTTAAGTACTCTATGAGCAAAACAAGATAGAACTATTTTTTAGAGGAAAGACATAGAGGGAAGGAAATTGTGCTGAGATATCAAGCTCAATCCATGTGTAATTTGCTGTTTAACAAAAGGATACGTTAAAGGAGAGAAGAATTACTAATTATTCAACTGTTTTCCAAAGCTGTATACAAGCTATACAACCAGCAAAATGGACAAAAGTATGCCACTAGCATCCTGTGAAAGAAGGTTGGTAACTGTTCTGCTTCTCACTCTCTTGTCTGAAGCAGAGTGAAGTCGTCAGGCTCACAGGGCCTTGGTGTCCTATTAATTCACATTCTCAGATGCACCTAGAACCTGTTTCAGAGAAACGATGGATGTGGGACCTTATTGTGTCTTTCTGGTAGTTTTCCTTTCAGTCAGGTAAATAAGCCCTGAATACTCTTTCCTGCAAAGACTGCTAGCTCTTTTGTCAGTTTGAGTATGTTCCTCCTTTCTGAGCTGTACTTAGCTGTTTGGGAAATACTCTAAACATTAGAAAGCTAGGATTTCCATAGAATAGAGAGCCCAAAGGGATTCATAGCTGCTTCTCATTTTACATTGCGTTTTTGGGTTGAGACTATGTTAACAAACTTGGACTTCCTTTAGTAAGGAAGGAAGGTTTTCTATTCAAAAGGATTTCTCTAAATAAAAAATTACCTCTTGGTCAGAGAAAGAAGTATGTTTCCAATGCAGTAACATAAGTACCTGTTTTTTTTTTAATCTTTCCCTTGATGTAATTTAAGGTTTCACTTATGTGTCTCTAAGCATATGCTGGTTCAACCCAACATATTTCCAAAATGGGAGTCTGCCTACTGTGGCTTGTTATTCTGTGTGGTCCAAGACCTACTTATAAACATTTTCCCAATCTGTCAAAATTTTTCATTAGAGAGAATGAAAGGGAAGACACAACAAGATATCATGGATGCTGTAGGAGTCTAAAATCAGTACACAGATTATGTACCAGTATAAGTGGGAAAATTAGAATACCTTTTTTTTGCTGTCTGCATAAAGATAATTCAGTTTGCCTTTATTCCCTGAGCAGATAAAAGTAGATTGGAAGAAAAGACAGGGAGATTTTAGTCAGTAGTGTAACTTGTAAGCGATGATTAGCAAATTCATTGCTTAATGATTTTTCTTCCTCCTTTGATGTTTTCCTGTGCATTTCTCCATCACCAGCTTCTAGCTTCTAATGGGAAATTACATTTAGTTCAGTGCAATTTCCATCTCTTGAGCCAGAGCGGAATTGTTCTATCTTGCATTTCTTCCAGGATTTTGCTTAGTTTTTAATGTGTGAAGTGGGATATTGTTGCATGGTCCAGTGGCTTATTTCATTATTTGTTGAACATAACAAGTATATTTAGTGTCATGCCAAATATCTGAGAGAAGTTTGCTCTCTGCCCCTTGGAGCTTTGATTCTCAGCTGGACAGGAAATGCAGTAAAGAAATCACAGATAGGTGCAAACAGTAATCTGCCTTTTAAAGGTTTGTTAGTAAATGTTGTCTTCAAGATTATTTTTGCAGATGGGTAAATGCCAAATAATCTCACTGAGGGGAAGGTGTGGGTGTCTGGACTAAGAGAGGTTGATGATATGAACATAAAACTGAAAGGTTCTTGAGAAATCATTTTCTCATAGCTTGTGTAGTAGTTCATATGGACCCAATACAGCCTTCCCATCCATAACTTCTGATTCTGGAGATAATCAGAGTTTGCTCCTCTGATATCATCCACTATTTCTACTTTTGTTTCCGTCATCTGTCATAACAGATAACTTCACCTTACTTATTTGGCTTGTAGATTATCAGGAAAGGTAAACTTTGGCTTGATGGGCCCATCGTTTTTTGTTTGCTGCATTTCACTGCAGTCCTCACTAGGAGAACAACCTAAATATCAAAAGAAGACTAGACTAAAGTGATGGGGTATTTTTTTTCTTACAGATGGACAAATAACATTTTCTGACCTTCTGTGGAATCAAACTTGAGCAGAAATCTTGGCATTATCCACTAATAACAGTAATATGAAAAGTCATTTGTGCTTGCCCTTACAGCAGCTCTTTGCAGCAGCTCTACTTTTGACTTAGTGGACCCTGGTTGGCAGTTGGAATGGGAGAACATTTTCACTTCTACATCCCTGATATATTCCACTGCCATTGAAGAGTTCTGTAATAGCTGGAAACAAGTAAACGCACCTGTCTCTGAAAGGTGGGCTGAAAGATACTGATGTTATAGCTTTGAGTATGGATCAGTGTAGAACAACTGAATTTAATCTCAATTAATGAAAACCTCAAATCAGCATTGTTGTCTTTGCATAGGGTAATATCGTTAACCTGCTTAGCAGAGTATTTGTTTAACATCTCTGCTCTTTGAACAGGTTATTAACCTCAATTATTTATATGAAAGTTAGTTCTGTGAACTTACAGTCCTTCCAAATCTAAAAGTAGAGCCCTTCATGAAAGAATGGGATTTTCTAAGTATGTTTACATGAAATGAGAAAATAAAGCAAGGTTTTTTCTGAAGGTGTGTATTTGTGTATTTAATAACCCACGATATTTTTTCAATTTTTTCATTTATCTAAACCATTGAGTACTGTTAATTTTCAAAGCAAAATTTGCAAAATTAAGAAGTAGATATGCAGAGATAGGGCAGTGGAAAAATATGAAGTGATTAAAAAACATAGTTCTAACTAAAGTTGTTCAAATAAAAAAAATTAAAAAACCCAATTAGAAACAAAAGTCATAGAAAATGTGAACATATTGTGTTCCTTAAATAACCAGATGTTCTTTCCTTCCTGAAGGCAGCCAGGGCTCGGAATAAAAGGTTTAAAACTATTGTTTTAAGTTAACTGTGAATTTTGCAAATCTGTTTTCACCCTTTAGCAAATAAAATTCTAATACAGCAACATAAGCAAAGTAATTTTCATCTTTGGGTGTGCTTATTTCTATGTTGTTCTGTGTTGAAGTGTTAACCTTATCACAATGACTTATTACAAATCTAAAGCACTACATAGAATATTTCCGTTTTACATTGCATACTAAGAGCCTGACAACCATCCTTTGTCTGAAAGTATTGTATTCTTAATACTTTGTCAAATATGTTTGCTTTCAGATTTTTTAACATGGTAAATTACACTAACTGTCAAACAAGCTAGTTAGGAGACTTATTCAGTGGAGACATTACTCATCGTAAGCCACTGATTTTAAAAAGAGAAAAAGAAAGGGGCTGTACTTAGTCAATGGAAATTAATGTTACCTTTGCTAATAGTATTATCATTACTGCTGCTGCTATTTTTTCAATGTTATATTTTAAGTTATTTGCTGACATTGAAAATGGTGTTATAAGTTTAAACAGACTGTTAAATTCTAACTAAATCCATAATGAAGTGTACACAACATTTAAAATAAGTTGTATTACTTCATCACGACTGAAGTTACAGGGACTGACAGAAAACTTAAGCAATAATATATGGTCATGATCACTCCTATAACGATCAGCTGGAGAAATTTACATTCCAATTTTTAACACTTTTCAAAATCTGAGCAATAAGTGACAAGGGGGAAACATATTACTGAAATTTTGAACTGAACTCTTTCTTTGTACATGAATTTTCAGCTGAATTTTCTTCTTAAGTAGCTGCCACCGTCTCAGAGTTTTCTCCAAGCTAGTTTCATGTGCCTGAAAGGCAGTTGAGTTTCACTTTCTTCTTCTTCAGATGGATCCTTTTCTGTACACTCATTAACTGAGGTGCTGCTGCAGAGCTGCAACTGGCCTTTGAAAGCTGCCGTTATGTCAGTATTGTTTGTTTCGCTGTTTGTGGCAGGAGAAAAACAGGTTTGGGGTTGTTTTGTTTGTTTGTTAGCATTGTGTATGCAATCTGGCATTAATTACCTCTCTTTAATGACTAGATTTCAGCCAATCAGAAGTTAGAATCTGGCAGTGTTTGGACATTAGCAGCTCATTAATTCGTACCAACTCAGGAAGTTACTGCATGGGGTGGTTAGTCCATTTTGTTAGAGGAGTACCAAAAGAAGGAGGAAGGGTGGAACAAATGGTTTATTTTCCCTTTTTTCTTTTTTCTTTTCTTTTTTTTTTTTCCAAACATAAAGAATGTGACTTATTTTTCAGGAGATTCACAGTAATACATCAGGAGTTTGAGGAGTTTGAGTCAGCCTGGGATGATGAGTATCTCAAAGCAGTATGAGGTGCTGATATGAGTAAGGTCACCTGTGCTTTAAAGGAAAGTCACTTTCGCAGGGGCTATGACTGGTAAAGGAAATCAGGAGTTCCAGTACAGCTAAGTACGTGTCTTTACATCTGGGAGAAGACAAATAGGAGAAACAGACAAATGCAAATTGTAGTGATGTGTGATTTTAGTGAACACAGTGAACTTCTGTTTCCCTTAATGTCTGAAAGATTAAGGTCTTGGATGTTTAATAAATAGATCTTAATGAAAGTGTGTCAGGATCTGTTTACAACCACATTATATTCCTTGTGGTGAACCTAAGTATTTGGATGGTCTTATTTCCTAGTTTGCAGGTACAAGGTTAGATATAATCTAAACACTTCCATTTGAATAAATTGATGTTTTTTCTTTAACTCCATGGTAGGCTTTTTAATGAAGGCCTATACAACTTCAGGACTGCATATATTTTATGTGATATTAATTTATTCTTTATGTTCTTGAAATCAGAAAGTTTTGCTTTCCAATAAAAAAGTTATTGTGTTTCATTAATAGAATAAAATATGACAGGCAACTATGAGTTTAATGATAAACTACTTGGAATAACTATGTTGCTATAGTACCACATAAAAATAGTTTACCGCAGATTAAAAATCCTCTTTGTTTTTGTATAATTGTTTCAAAACCTGTGTTCCCATTGTACCTATGTATTTTAAAATATAAAAAATCTTACGTGTTCAGCACTCATAGTACAGTACCTTTTTCATCTATTTCAAAGTTAATTCATAGAGTCATAGAATCATAGAATCATTAAGGTTGGGAAAGACCTCTAAGATCATCTAGACCAACTGTCCACCTACCTCCAATATTGCCCACTAAACCAGGTCCGTAAGTACTATGTCTGCCCTTTCCTTAAACACCTCCAGGGACAGTGACTTCACCACCACCCTGGGCAGCCTGTTCCAATAACTCAATACTCTTTCGGATAGTAAATTTTTCCTGATATCCAACCTGAACCTCCCCTGGCCCAGCTTGAGGGCACTCCTTCTTGTCCTATTGCTGTTACCTGGAAGAAGAGGCCAACCCTCACCTCACCACAACCTCCTTTTAGGGAGTTGTAGAGAGCAATAACGTCTCCCCTGAGCCTCCTCTTCTCCAGGCTGAACAATCCCAGCTCCTTCAGCCACTCCCCATAAGACTTGTGTTCCAGACCCCTCACCAGCTTTATTGCCCTTCTCTGAACACGCTCCAGGGCCTCAATGTCTTTCTTGCAACGAGGGGCCCAAAACTGGACACAGTACTCGAGGTGCAGCCTCACCAGGGCAACAGCCCAATTCCAATCTAAATTCCAATCTCTCCAAATAAGTTAACCATTTAATCAACCCACTATGAACTAGTCACCATCTTCAAAGTATCATGTGCGGCTCAAGTAATATTTTCAGAAAAAAATTTTTGGAAAGTAAGTAGTTCATTAGTCATCCAGTCAAGACTTTGTGCATGAGAAATCCTTCAAAGTCCTCCTAGTTCTGCAGTTTCATGTATAACATAGTAGTCATCACTCTAAGGAGAAAGCTGATATTTTCAATTGCCAAAGATATTGCTGGTTACAGCATCACTCTCTTGTTAGTGTTGTATACAGAGGCCAGTTATGTGGATGAGAACTCACAGTATTATTTTCATCCAAGTTAAACAACCATTGCAATTAAATGTATAGGAAAATGAAGGGAAATAATGCAATATAAAGCAAAGCTTCTTTAACAGCAAAGCTTCTAACTCATCTCATGGTTGGGCTGTGTTACAGATGAGATGATGCAGAAATAAAGCACTTGTCCCAACTTTGTGTACGGCCAAGTGAACACCACTGCAGTCTACTTCTGAAAATGAGAAGACAGTCAGGAAGGAGCACATGTTCATGTAGTTGTTCTCACTGCTGGTATGATCTGCTGGCTTGGAGGACAGTGAGGAGGTGGTGGTATGGCTGGCAATTTCTGTATCCATAGGGGGTATATAATCTTTCAGAGGAGACATCTAAGGGTGGGTTGGAAACCATTGTTTCTCCCATTGACTGGAATTCAAGCAAGTACGCAATCGTGCTGTATAGAACAGCAAGTAACAGCCATTATTCAATAAATAGTCAAGGCAATTCCTGGTCAGTCAACACGACTAAGAATTGCAAACTTAGGGGAAAAAAACTTCGTATTTTTTAACCTTCTTTTCAGATTTCATAGATATGTCTTTTATCAAGGTGTCTTCCGTATGAATTAGCAACAGAAAGCATGAGGTGCAGCAACATCATGTTCATCCAGAGGGCTGACAGAGGAAAAATTTGGAAATGAGAAAGGAATTATTCTTCAATGCTGATAAGTGTTCCTGTTAATAGTCACTGGGAATTCATAAGCTCAGTTGTGTAGTGTACAAATCTTTTCAAAAGACAGGGTGGAAGAAGAAGTTCTATTTGGAAGCTGAAACTTCAAATAGCTCCTTCTCTTTGATCAAGGCAATATCCTTAGTAGCAAAGTAAAAGCAATTTTGATTGTATTTGATGTTAAAGTAAGAAACTGAAGCACTTTAAGCTCTTTATTACTCTAGTTACCAATAAAACTTACTGCACTTGAATTTCTTGGGGCTGCTTCTTTCAGATGATTGGTTTGCTTATGTTTAAAAAGTCGTCTGAAGCTACTGACCCTCTCCTAAAGAGTAATAATATTATCTATAAAATTACCGCATTAAAATGTATTTAAGTGTTAGAGTGAGGTGATTATGGTTCTTGTGTGCAAACTGACAATTCAGTTAATCACTTCTAGTTTGCAAGGTAGTTTGTCAAAAGGAAGCACTTAAAACATTTAAAGCACTCTGACTCCACCTAATCAAAAGTTCTCTGTATAATAATTTATTTATTTGAATAAAATTGCAAAACACAAACTGTGAGTTATATAAAAATAGATTCATAATTTTTCCAACAATCTGTAGAAGATTAGCTACTGAGTTGTATCCAGTCTTACAGGATGGAATTTAAGTTCAGTCTTTTCTGATATAGATAAACTGATTCTGTATTGACACAGCTTATATTAATTTATTGTCTTGTACAAAAGCTATTGGATTGAATCTGTTTGTATTGTAGAACACTTCTAAAAGAGCAAAATATCTTCAAGGTAGAAGTGCGAACGGTGTAGTTTCTCCTTTGCCAATAGTTTTTATGGAAAATTAGATTCAGAGAATTAAGGTAGGATTCTTGGTCCTTCTTAAGAAGCAGAGTGGTAAAAATGGCTCTCCCGTGCCCTCATTCCTGGAATCATGAAGTGAAAGGAATTTCTTATCCTATAGCACCAGGAACTTAGCAAGTCCCTTCTGTGTTTTAGAGGAAAGAGATTCTTTGAAGGAGCCTTTTTCACTCCCTAGGGACCTTTCTCAGGTGTTTTATGTGGCACATTATGTACAGAACATAAATTATTCTGTTTCTTTTCCACATAGCAGACATAACCAAATAGCACCTAAAAAACCTTTATTTTTTTTCCAGGTGTGTGAGATTTGTGTACAAGCATATGTCTGGAGAAGACATAATACTGAAAGTGTGGTTAACAAGGGTTTTATCAGTATAAGCCTAGGATAACTGCATTACTCACAAAACCATCAGTGAGTTATGCAGGTTGTCCAAAACGAGTGCCAATAAAACCATAATATGGTAGCTTTTCTGTACATAAAGATGTCATACTTTAAATATCATAATTTGGAACATTCCAGGGTTTAAAGCAAGGCTTGCTGTGTGTTCTCTTGAAAAGCCTGGATCTTTGCTCCACAGCATTGTAAAACTCTTGTTCTAACCACACGGGGCTGCAAGATGCCAGTGCGTAAATCTGTCATGGGGTAGGGCTGAGCGCTGTCAGATTTATACCTCACTATTTAGTTAATTTATTTCTTAAAACCAAGGGTTCAGTTGAAAAATAGATGACTGAATTAAGAGGCAGATTTAAAAGGTACTTAAGTGATTCTGTTTATGCAAGATGGGGATTTTACACAGGTTATGAACTTGAGCATTGGCAAGTTGGAGTCTTTTTGTCTGGAATATCAATAAAAGTTGATGTGGGATGATTTGATCTACCTGTTAAGATGCAATACAGTGTAAAATGATAGATGAAAAAAAAAAACGCTTTTGAGTAAGGTAGGACAAGAATCCTAAACAGGCAACTAGAAATTTCTTTCAGTCAAGTCACTGAAGTATTTATAAATCTCGCTTGTCATTTTTTCATTTCTTTATCCCTTGTCATGGAATGCCCATGTGAGAGAAGGCATGTGTGCGTGAAGTTAAAAACAGACCATAATGCACAGTATTTAAAATATCATCCTGGTATTTGAATTTTCTAGTTGCCAGGGGGATGGAGGGTTGTCACAGAACAAAACCGGAGATAATTTATTTCAGCTTGATCAGAGTTCAGAGGTTTCTTTCTGCCTTGACCCAACTAACAGAATTTCTTTCCTTCTCAGTTCTTCCTGGGAATTTTTCTTATTTTGGAAAAATAGCGCTCCCTAATTTTTCTTCATAAGCAATTAAATATGATAACTCTTCATGTTGTTATTGCATTGTAAATAACAAGTTCTGCAACTGAGACCCACAGCATCTTTCTGAAAAATGTAAACAGGAAGTATTATTCCCAGTTTGACGATTGTGGTGTTTCTGTGCCAAAGCCAGTATTAGTGTACAGATCTCCTGACTCCTGTGATTAAAATAGTTCTTTATTATTTCTGTGCATCATATTTTCGAGGCTGTTCTACTATCATATCTAGGGCTGATAGATGCAGACTGTCACCCTATGTTTTGGATAATATTTAACCACTGGCGTTGAACCACTTTAAAATTGGCCATAGCACATTATGTCCTCTAATGCCTTACAGTTGTTTGTTTCTTTTTTCTTTTTATTAAGTACTTAGCTCTGTGGTTTGTAGGTGAATGACAGGATACCTTTTGTGCTTCAACAAATTGCTAGTTCCACAGAACAAATAGCTAGCGAGGAGGAAGATGAGAGTTTTGTTTTGGCAGTGGCATACGCTTTGAGTGCTCTAGGGTTTGGGATGGCTTTATGGTTAGTATACAAAATATTTTGTCCTGTTTATGTAATGTGAAGCCATTGCTTATACCATGTAAGTCAAGTCTTAGAGTGAAGACAGATTCTTGAATAATTGACAAACAAATAAAAAGAGGAAAGGTTAAATTCTCTCTGCATCTAGGCCATTAGGTAATCATTAGTATGCAGTTCATAACAATTATCAGTGAATTATCAGTGAAAAACTGCTGCAGAACTGAACAAACTGCAAAGATGCTTATCCACATCTAAGTTGCTGTATTCCACCGCTGTTTCCAGTTCATTTTTTCCCTTGTTTTTATCTCTTTTATTTAAGAAACAAGTACATATGATGTAGGTAGAAAAGGTATAGCTTTGCAGACCCCTTCATCATTACTGAATATAGGGCCAGGTGCTCCTCCAAATTCAGCTGGAAGCAAATGAAAGGAAGAAAAAGTAATTTTAATACAGAAGTATTTTAGCTTGCATGAGAATTGTGAAAAAAAAATTACTATTGTCCTTTCAGCTAAAGAAGAGAAAAAGGAAGAAAATGTCTCCTTAAAAGTATCTATTTAAATAAAAAGAACAACAGTTGATCATTATCTTTCTCTCTTTTGTATATGTTTAGTTCCGTTTGTTCTTTGTTCTAGGCTTAAAATATTATTCATTTAGAAAAAAAAAGATGTATAACAGTACTTGTTTAATATATTGAGGAAAACTGGTTAAAAAAAAAAAAATAGTCCCGTTTGGCTCTGGTGAGATAATTATTTTAGCGAGACTATTGCTGCGTGGATGTGTAATTCACTGTTGCTGTTCTGTTTTTTCCTCTGTTGCATTTAGGTTATCTGGTTTCAGATACAATCTAGCAAGTGGAGTATTTTTCAGTAGTTGAGGTTTTCCCACCTGTTTACCCTAGAACACCTGCAACATATGTTTGTGTAACCCTGCAATGCTTTGTGTTTTGGGCCTCGGGAAATTCCCCCAGAGGTTTTTGCTTATAAACAGCTGAGCAATTCATTTCTCTAATGACGAGTGCTTTTCCCTCGGCATTGAGGCAATAGCATGTTCACTGAAATAAGTCTCATTTTTCATCAGACATATTGAAAATCTTTTTTCATTGTTGTCTCTTATTCTGGGCCTTCCAATTTTGTGCAGAATTAGATTCAATTTTTTTTTTCCTGTTCTTATACAAGAAAGGCTGAAAAGGAAACACCTAGGCAGAGAAAAGAATAATGTTGTATAGAATGCTCCGCTAGTACCTGCATGGAAACTTTTGCAAATCATGTGCATTCAAATGGTTAAACATTACATTACAGCATAGCATGGTTTCCCAGATGCACTGCAGAGCAATCTGCCTGTGACTGGTGTCACACAGCTCTGTGGATAGTCTTACGCAGTATGTCCCTGGAGGCCCATGAGGGAACGGGCGATACTGGAGAATTTAAGTGTATGAAGCACAGCCCCTCACTGGTGGGAGTTTTAAGAGTTTTTCAGCAGTTTCTGCAAGTTTAAGGAATTCCTGCTGCATTCAGTGGGATTCTGACCCCATCCTCCGCTCCCTCACCTGGGAGAAGAGCGGGTGTGGGTATGGCTGAGCTCCAGCCCTTTTCCCATAAAGCAAAGCAGAAAGTCCCCAGCAACTCCCTGCTAGCTTTAGGACTGTTTGGAACAGTACTGTCAGCCTGTAAATGAGGTTCTGTATTTTAAAATTAGGATGGAGTCAGGTGTATCTAAAATACCTGAAGCATCCTTAGACAGCGTTTCTATTGGAGCTGTGGCTAATACGTACTTAAGAGACACATACAAAAAAAAAAAACATATATGTTGCATTTTAAAACTTTAAAATCCAAAATTGCATGAGTCCTTACATGTGCTTCTATAGCTGTATTTAGTGTGCGATTGTTCTGAAAGTGTAAATGTGGCAGTTTTTACCAGTTTAAGCTTAATTTAGGTAGAAATGTAAGAATTGAAGAAGAATTGTAAAGCCAACAGACTGCTACCAAAAATGGGTGTGGGAAGAGGGATTTGTAGTATTGGCACAGGCAGCTTTTCTCTAGCATTTCTGCACTCTGTTTCCCTTAGAAGGGAAAAAACATAGATGTGTTAATCTGTTTAGTGCCCTTACACAATTTATTAGGAGGTTTCAACAAATTACTAATTTCAAGGGTTGATTTCAGTGTCATTTAAACAAGATTTTCCTCTTAAGAAAAAAGATTTCATCTGAGGAATTAGTCAAAATAATTACATAAATTGAAAAAAAAAAAAGGAAAAAGTTTACTAGCCTAAGTAATTAAAAATATAAATAGGATCATTCTAAATTGCACTATGTAGGAAAAAGAATGTGGTTTCTGTGAATATTTTAGACAACAAAGCTATGTTTTGCAGTAAATAAATTTGTTTAATCTTCTTTTCTAATATATGGCATGTAATGTAGAGGGTAGCTGAAACTGCATGCTTAGACAGGAATTAATTGAAAATTCATAAGGAAGAGATATAACTGCAGGTTTTTCTTTCTGTTTCTTATATTTAACCTAATGAGTTGATTAAAATATAAAATTTAAAGGATGTTATCATAACAATATAAACATCATAAACCTCATAAAGCTATATTTTTTTGCTCTCTGAAGTGCTATTTTCAGAAGTTTTAACATTTCTGTGGTAGTACTGCACAGATACTAGCCTGCTAACACGTCAGATATTTGTGTTGGCTTGTTTTTAATAATGGGCTTTCTTATAAGGATAACTTCATTGTGTTACAAAAGGGTTTGCAGCAGCAATTTGGTATTTACTGTCTTGCATTTCTAATGTTTTTCCAATATCATTTTTTCTGAAGGCATTTTTTTCACTGCATGTAATAGTACTTTAAACTGCCTCTTCCTTTGATATCTTTAACCCTCACAGGAATTTAAATAGTCCCCTGTGAAAGTAATGCTTGAGCCTCATTCAAATATTCGAGTTAGCTTATTATTCCTATTAATGGCTTTAAGTGCTTCGATAGTAGATCAGCCTTTTGTGTCTTGAATTACTCATCATTTCTGCATAAATATGTTTCAAGAAACTGTTCATATGATCTTTTCCTCTTTTTTTTAATAGAGATAAAGGTGGGGTTTTTTTTGTTTGTCTGTTTATGGTGTGGTAGAGAACAAATTCCATTGGTTTTGCCAAGTTTAGAATATATATTGAGTTATTGGACATGTTGCAAAACAAAATAGTATCTGGTAAAATAAGTTTTTCAAAGGGCTGCTCGTGGAATTAGAAGTGCTAGCTATTCTGTTGATCTTGTGTTCTTGCACCTTGTGGAAATGGACATCAAGTCACATGAAGGAAGAAGTTAGTTAATTCACAGGAGAAAAGTTACACTGATTGCTTGCAGAGTAGTCACAGAACCATCAGTTACCCTCCTCACGTCAGTTTGGATTTGATTATCATAGAAATGCATTGAATTACCAAACTAGAGCAATAGTAACTAAAGCTGATTCATTGTTATTGCTGTCAGTTGATGAGGACTGACTTACAAGCCATATGAATGGGTAGAGTTATGCAAATATTGTTTTTATAACAAGAGAAGAAAAATGTACAGCGCCCATTACAATGTGGGTGGTAGAATAGATGAGAATGTTTTTAATGCTTGTCTAATAGCTTTTAGTTTTTGTTTCATTTTTAATGAACATTACAAACAGGATATATTTTTAAAATGTTTAATGTGTTTCCAAATAAACGGAACGAGCCCTTCTTACAAGATTAAGTCTGGCTACATGAAACAACCTGGAAATTCCAAGCTTTAAGTTTGACCCCAGAAGTCATCCTGGCCTTTGATACCTACCACATCCTTACATATTCCTGTCTCCTGTTGTGCACGTGCAATAGTTTGCCTTTAAAATGCAACTCCTATAACTCCTCCAAAAACAAGAAAGCTTTCAAGGAAAGAGGGTTATCTGCAGTTACACGTGGAAAGGGGGGAGCATGGATATTCCAGCATAAAATGAAATCAGGAGAGTTAGGATACAGCATGTGATTAATTCCATGAAGAATGTAATGTGCTTTCAACTGTGAACAACTATTTCAGAAAGGTCATTGCATAGTTCATTAAAACTATATTTACTATTAACGAGACTTAAGGCAGATGAGAATATAAGGCTACAGCCTATGTATGATCAAATCTTTGAAGCAAATAATCGGAAAGTATTTACATCTGTTTTAGGCAGCATATCTGGTTATTACACTGAATTTTATCATTTTGTTGGGTTTTTTTTCATACAAGAAGCACATCACTTTAAACCTTTTCTCCTCTAATTCATGCTTACGTATACAAGGACTCTGTAGGTCTCTGCTGGTTTTGGTTTAAACCATATGCATTTTATTTTTACTTCAGAATATTTGCATGAAAATGATCACTTCCAAATAGCATCCTTCAGGTTGCACTAGTTCAGTCAGAACTCTTTATGCACATACTGCATTCACACTTCTTCAAGTACTCGTTGAAATACCATCTGAGGAGATGTTCCACAACTACTGGAGGCGGTGGACTCCAGTGAAATAGTTTTATTGTGACAGAGACTTACAAATAGCTTCTGGTTTCAGTAGCAATTACAAAAATGTTGTTACAGGAGAACTGTGCTTTCTCTGTGGCCTCAGTTTTCGGCAGGGGAAGCTTAGAGAGAGAAAGTCTCCGCGTGCCATCTAGTGGCGGTGCTCAGCCGGGCTCGCTTCTTTGCGTAACCCAGATTCACATTTCTATGCAGTTATTGCAATATGTAAGCACTGCTTTGTCCTTACTGTTACCATTTTCCTTAAACTCACATCATTTTAGCCTGGAGATGGTAACATTCTGCACCTGCGATAAAGGAATAAGTTACGTCTGTGTCTGAACTTCGCCAAAAACTACTGCTTCAGTTAGAAGTGCTATCACAGCAGCCAGCAGTGCCTTCCCCGTGTGAAACTGATTTCTGTTAGTGAGGAGAGGGCTTACTGCTAACATTCAGTATTATTCTAAGGATTTTAAGGTTGTGCTTTTATGTAACTACCATTACTGCCCTTAAAAACCAAGATCTTGGGAAAATAAATTATGCTTCAAATATGTAATCTTCATTAATAAACAAATTTCTTGTCTTCACTTTAAATCTCAAAAAAAAAAAAATCCCATTACAGTATGTTTTTTTTTAAAGGACAGATAATACTATATTTTTTTATTTTTTTATGTTTTAGAAAAATCCAAGACCAGTGACTCATCAGTTCCAACAAAATTTAGATTATTACAAAGCACGTGGAGCAGACTTGATGAATAAAACCCGGTAAGCTATTTCTGAAGATGTTTTCACTGAACTAATATCTTACATAAATAAAATGTTTCATTAGTCACTCTTATCCCAAATGAGAGTTACATAAGCAGTGCTAAAAGCATGTGTTTAGTTCGTGACATTTACTTTGAATCTTTCCCTTTCTTTCATGAAAAATTAAGGTTACATGATTCAGGTCAGCTCACTGGCTTTTTGTTTTAAGGCTAAGTTACACAGTGGCACGTTTACTAAAAGCAGGGGGTAAAACATTCAGCCAGCATGAGTTCTGTAGCTGAGCTACTTCCAATAGTGCATCTAATTGCAATCTGTAGTATCAATGTAACAGAAGCTATGTGAGTTAACTAAATGTAAACCCAGTTTGAATGAATTTTTACTGAACCTTTTTGCAGCATTTTGCATCCTCACTTTTTTTCAGAAATGGCTTCTATCAGTGGAATTTTATCTGTTGGTGAGTACTCTAGTGATGCCCATGCTCTGGCATGATGGCCAAAGCATCAGTGCTGGTGGCTGTCACCTTTTCCTGGCTTACAGAAACTATTGCACTCTATCACATTTATTTAATTTTTTAATGGTTTCAAAACTTGCCAAAAAAATGAAAAATTAATAATTTGAAAATATCTAAAGAAAATGTTTCAGAGATTTTTGGGGGAAGAAAATCACAAAGCCCAACCTGGAATGACACCTGTTGGAAACTTAAATTCTAAGGAAACAAATGACCATTAAATCAGTTGATTGCACACAGGAGAAATTGCTTAGAATAGTTCACATAGGGGAGTAACTCAGAGAAATCTATCTCAACACAGGACTATTTAGAGTAGGTCAGACATGGTAAGATTGGACTAAAAAGGAAATGGGAAGATGTGACATTAGGAAATGTTTCAGAGAGATGGGTTAGATAAGCTACCAGGTCTTTTCCATCTTTAATTCTACAGATTCAGTAATATATTTTAAATATCTTTGCAACTCTCTAGCATTTATTGCTTATTTTTAAAATATATTCACAGATCTCTCACATGTATTATTTATTTTATCATATATAAAACCTTTTAATCTGTCGTATTTGTAAATTTTTCATCTCTCATAATGGCTACTTACTGAAGATAGAAATGCCTTTGCATAAGACTTGCTTAAAACAAAACATTTTCGTCTTAGCAAAAAACTGCAGAGATTGAATCATCTTCCCACTGCTAGTTTAAAAATACACCATTCATAGTCAAGGTCAATGATGCTTATTGTGATGGAACAAAATTGTTTGCTTCGTAGATGGAATTCACGTCTCCTTGATATTCATATTTTTAAACTGAGGCCTTACTTTTAAATGCATCTGCTGATAACTCTACAACATAATCAATCAGCATTTTTCTTGTAATTGTTGTGCACGTCTGGTACATTTAGATGGCTAAAATGTAGACATTGATCCGTGTTTAATGGCTGTAATCATCCTTTGTGTTAATATATCAGACATTTAAACAGTAAGAATACATTGTTCTTCTTTTCCTGAACTTCAGCTTAGATTTAGATACCTTTTCCAGAGCCTGACACCTTGCTATTTTTCATTTTCTGAAGCTGCAATTCAGAGAAATCTCTCAGTAAATTTTACTTACAGATTTTACTTACAGATACTTTTGTTAAGACCACATCTCAACAAGAACTACAGATAGCATCACTAGTCATTTTTCACATATGTGTATGTATTCTGAGCTGATCATTAGCTGTCTCTGTTCAGAGCTGAGTCATGTGCAGGTATTACAAAATGCAATGGCTATCCTTTCTAATTCTGAATCATAAAACATTATTGCATATTGTTGTTGAAAGCATTTTTTGAATTTATATTTTCAACATAATGACTTAGATAAGACGTTTAGTGTTTAATTGTTTCTTTTTAGTGCATTATCTCAAGAAATCTCTTTGAAACCATTTGAAAAATCCAAATAAACTAACTTTTTATCTGCATGTTTGTCAAAGCAGCAAGTTAAACAGCTTAGAAGAAAAACATTTTTTATTAAGGAAACCTTTTTTTTTCTTTTTAAAGCAACAAGCTGGTGGACACAAATGCACAAAGAGACAAACCTTAAAGTTTCCATAATCTCAATATTTTATTCTATTCTATTTGCTTCCTCTCAAAAACTTTGTCTCATGCATCCATGGACCATCAGGATTCCAATGATGCAGTTAACTCAAAGCATCCAGTGGTTTTGTTGCTTGAGTAGCTTCTCAGAGCAAAAGATTTTCTTCTATTAAATACCAGTTTTTGTGCTAAGTCAGCGTTTTTTTACTGATTGTCAACACTCCAGACTTAGAGGCAAAAGAAACCTAGGACTCAGTGTACTAGTGATTATCTTCCTTCTAAGGTGACAGTTCAGGTGAGCGAGTGATATATAGCTCCTTAATTTGGTGAACAATTTGAACAGACCAAGGTGGAAAAATGCCAAATATACTGATGTTAATGTTATGAATCTCAACAATTTATTACTGGCATGGCCCCTAAAATTGGTGATGTAATTAGATTCATTGCAGACTATTCATATTTGCTTGATATCTGCTAAAGCAGCATTTGATATTTCTTCTTCCACCCTCACAGCTACAACCTGTGTTTTCTTTCTGGAATAAAGAAACCGTTAAACAAAAATCCCTGTGCTGACTCTTCTGATGCCACATATATGTCAAGGAACTGAGAAAATTCCTTTTTTATTTCCTTTAATGTCCCTGCATAGTTACATGCAAGTGGTGGAATCATTGTCCCTGGAGGTGTTCAAGAAACATGTAGATGAGGCACCAAGGGACATGGTCTAGTGGGCATGGTGGTGGTGGGTTGATAGTTGGAGTTGATGATCTTAGAGGTCATTTCCAACCTGAATGATTCTATATGCTGATTAATGACCAATTCTGCTAAATAGTATCAAAGAAAAATTTAGTAATAGTAAACAGTATAGCATGTCTATTTTTTAAAATCATTAGAAATATTCAGTTTGCTTTTGAAACTATTTGGGACTCCTGCATGGCTGTTTTATAACTCTGCAATTGTTCATTTTTAATTTAATTTATCAATCACTCTGAGGTGACTACAGAAAGACTTTTTGTAATATCAGCAACAATAAAATGGGGAGATTCGCAAACATCCTGCAGTCAGTAACCAGAAATCGTTCCAGCTTCCATAAATTGGGAAGCAGCACTAGGAAGGGTGGAAGAGTTATAGGAGACAAACTTTGATCCCCTTTTTGCTTCCGTGTCAGTGCTACTCCTTAAAAGTGTAACACATTCTTTCTTTACCACTAGTCTATGGCAGGGTGGCCCCATGTCATGATTCTGCGAGCTCACATACTTTCTCTTGTTTTCTAGTTATGTTCTGTGTGTGTGTGTGTGTGGTCATATTGTGTATATGAAGACAAATAAGGAAATGATACGATAAGAAAAAGCAAAATCACTTTTTCAGGTGTGTGCACAAGTTACAAGTCACCTATGTAAATTTGTAATTCTTTTTTAATTAAACGTCCCCAAAACATTCTGAAACTGTTTGTTTTTTTTTTCCCAGTACAGTGATTGCATTGTCCTCAATTTAATATATTTCTTCAACTGTTTTAAACAGTACTATTTATATCCCTGATGTGTAGATCAGTACAATAAAACTTCAGGCGTGGAAGGGTCTTTGTGACTGTGATATATTCCTGTGCAGGGCATTTCAAGCATTAATTATATAAAAAGAAAAATACCACATGAACAAATAGCAGTGGCATTGCTGATCTCTGGGTTATGTGAACACTCTACTGGGAATTAGAAGCTGCTTTGCCTCTTTATTTTAGACAGATTAAATGGTTTAGTAATTTCCTCATTCTTAACGTTGCATGTAACTGAAGTGAATTAAATATCCACTGTAGTTAAAAATAAAAGGTAACGGTGATAAGGATCGTGACCCAGTATGTTATATCCTGAAGCCATTCTTCAGCCAAAACCACTTTTGCAATCAGGATTCCCTTTGCAAAGCACTTGGCTAGAAACGCTGGCATGGGCAGAGGTTGACTTAAGAGCAAGATTCACCTAGCTTTGCCAACCTGAAATACAGTCTGGTGATAATTTTTTTTGTTAAAAGAATTTTTTAGGTTTAGTTATTTTAAACATTTAAGAGAATTGAATCCAACAGAAATACATATTAAAGAAGCCTTGGAATAAGAAGTGCAAAAAGTCAATGTTTTCTAATGTGTCTGATACGTCAGAGCATGGATCGCTCGTTAACACTTTCTCATATCTTTTTTTATGTAAGAAGCCAAATTAAGGCATGTGGCACAACTGTGCCTTGTTTAGATTTAGTCTGTGTTTTTCAGGAAGAAAGGACCAAAAGAATTTGTCTGCTACTAGTTGGGAAAAACCCACACCATGTTGTCCCTGTGACTCCTGTGTGTGTTTCATGGTAAAACACACTGTTTGTGATGCTAAATGCTTGGATTATTTTTGCTCCATTTTGGAAAACTGTGTGTGCATTCCTACATCTTTCAGAACTGTTGGCAGTGGTTATGTGATTGTGATGATTTGTCTTATTCTCCTTTCAGTGCCAGTGCTAAGGCTGCCCCACTGAACATCAACAAAGTCTCCAACAGCTTAC
The DNA here is from genome assembly GCF_002078875.1 of Numida meleagris. Taxonomy (NCBI): domain Eukaryota; kingdom Metazoa; phylum Chordata; class Aves; order Galliformes; family Numididae; genus Numida; species Numida meleagris. The sequence goes on along the minus strand of NC_034410.1, from coordinate 34,620,033 downwards.
TGAACTTTGGCCGAAAGCTGATAGCTCCAGCCATGGCTTCAGGTAGCACTGCAGGCCCCACTGCCGGGGCAGGCAGCTTCCCTCCAACAACAGGACCCACCCGTGGGACAGCAGAAGCCCCCCAGTACCACCAGCACCAGGCACAGCAGCAGAGAATGATGAAATCAGAAAGCATGCCAGTCCAGCTGGGCAAAGGTAACAGCAAAAAATGTGGCAGTGATACAGCAGGAGACATTCTTTTACTGATGCACTAAGTTTGTATCTGGAGGGATTAGAAGAGGCAGAATTTTGTTAGACAGGATGTTTGCGATGTAACATAGAATTAGCTGTTATGACAAGAACGTGAAAATACTAGGAAGTTTTGAACCTTTAAAAATATTAACAACAAATGCCTTGAGACATACCAGCAAACTCTATTGTTACTGTAAACATTAGCTATCTTCCTATACATTTATTTTCCAGTCTTTTAAATGCACCATAATTTAACTGCAAGACTAATTTCATATCATTTTTTTCAGGTTATTGGCACAAATCCCATGCATAACAATATTAGCTGAATGTGAGTGCAGGATGTTAGATCAATTACAGAGTAATTCTTAACAAACGAAATCTTATTCCCTTTAGGAGTTGGGGAGCTTATTTCAGAAGCTACTTGAGCAATGACATGTATTTGCCTCTTAATAATTTGTGATAACCCCATGCACTTTCTCAGTTTGATAAATACTTTTTTGGAGCCTTTTTTTATATTTCTCAAGGACAGCTTATTTGAACAACAAAGTCAGCAAGCTCAGCTTTGGTAGATGTTTCCTATGGTCTGCTAGGCTCAAGGCATATTTCTGCTTTTCATCTTCAAACAGCCTATGGCAGTATGGTCTTTGAAAGGAATGCATAGCACTCTACTTAAGTGTCTGATGTTTCTTGTTGTAGCTCATAATAAGTAATGGTTATAAGTTTGAGGGCTGTCTGAGGTGCTGACTACCCTGAACTGTTGCGTCATATTTTTCACCAGACTGAAAGTGTATGAGGAAGGAAATAACATTTTCATGGCTCAGGTTGATGTTCTTTCTCTTTCCCATGGCACCCTTTTTCTCCAGAGTCAGTCCTTCCATGATGCATCACATTTCCTGGGAGATACTGAGAGAACAGCATTTGGGAGTACAACTGTTCTCACGAAGCAGAGAGGTGCAAGCAGTTTTGTAAAAGGCACTACAGCTACTTGGCAAAATGCAGATTTGTAGCTTCTCTCAGAACCCTAGAACCATATCCAAAAGTGCTTCAGTGTGAGTTTTGAATGTCCCCAACACTGTGCAAATATGAAACTGAAGTGTGGTAATTTCTCTGCTGTGCCGTGGTCTCATTTGGTTTGTATTTACTAATGTCATGTATGCTCCTGTTTGAATCCTTGATGGAAACCCTGCTTAAGTCAATGGAAGAAAAATTAGGTCTAGAAGGAAATTATTTCCACAGTTTTGGACAGGCTCTTTTGTTTGCCTTAAAAAAAAATCCATAGTAACATTATCACATGCCTGACTTTATACCATTTCAGTTGAAAACTGATCCTCAGGTGGTGATTTTCTTTTCCTTGCTTAATATGAAAAAATTGTAAAATTTGAAGCAGCTTATAGAGGTAGAATCATTTGTAGCTTAATGCTGATCTAGCCAATAAAAGATGGCCCTGTTTTTGCATGTGTATTAACTATTAACTAATTTGCTAAGAGGTCCAGAAATTGACTTGCTACTTTCCATGTAACAATTGGATTAAAAATTGTTGTTAGGCTTTGGTGATTGTCATGCACAAACTGTGCACGTATTTCTGTATAAACAGTATATCCATATTTGGTGCAACACTTGAGATGTAATTTAAAGGCAACAAAATGTAAATATACTTTTTTAATCAGTTGAGGTGAGAATGAGTTTTGTCTTATCAGTATCAGTACCATGGTTGTTGTTCCAGATCGGTTATCAGTACATTGCCTATAGTTGGACAGAAATTTTGAATGATGGCAGCTAGCTACAAGTGCTGACACACAGCACATAGTGTATTCTCTATCATGTCTTAAAAATCAGTTTTGTACGTTTTTGAAAGATAGTGATATCTGTACCTCCAAGAAAGTTCTGTGGACAGGGGGTCTGCAGTGGGTGAGGGCACTTCTCAGCAGCTCTGAGCAAAGTGCTTCAGGAGACAGGGGTTAGGACAGAAAAGCCCTTATTCTGCTCCTTCTGTTTGTGCTGAAGTGCCTTCTTCTTTGTGCGCTGTCTTTTATCAAACTGAATTCTGCTCTAGCTTTTGGATTTCTCAAAGCTGGTTGATGTGGTTTGTAACTAGAAGGCTCCTAAGTTACTGACAAACTGTATCTAACTTTCTGATGTTCCCATTCATCACCATGTTTTCAGCTCATCTTAGCCTTCTGGAGCTTAGTCATTTAGCTGAGGTAGGCAGAGGCAAGCATTTTGCATTTAAATTGATAGTCATTTGCACTTCCAGTCAATCTACTACTCATAGATGCTGAGTTGGACAATACAACCAAAGACCAAAGTACTGTGAGTCTGACAGGGATCAAGTCAGTAGAGGAAGTTATCCGTTTTTTCTCGTTATATTAGTCCTTTCAGGTTTGGAATGCTCAAGAAGTGTTGATAATTTAAATTAATACGTAGAGTGCTGTGAATTTGAAGAGATTAAGTTCAGTGCCTAATCTACTTTGTTTGAATTGTGAAGAAGTCATCGGTGACAAAATGTCTTGACGGATGGCAAAATAATCCTACCTCAGCTCCTAGAGCTATGCTTTGGCACTGATAGCACTCACTCCTGTCACAAAGCTGCAGCAGTGACAGATGTCACTCACGCATCCATGAGTGCTGTGCTCTATGTGAGGGATGGTTGTTTTATATCATCAATAGGAATTGTTTCTCATTCCAAAGTTTTTGGACTTGCTGAGTTTCTTTAAGAAAAACACGCATATAATTTAGAGAATGTACATGGAAAAGCAGTAGACAGACATAAAAAAAATTCTAATTGCAAGCCTGTAATTCCAGATGAGTCTTCAACATTACAAATCACAGTTGAATGAAATATCCAGACACCTAATTGGAAAATCAGTTCCTTCTAATAATATATTAATCCCATTCAGCCTGTCCTCAGCGCAGAAGGCTGGGTGTCATTACTGATTATTTCTATGAGGTGGCCTGCTAATACAAAAGGGATTAAAATATTCTTTTGATCCTACACAGTGAAAGAATTCATAGGCACAAAGGTTAAATTTAAATCTAGAGTTCACTGGATTGTCATCTTGAGTTCGTGGTCTTGAGAGACAAAACCACTGATAATGAAAAAAAATGGGAAGAAAAAAAAGCAGAATTGTTGCCCTTAGTGTTTCACCGGATACTTGAGCATTCAGAAACTGCACAATCTTTGCCTACCAAATGGTAATGTGCTGCCAGGAAAAAAAAAGAAAGAAAAAAAAGTCTTTCACTTCTTCCCTCACCGTGCAAGATACAATTTTCCTTTCTCAGTGGAACCCAAAAGGCTTTTCATTTGAGTGTCACTTTATCACAAGGACGCATTAGAGGACCAATCTGAAGATGAAGTTCTGCCAAAACTGTGATCAGCTATTTAAAGCGTTTCCAGACTTCTTCAGTTTGTCTTTATGAGTTGATACTTCTGAGGAATTTGCTGTAGCATAAATAGAATTGCCACAGTCACCTAATATGCCCTAAAGAAATGATCTCCATCTTTGGAATTACTAACAAACTAGAAAATGAGTATGTTTTTCCTGAAGGAAAAGAAGTTGTCTGTACTGATAGCAGAATTCAAAAAAGAAAATAAAAGTGAAATAATATGCTGTATTAAAAAATGTTTTTTTTTATTTGAAAAAAAGAAAGTACATATCCTTAAGTAATGATAAAATTTTTCTGACAGCATGAATTTGATACTCCCTAACCAGCTTTTCCACAAGCAGCATATAGCACAGCAATTATCCCATAGGATTTTGCCATAACGTCCCATCGGACGCCACCAAGCCCCGATTCAGACCGAAGTCCCGCACTAACGTGTCTCTTTGCTTGGCAGGAGATGCCCCCGGCGGCGATGCCGCGCTGCCCGGCCCCGCGCAGAACCCCGCTGCGCTCCCAGGTACGGACCTGCAGCAGCATCCCGGGCTGAATCCAGTGGGATCCCTGGGATGCTCCATCTGTGGCGTCTCCATCCACCTTCACTGCCATTGTCTATCCACCGAGCGGCACTGTTGTGTAGAAATTAAAACAGCAGCTCCGCTTCATCCCTCTCTCAGTGCTGTGTGTGGCTCCCATTCCCCATACAAATCTGCACTTGCTTTGTACTTTTTGGTCCATCTCACACTTGGTCATGGGGGGCAATGTGGCCATCGGTTTCTCTTTTAGCTGTGTCACTTCCCCATTGTTGTGTTTGAGGTGGTATTTTGAACCAAACACTGACATTAATGCCTTTAACCAAAGAGAAGCTTACCGGGCGTGCTCCGAAATAATAGCCCTACACATGTATGTGTGTAATAAGGTGGGTTGAATAAGTGTTAGAAATGCTGGATGCCTTTGTTCCCATTTCACTGAAGAAAAAAAAAAAAAAAAGGAAAAAAAAAAAGGAAACTAATTTATCTGAAGGTTAGAAGTTTTATAAAACTCATATCATTATTTTTTCAAATTTTCATACTCTACATCCTGACTGTGGCAAATACAGAGTAATAGATGAGCAGTTCCCAATAGTTTTGAATTACAGATTTTGCCTTGCTTCTATTCTTCTTGGTAACTTTGTCCTTCATTCTCCTTTTAACTATGAAAGTGATTCTTCTCTTTCCAAACAGAGAGTAAGCCATTGGTTTTGTATGCCATTCGTGCATGTCTTCTTTGATTCTTCTTATATTTTCCTATGCCTGTGGAGGTAGAGGCCTGCAAAGTTCATGGTTATCTCCCTTCTAACTAAATTCAAATTTAGTAAGCTTGCTTTTCTTTCATTGTAGGTCTTCCCCACTCCTTTCATCATCTCCTTTCCACTTTAATACAGATGCACATTATATTTTAACTTTCCCTCTCCTCTTCAAGATAGTGCACCTCTCCACACCTTCTACCCTGCTGACAATACAACACTACCACATCTGTGTATTTTACAAATGGTTTTGAAACAGTGCATTTGTGACCCTAGTGTCAGCCACAGTAATTTTCATCAACAGGCAAGTAGGGAGCCAGTTTGAAGACAGTACACAAAGGTTGCACTGCTCCTTTTTGCCCCTAGAATGGTATGTACTTTTAGTGCACGAGGCCCTGTGCATCATTACAGTGAAGTTTTTATGGACTTTCGCATACAAAAATATATCTATTTTAAGACATCTTATGCAATACTGAGTTGTGACCACTGCTAACATCGGGGGTCCTTCGCTATTGACTCTGTATTCCTCATAAGCATTTCTTTGATTTCCATTCTTGTGGTTTCTTCAGCCTGATTGATTTTGGCCTTATGACCTTCTGGTATATGTTTAGGTAGTCAGAGATTAGATTAAGAACTTCTCTCAAATCTTTTAAGGAGGCATAATGCATTCATCTGAGATTGTTAGAATAAACATAATAAAATGAGAGATACAATGAAGTGATGATCTCAGTTTGCTGACTGGGCTGGTAAAGAAGAATGAGGTGTGTTTGGTTGGTTAGTAAATGTAGTTTGTTGTATCACATTGTATATTTGGTTGTATACTGCGAGTAAGCGTTCTGCTCTGTTTTTTCTTTATTTACTGAAGAATACTCCCAAAACTCTCTCAAATGATGGTGAGGTGCAGGCACAGGTTGACCAGAGAAGCTGTGGATGCCCCATCCCTGTAGGTGTTCAGGGCCAGGTTGGATTGGGGCCTGGGCAGCCTGATCCAATGCCTGAGTTAGTGGTTGGCAACCCTGCCCATGGCAGGGGGTTGGAACTAGATGATCTTTGAGGTCTCTTCTAACCTAAGCCATTGTATGATTCTATGGTTCATAACATGACTTTGAGCTATTGAGTGAGAAGAACGTGTCATGCCATTTGTTAAGAAACATGCTGAATCAGTGAGACACCCTACAAAAAAGAAAGAAATAGCATTGTAACCATCCTTAGATCATGAAATCTTTGCACTGATGTTATATTGTACTTTCAAACTTACACGAAGGCTGCTAATACCTTAAAAATTGGTACATGCATAATACATCTTCAGAAGCGTTGTGATGACTTCGGTCAGCTGTCCCTGCTGTAGCTCCACTAAGCCTCGGTGTTGGGAGAATCATAGGCAGCTTTCTTTTTGGACTAAGGAAAGTAGTTGCAATTGGTATGAATTGTCTTTCAACTTTCTTCTTTTTTCTTAAAATTGATTACCCCTCTGAATTTTAGAAAAGCCCATTACAATCCAAGAACTCTGCTTTATGACTTGCAACACACTCTAATTCTTCATGCATGCTATTCTTTCTCTTGTGAAATTACTGTTCAGATTCCCCAAAAAAATCTATGACACAGTGTAGTTCACATGGTTGGAGCCAGCATAAAAAAATTAAGTTTCCTGATGATAATTGTCTCAGATCTGTTTACTCACACAGCAGACTCAGATTAGAGCCCCAAGCTTTCTTCTTACCTTCCATTTGGTATAAAACCTACAGAAAAAGTAATTTTATCTCTTCTGTTTTACTGTATCTCCATCTTAGCATTGTTGCATCCAGTGTTGCATTTATTTTTAATCTTTTTTAGAACTTATAGTCTATAAAACTCTTGGTATTACTTGAACAAATTCCCTCTTGCAACAGGTTTTCTCTCCACAAAATCTCAACCATATATATTTCTTCTCTTGTTTGGTTATACAAGTAGGTGCATACTCATTTCCTCTAAACTGATCTTTTCTTGAAGTGCAGCTGTTTAATGAACAGTATTTACCACAAGAATAGTTCTCTGTCTTTTAAATTTGGACCTTTTTTGCTAAGAACTGGAAGACTGAATATAAAAAAAAGTTCTTACAAAGCATTTTTCCATCATTTTACCAAGCTACATTATATCATGTGCATGAGTTCCTCAAATGCATATAAAGCATCTGTCTCTTGATGTTGTCTTTGAAATTTTACTGCATCTTCTGCATATTGCAGATGAAGTGGGTTAAGCACAGGCCAAGAAATTGAGATGTATGTTAAATACTTATATTGCTCTCTTTAATTCTTTTCATTTTCAATCTTAGTCTTAAGTGAAAGCTATCTTCTTATTACTAGGATAGGAAAAAGAGCCCATTTACTCTAATTTATACATAATTAAATATTTTTTCATTGTACTTCATGCATCTTCTAGGCTTTCTTGTACATGATACGTGATTAGAGGAGATCTGAGAAGCGGCAGAAAAATGCAATTGAAAGAATAAGGAAAGGAAAAAGTTGGAAAAAGGAACTCCTTCAGTACCTAAAGGGGGACTATGAGAAAGGGGGATAGACTCTTTAGCAGTCTGTTGTGACAGGACAAGGGATATGGTTTCAAACTAAAAGAGGGGAGATTTAGATTGGACATGAAGTTTTTATACAGTGAGGGTGGTGAGGCACTGGAACAGGTTTCCCAGAGAGGTGGTGGAAGCCCTGTCCATGGAGACATTCAAGGTCAGACTGGATGGGGCTCTAAGCAACCTGATCTAGCTGTAGGTGTCCCTGTTCATTGCAGGGGAGTTGGAGTAGATGGCCTTTAAAGATCCCTTCCAACTCAAATGATTCTTTGATTCTGTGAAGTCACAGAAGTAGAAAAGGCAAAGTAAAAGGGTCTGAAGATGACGAAGAGGCAGTCACAGCAGTGTCCACAGGAGAAGCAGAATATAAAATGCAGGACAGTCATGGTAGAGAAGAGCAAAATAAGGCAACAGAGAACAAGGGAGAAAATAAGAAACAGTTTCTGTGTCACTTTTCTTTAAGAAAGCTTTAAGAATATTAAACTCAGGTTCCTTCTTTTTTGTCCTTTCTCATCCGTTTTGTCACATGGGATGTTTTATTCTTTGCAAGTTCAATCTCCTTGCTAAGATGACATTTTAAATAGATCTGTGTTTATTGCCTTTAGAAAATGTGAATTGCTGGTTTCATGTGGCTGTGACTGTGCAATATGTGTCATGTAGGGCAAATGCCACAGAGAACTTGGCTTGAATTCTGTCTCCACCCTGCAGGTGGCCCTGGCACTGCTGGCATGCACACCACTTTGAGGACAGCCACTGTTCTAGAGCTAAAATGACTGAATAAGGTTAAAATGTATGAGTAGTTCCTCCTAGTTGTTACCCTTAGTTTAAAATGTTTGAACTCAACATACCTGGTCTCTTTTTGTTTCTAAATCTGAATTTGTGTGTTTTCTACAGCCTTTTCTTTCATTTCTTTGTCTTTACTGTTCTTTTGTTTCTTCAGAAACCTATATCATGGGAGAAGAACATAGTGCATAATGGAGGAGAAACTTCATTTCAGAAAGGGAGTTAGTGTTGCATTTTCAGATTTGGTCGTGCACCCACAATGACAAAAAGTGTACGAAATGTACACTGAGTACACTGGGAGGTCTGTGCATTAATAGTGGCATCTCTTGTAAGAAAAGATGGAGCTCTTTGGAATTTGATTGTGGTCTTGCAGAGGTGATGAATTTGCACCTATAACATCTGAATGGTGGTTTGTTCTTGAGGCTTTAAAAGGAAGCATGAAAAGCACACCCAAAAGAAAGGAAAGGAAAAGGGAGAAGCTGAACAGAAATTTCAATTGGCATAGCCAAGAAAACAGGAAAAGGGAAGAATTATAAACCTTATTTCTACATGTTCCTTTACTTTTTTTCAAAATGGCAACTTCTATAACTGTGTTGTGTCACACAGGATTGACTTCCTCAGATAATTGAAAAGTTTTTTTTTAAACTAGGATATGTCTTAATGTAACATTTTCATAATTAAAGTTAACAAAAACTGTTGTATGAGTTGTATTTTCTTCTAGAACTGTTCAAATAAAAATTTATATTAAATATTTCAAAACTCTTTGTGGGCCTCAGCTGGGAGGAATGGTCTTTGTCATAAACTGCCTGATCACATACAGCAATACAGCATCACGGTGAAATAGCACAGGGGGTGTACCCAAGTGTCCTCACTGTGTCAGCGGACTACACTAGATTCTTTAGAAAGAATGCATGAACTTGCAGTAACGCAATACTGAGTAGGCTTCATCAAAATCTATCAGGTGAAAATGGCCTTAAAATTTGAGGCATGAGAATTTATATTCTTTCTCAAACACAACTTACTATTTTCTGTTGCAAGTCTAGAAATTGTCATATAGATATTAAATGTTAAACCCATTCTTGTAGTCCAGTGTTCTTGTCCTCGGTTTTCTTTGTCAAGTTTTATAGTGTATTTGTTGAGAGACAAAGGGTTTCCTTTGCAGTGTTGATGAGGTGAGATTTTTTTTTATTATGAGGTGTACTTTTGCTCATTATGCATCATATGGAATCTCCTCAGACTGTGTATATATTGTATATGTATTGGGACAGTACTTATATATATTCATTTATTTATTTATAGAGATACATATATGTAGATAAATGTATAGATAGGTAGCTGTTCAGCATATATACAAGGGATGCTCAGAAAGTAATACCTTCTATTTTATTATGTCAGCCCACAATATAAGAGACAAATTGTGGTGGTATGGCAATAGAGGATGAACCTTCCTACCAATATTCCATTACATGTTGTTGTGGACGGATGGCAGCAGAGGGGCAGTCTGACAGTCTGACAGTATGGCGTCTGACATGAAAGTGCATGTAGAGCAAAAGTGTGTCACTAAATTCCTCCATGCAGAAAAAATTGTACCCATTGACATTCATTGACGCTTGCTGAACATTTCTGGAGACCAACCAGTGGATGTGAGCACAATGAGGTGGTGGGTGGTACATTTCAGCAGTGACAACAGCAATAGTGGGACACTTACACAGGTGCATATTTTTACAAGTACAGCATGCAGGCTTTTGTTCATCTCTGGTAAAAATGCAGTGGTAATGGTGGAGACTGTGTTGAAAAATAGTGTTTTGTTGCTAAGAATTTGCTCTATTGCATAGCATTATTATGCTCTTTGTATCTGTTGTGGTTTCCATGGAAATAAATAGGAGGCATTACTTTCAGAGCAACCTACGTATATACTATGTAGTGTGTGTATATAAATATATACCTATATATACATTAAGATTTGTGTCTTTCTCTTAGAGAAAAATCAAGTTCTGTGTACGTCAGAATAGTTCTTCAATTTCAGTGCACGCTGAAGTGTTGAGCTATCTGTGAATTTCAGTGAATATCAATTAAGACGATGATGTATTTACAGGGAAAAGAAACAGCCCATTGATTAATTCTCGTCTTACTTTACACTTCTTTTATAGGTCAAAGTTCAAAAATCAGCTCATCTCCAAGCATAGAAAGCTTGCCTGGGGGACGTGAGTTTACAGGATCTCCACCTTTCTCTGCATCAAAAAAGGATTCATTTTTCAGTACCATCTCCCGTTCTCGTTCCCAAAGCAAGACTATGAGCAGAAAAGAGTCTGTGAGTTCCTTAACTTTTCAAGCTATTTTAATGTCACACAGCATTACATGTTATAGCCATCACTTCTCTCATTCATTAAGCACTTGTACTTGAAAATGTTTCCCTCGGCTCATATTAGTGGCAAAAGCAGAAATAAGCTATTTAAACTGTTTCTGTTGAGTAACACCTCCATTATGGATTCCATCCCATAATCCCACTGGAAATGAAACTGTGAAACAGTCTGAGGCCTCTAAAAAGGAGGGAAAAACTCCTGCAAGTTGCTTTGCTTTGCTTTGCTTTGCTTTGCTTTGCTTTGCTTTGCTTTGCTTTGCTTTGCTTTGCTTTGTTAGACTTTTGGTATAGCCCTGAAGTTAATAAACAGTTCAGTGAGGAGCACGAACGCTCAGCAGATCCAAACATGTCCATCTGTTGTCCCTGAAATTCTTCAATACATCAGAGATTTCACAGTGTCTGTAGCATCTGTAGTCACAGTTTTATTTCTTGCATAGCCCTGATCTTCCATTTGGCCACAAGACAGAATGTTTTTAGCCAAGAAGATGAGTACAAATTTTTCATAGGTGTGTTCCAAAGAAATTCTCATCTAATAAGAGATATTATAGGAGCACTAATTTAATAAACCTCATATGCCTTGGAGCCAGAGGATTCTTGTCTATATTGCATACCAGTTCCCCACTGACTTTCTGCTGATTAAAATCCAACTACGTAGGTGGAAAAAAGTTGTGTTTTTTGTGAGATGAAGCCAGTTCTCCATTCCATTTTTGCCAATGTACGTTCATATAATTTCCCATTGATTTGAATAAAAATGAATTGTAATAGCAATATTTCTATATTAGAGCATCCTTCAGATATTCAGAAATCTTAGAAACGGATCTAAATGTGGTACAGAAATTTAATCTGAACATCTCAGCACTTTCATCTTCAAATAGCAGAATCTTTGTTAGTCACATCATATTTTTGGTTTGATATTTGAAATGTTTTGATGAAATGCCTAATTTTGCACAATGTTTTTCAGCTTTTGTTCACTAAAAGAGTTGTTCTACATACTTCAGTGATGCCTAAAGAAAAACTGTGTTTTGTGGTTAGTTGACAAGAAGCCTTATGTTTATTTTGTATCCATTTAAGACATATCAAACTGAGTTTAATCTAAACCGACAATATCTTTCTGCTTGTACTCATGAGTTAAAGAAAAATAAATATACCAATATTCAAATTCTATTTTACACAGTTTAACAAGATCTAAATCCAAATTTTGCTTACAATTTTTATCCCAGCCGGCACTCCGGTTTTTTGCACCAAGGGTTCTCTAAAGAAAAAATTTCCATAATAACACCCAGTCAATTTTCAATTTTCAGGTAAATAGTTTCTCTTATTTGTGAAATTTTATTAGTCTCTTCGCATGGATTTGTAACAAAATTATTGATGGCAACAGATTTCTAGTCATTATGATATTTTTCAATAGATTGGTAGTCATGGTAATCTAAGATGAGCACTACTTTTCCAAAGCATTCTTTGAACTGCAGTACTTTATATTTTAACATTATATGATTAGACATCTAGAAAAGGTTTTAGGCTAGCAAAATCTATTTCCTTATGTTTGGTTTCTTACTGACTTTTAATATAGAAAAAAGAAATTTACTGTAACTCTTAGAGGAAAGGCTTGTTTAAATCTATTCTTGATTCCTCAAGATTATGTTTGGTTTTAACTTTCCTGTAAGTTTCATGATATCTAGTGTTCCATTTAAAGAAAACCCCAAGAAGTTCATCCTGAGGTCCCAAAATAGCTGCATCATAATTGTCCAGTCTTATAGTTGTTTCCTTTACAGCTGTTTTCTGGAGGGGAAAAAAAAAAGAAATTGAAGCAAAATGAGCTCACATCTTTGTTTTATTTATAAAAACTGAACTTTTTAAACTTTTTTACATTTGTGTCTAATAATCACAGAGATTATGATATTAAGCACAGGGGAAATTATCTTTGTTGGAACATGCCATGCATCAATCACGTTATGAAAAGATTATTTTAAATGCAGTCATTCTGTGGATGAAGGAGAATCCAATTCTCCTTCATCTCTGTACTTTTAATTAATGTCCTTCTCAAGGAAAAAGTGGGAATGGAATACATGCATAAAAATATGTCCTTCAGTATAGAATTTTAATAGGTGATTTTCACAGACCGGAGGACATTTACTGTGGCATTGTCAAAGGATGAACAGGAATGTCATCATCACAAGCCACTCCTGAAGTGTGACCTGTATCATAAGTCCAGATCTGGGCTCCTCCATACAAGAGAGACATGACGCACTGGAGGGACTCCAACAAAGGGCCACAAAGATGATGAAGGAGTGGAGCATCCCTCCTATGAGGAAAGGCTGAGAAAGCTGAAACTGCTCAGCCTAAAGAGAAGGCTCAGGGGATAACTTCTCAGTATACCTGAAGAGAGGATACAAAGAGTCAGGCTCTCTGCAGTACTGCTCAGTGCAAGGGCCTTCTGAACACCAGGAAGCACTTTATTGTCTGGGTGACTGAGCACTGGCACAGGCTGCCCAGAGATTGGAGTCTCCTCCTTGTAGATACTCAGAACACTCCTGGACATGGGCCTGGGCATGCTGCTCCAAGCGTCACTGCCGGAGCAGGGGCTGGACAGATGGACTCAGAAGTCCCTGCCAACCTCAGCCAGTCTGTGATTCTAAGACAGCATGAGCTGGAATATGACTTACTTAAATTCTTTCTTTCCTAAAGTCTGTCCAACAAGCTGGACTTTCTTTGAAAGAGTTGTGATCAAAATTGGTACTTGATTCATTGCCTTCAGGAATAAGATGACTCCATTTCTCATACTATAAGGACTCTTTAATTTATATTTGGTCTTATGTTTTTGTTTTTGTTTTTGTTTTCTTTTCAAATGCAAAGGTCAATTGAATGACTTTTTTACTACTGTTGACAGAAATAGATGTCCTCAATTTTATTTAAAGCTGTGAATCTATAGCCTTGGGGCTGAATGCACAGTATCAGATCATGTTTTGGCAACCTATGCGAGCCTGATGTGATGCACATTATTGTCGAGTGGCGTTAAGCTGTATGCTAAAGTATGGGCCTCTAAAAGTGTTTGAAAGCCTGTTTTGTGCTCTGCATTGAAATGCCTCTGTACCTCTCTATATAGCTTACTGCTTTCTGACAGGTTGCAATTTCTGGAGTCATTTTCCCATAAAGAAGAACAGGATCGTAGTAATACATAATGCAGTCCAGTGCCCATTATCTTTGGGCTGGGTTAGTCTTGCTGGAATAAAGTCCTAGAAAATTTCCTCTCGTAACCTGCTTACTGCCACCTCCTCTTCAGCAGAGGAGACTGGGTACATTTGTGGTCCATTTATTTCTGATGATGTTAATTCTTTTTTTTCCAGCAAACATGAAGGAGAGTCTCTTTTCAGCAAATAGCAAAGCTCATTAGAACTTGATTTAGCAAATATGGTTGGCTAGTCTCACATTCTGGCAGAAAATCCTGTAAATGGCTTTCAGCTACAGAGATGTGCCAGAGAGGGATCTTTGAATCAAACAACGTAAACTTTTTTTAAAACTTTCACAGAACAAAAGCAGGAGAAAGATAATTGTGACTGAAAACAAAATTTTGATCTATATAAATATGTTTTAATATGTAAATTTCTATATAATATATTTCAAGTTAACAAAAACCAAATGATCCATTTGGAAAATGTGTTGATTAAAACATTCCCAAGAAAAAGATATTTCTAAGGAAAATCTGGAGAAGTTTATTTTCTTTACTAAAATAATTTGCATACTTGGTCAATCAGAATCCTCATTTCTTAGCAAAAAAAATAGTCCTGAACAAAAATATCTGCATCATGCTGGCTTTGATTGTATAGAATTTTTAATTAAGTCAAATTTGACAACATACACTATTGTCCTTACAAGCAGGTAGAAGCAACTGTTACTGTCTGTGATTTACATCACCAGTTTGACTAATTTGGTGTTAGTTAAGAACACCCCTCCAGATTAGAAAATTAATTTATGGCATCATTTTCAATTAAGAAGGCATCTGCTTTGCTGATTTTGGAGCCTGATTTAAGCATACAAGCTTGACAGTTCTGCTCAAGTAGAGATAATATAAGAAAATGAAAGGGATTAGAGGGTAGATTTAGGTTGGATAGAAGGAAGAAGTCTTTTGCAGTGAGGGTGGTGAGGCGCTGGAACAGGTTGCCCAGAGATATGGTGGATGCCCCGTCACTGGAAACTTTCAAGGCAAGGCTGGATCAGGATCAGGCCCTGGGCCACCTGATGTAGCTGTGGTTTCCCTGTTCATTGTAGGGGAGTTGGACTAGATGGCCTTCAAAGTTTCCTTCCAATTCTAAGGATTCTATGATTCTATGATTCTATTCTATGATAATCAAACTAACACTAGAGAACTACACATAAAAACTCATGCATACAAAAGTTTCTTTCAAAAAAAGCATACCTTTTGTGCATAATGACACGTCATGGAGACTTTGGATTCCCATGTATCTTCTCCCTGACATTATTTTTAAATCTGTTTTAAAGCCTTCAAGCAAAATATTTATATCAGTCCATACTTAATCATGCTGAACGTTTGTTTGGAAATATAAATGCTATGAGTAAAGGACCTTTTTAGTTACACATCATAATGTGTGGCCAGAATAAATTAGTGCCTGTGTTCGACAGCTAATTGCTTTATCAGTGTGTATCAAGCCTAAAGTTAAAGACATGATGATTGTTTCTCAGTGCCTTAAGTTTAATGAACTTCAGTGCCTTAATATTTAACTGCAATAAATGCTTTAGGGCATTTGCTTTTGTTATTTTGGTGTGACAGGGCAATCAGACACCTGAAAACTGTAATTTATTTAGTACTTCAGCTGTCTAATTTTAGAGGCAGATAAAAAGAATAGTAAATTGGAGGTGCTGCCAGCTGTCACGTGAGCACAGTTCATAGAAAAACCTCTGAGATGCTTAGAAAGTGTGATGTTTTTCTCAGTTTCCTTCCTCAGGCGCTCATGACATGCTGTGGCTCAAATAAAAGAGCTGAAAACAATGCAAGGAAAAATAAGCTGCCTTTTTAAGTTTTTATTAGAAATACTTGCATGTTTCATATAATTTTGTAAAAAGACAGCTGCATGCATGAGTGGCAGCTTTGAATTCTAATGCTCCTTATCTTTTCTGGAGTGATTCATTTCAGGGAAAATAAACTGTACTGTGATAAAAGCAGGAAGTTAATTGTTTAGAAAAAAAAATATGATGAATAAAAATCCAAGTGCTCGGCAGTGCTTTTTCTGTCATAATACAAGCAGTAAGTGTGTATACTGAGCAGATCTGTGGGGCCATTTGGAAGATTTTTAAAGCATCATTGTAAACTGTTGTCTTTCCCTGGTACAAGAGATTCAGATATGTGCAGCCTTATTAGAGTTTCCAATGACTTCTGCAGGGAAGCAAATAAGAATTATGTAACTCGAAAGAAGGTAGTCAGAGCTTCTTTAATTATTGGAGTGCCCTTTGTAACAGTGAAGGAAGATTTGAAAAATAACAGTCTGGAATGATTGAGACTACAAGCAATGTTTATAGGAGGATCAAAGTGACTTAGGAGCCAAGAAACATGATAATTTACTCCTTTGCAATCATGTTATCAGCAGCTCGGCAGGTACAGGAACTAGCTCTGTGCATGCTCTTTCCACCCATTAATCATGAAGTTAATGTTTTAGCATCCCAGTGGCAAAGAGAAATGCGTCTGGGGATCTATGCTGGTGGTTTGAGCTGCCCTTTTTTCCTTTTAAATGGAAATCTCTTCCCTTCATCCCGCTCTTTAAAGATAACACCACAAAATTACTGTCCATTTCTGTGAAGATCTCAGACACCTATACTGAACTCTCAACAAAATCATTGCTATCTCTCTATATCAGGCTATTCTTTTAGTTGGCTTGGGGTTTTTGTTTGTTTGCTTGTTTTGACTGGAAATTGTTTCTGTTTGGGGATTTTTTTTTCCCACTGTGCAATGAATTATAGGTGTGCACTTAAATTTAGAGTAGTTGGATTCTTATTTTGTCTGTTTAGTTAAACCTTTCCCTATAAAAAGAACAAAATTTGTACTTCTTTTAACAAGGTTATATAAATGCTGTCATTTGTATCTATTTATTGTCACTGCATAATCACTATACTCATGGCAGGAGTCATATCAAAGGTCAAATACATCTAGTCTAGATAAAGAATTGTTCAGTGAAATTCTTCTGCAGCTCACGCCTAAAACAAGCTTAACTGAAGATGAGTTGAACAAAAAGTATACTGTAAGAGGCCTTCATAAAGGACTTTGTGTATGTTAAACTGTGTATATTTACATGCTTACTGAGACAGCAAAATTAAGACACATGATTGCATATTTATATCCTTCTTAACTGGCCACTTCATTCAACCAAATACTTCAGTAACTTAATACTGAAACATGGAACATGAACTTTATTCAGTGTAGAGCATCAGTGCGTTCATCATTGCATATCCATATCCATTCATGAATACTAACAGCATTATTTCAGAGAGCTCTAAGTTCAGAAAATGTTTTTGTTTTGTGGTTTTTTTCCCTCTACTCACATTTTTCTTACATTTGTCCTATCGGCCTATGCAGTTTTAACACCGGTCAGACGAGATGGCAACCAATAACAGAGGGACTCATTCATTTATGTGTCTATTTATAGGCATTTCCAAGTACTAACTAAATACATATCTCAGTTTTATTATTTATACTTAAATACTGCAATATGATTGTCAGAGGTTTCAGCAGCAACACTGGCAGAAACCTTTTATCAGGATTTATATTCAAAGGGATAATTTCTATTTTCTTACAGCTCTTTCTGTTGTCCTACACATTCTCTTACCAAGTGAAGCTCTACAGATTTTCTTGATGTCCACCCTTCCACAATCAGTTGTACATTATTTGTTGCATTCCATAGATCTTCCAGCATTTTGTGGGTTTTTTTGTTAAACAGTTCATCTGTTTCACACACTTTAAAGAGAGTAAGAGAACATATTTTTTCTTGCATTTGAAAAGTGTTGGTCTCCTTAGACAGTGAAAATTCTAAATTATTAGAAATTTGAATGTTGGAAGAGAGAATTCCTGGGTCATTGACTATACTGAAATAGAGTTTCGATGCTTTCAGTTTTATAGGGGCCTTGTTCTCTTTTTTTTTATATTTCTTTTTTAAGTACAGAAAGGCTGAAGTATTTTTTTTTACTTATTTTTAATTCATTATTTAATCATTTACCAGTAATCCACTGGTTCTATTTTCATGTGCAAAACTTGGGAAAGCACTGTATGACACCAGGCCTATATGTGTTGTTACTGAAAACACACAGAGGAAAGTCAGGGTTGTACTAGTACCCAAAAAAATGCGCCTTTGCAGGTGAATGCCTTCTAGAATTTAAATTTATTGGCAAACTTGTGATGGTCTCATGCTGGTTAATCATTTCTGTCTATCTGTATTATAAAGTTACTTTCTTGTTTCTGATACTTGCTTTCAGTCAGTGCCCTCTGAACAAAATAATTTAGTATTGTTTTGGAATGTTGGTACATAACCTGATTTAGTTCAGCTCCCAGTAGCCACACTGAATATTCTGTTGACTTTTCTTATGTTCTTTGTTTTAGTTTCTTTTTTTTTTTTCAGTCACATTCCCTCACCACTTCCAGAGAGTTGTCACTGACATATCCTCACTAAAGACTATGCAGTGGCAGTTCTGTTTCAGCTTTTAAACTGACCAGTTCTCCTGAATCTACTTCTTTGAGCAGACTGACTGATGCATCGTACCCTGCAGTCTTTAACTTTGACAGCACTGTGTTTTGATCTAGAATTCTAGGATTCCTTTTTACCTCATTCACTTGTGCCTGCTCTTAAGTCCCTTGATGATTTTGGAGACACACAGTAGTTCCAGAGAACAGAACTTCTGTTTTGGAAAGGAACAAGTCAAAGTAATGATCAGGGCAGATGAGAAAAGGGGAATGGGGGGAAAGTATGCTTCTGTAGGTTTTGTGTTCTCCTTAATTTGCTTTAATGCAGATAACTACAGCACCACTTCCTTCATTAATCTGACGGAGACTCTGTTTGTACTTTAAGGAGCACATTACAATAAATATGTAACTGTCAGCAAGTGTATCATACCTACGGGTATGGCACCTAGTAGGCATCTATGCCTACTAGCAGCAGTGAAATAAAGAGTTTAAAAAAAAAAAAAGGAAAGAAACATTCCCACTTAAGGTGCATTATACCATCCTGGTATGAGGCGAGCAGGCTGGAAAGAGTTAAAATAATGTAAAATAAAAAACAAGTCAAGTTCATCATGCATGCAGTCCGAAGGAAAATATATATTTTGTAAGATTTATCTGAAAATACTGTACTTAAAATGTCGAATATTGCTGAAAATATACTCAAAATAATGAAAAATGGGCAGTGGTGAAGATGTCAAAAACACAAAACATGAGTAAGTTGTATTTGGGGATGTATTAGTAATGAGGATACCTCAACCAGTACAGGAACAGAGAAATATTGAGGTAATAGGTCAGCACTGGAAAAAAGTACATAATCTCTACTTCTGTAAGAATGAGTACACAGAGGCAGTATCTAAAGTTATTTGTGTACTTCCAGAGTAACACATTCATATCTGAAGTAATTCTGAATTGTATGAACATTTCATAAGAAAATTCTCAAGGTAAATGTGACAATATATATGCCATCTGCCATATTCTAGGTGAGCTTCATCAAGCGAAAGTAACTGTGCTCACATCTAATTGTTTCATAGCCCCTTCCATGCAGAAGAAGCTTTCTCTAAACATCGGCAAAGGAAATGCCTTATGATTCTTCAAAACACTCCAAAAACTTCCTGCTTTCCATTGGCAACAGTTTGGTTGCTAACATACTGAAGCCACATCCATAAGACTAACTAATACCACCGTATTGTTTCCATGTCCTCCCCATTTGTGTTCCTGTAGCCATCTGTTCTCTCTTGGCTTGCACTATTGAGTCCTTCAGAATATGGGTTTTTAATTTATGTTTGTATGGCACCAAGTGGGTTGAGGTCTTGTTCCTGATGAGGGTCTGGATGGGATGCAATTAAATAATACATAAATTAAATTAATAAATGTATTTATTAAAGTATTTCATTGTTCAGAAATGGTGATTTCTGGTTTAGGTATCAGGATGTGCCATAAAGTGTTTTGTGGCTGGCATAGATCATAAATTCTGTGTTTGTCAACCAACATTAAACTGTCAGGGGTTCAAGATTAGTAAGTTAAATCTTGTGTTTAATTGCATTTAGTTGTTAGATTGAAAAATTAAAATGAAGTAAATTTTCACAAAATGGAAACAGTAACCACTGCTTGTTTTCTCGAGGGAAATTTGAATAAAATTAAATGAGAAAACAATTTATGCCATGCATCGGAATTTTATTTGACATGTAAAATTCTACCAATATCCTAAGGGTATACCTTGTGTATGTTTTATGAATAAAACAGTATATGTACTGATAAGACTCTGAGCACGTCCCTGGCTTTAGAATTTCCCTGAATCGATGTCATTTTTTCAGTTACTTTCCTCTAAATGTTTGATACTTCATCAAAATTATTTTCTAATTTGCCCTGTCAATTTGCCAAGTACTCAGGGGTTTACTCTTTAGTGCTTTTACTATGAGTATTGAAAGAGTGGAAAATGTGATGGGGCAAATTAAAATAGGAAAAATCCAAAGGCTATGAACTTAAAAAAAAAAAAAAAAAAAAACCTACTTTTCCTTTGCAAATATTTACAGTCTGGGAGAGTGCTCTGGGAGAGTATTCTGGGCAGCAGCACTACATGATTATATTCTTACATAGTTTTTTCATTGCATTTCACCCTACCCATCATTGACCACCATCAAACCAGTAAAACTAGACTTTGGTTCCAACACAGTTCTGTCACTTTTTGCATTATGTTTTTGATTGCAACACTCTTGCTTAAGCACCTTAGGTACCTTGAAACAGTCTTAAAGACAGTTTATTTTCCACTGCACTTACCACTTGGTAGTGCTGCTAGGCTGATTGACTTCACAAGCCATTCAGTTCTCACCTGAATTTTGCCTGAATGTTCAGGAATGAAATATTGGGACATATGTAATTGTAAGCCACTGATAATGGAGGGTTTACTTTTCCTTGGATTTCTACATGAATAAGACAGACAAAACTAATTTTTCTTTCAATTCCTGAATAGTAAGACTGACAACTTAGTGTGAAAGAGAGACATAACAGACCTGAATTCGTGCATTGATATTCCCAGTTTTCTAGTTCTGTGTTAAGCTACGTGTCATGTATTTGGCTGAAAGCTTGTTTATACTGATAAAACCAAGGTTGAAAAAGAATGGCTTCTGCCAAAACTATTTTTCTAAAGACCTTGGCTTGTGTAGGATGATAAATTCCAGGGACCTTAATCATTTTTGCAATCCTCATTGCAGCTTGTAAAGTGATGAACTGTAAAAGAGTAATATTACTCTGTCAAAACTGTAAAACTTGCTGTAATCTGTTCTTGAAGGTGATGACCACTTTCAGTTGGTTAGTCATACCTGTTTTTCTGAAACAATAAAACTTGTTGAAAAAACGAGTATGGTGGAAGATCTCATTTGAGTCCACACAGCTCAGGAGAAAAGGAAGGATATAAAAATTTTATTTTCTGAGCTGGCTTTGTAAAGGTGAGAAGATAGATGAAAGGAATGATAACAAAATGGAAAGAACGAGCTTTGGACAAAATGGAGAGCTCTAGTACTGTATAGATTTTTAAAAAATAGGGGAGAAATGGCAAATGATTCATTATAAAGAAATCCGTTTGGGGGGCAAAAGTAAAAAGGAGGCGTAACAATATAAACAAGGATCTGGATACAGATAAGGAGAAAGACAAAAGACAAATATGAGAAACACGCTTTTTTTTTTTTTTCTTTTTTTTTCTTTTTTTTTGTGGATTCAGTCTTACCGCAAGGAAAATAGTTGGAGATGTGAATATGGAGTTATTCAAATAAATTCTTGCTTTGACTAGAGATGTAAATGCTACCCTAACTTATATGATTTGTGAAATATAAATCAGTGTGGCATCACAAGTAACCTAGTTCATTATCATTCTCATGTTAAATTAATTACTGATCAACTGTAAAGCTCTAAATCAACAGTAATGTTGATGTTATGGTAGTTTTTTGAGGATTCTGGAACTAAATTTTCAGAAAATATTGTTCAGATGTTTTACTGTAAAATAACATCATTTAATTTGCACATCTGATGCAATGATCCCTTTGTTTTATTTGCTGCTTGATTTAGTTTTCTTCCTCTTTATACAGCTCATAATACTTACATGCTTTATAGGACATTGTTCTCAATAATTTGGCAATTATTTTTTGTTCTGATAATTATTTAGATTATTTTTTAATTTTGTGATCAACTGATTAACCTTTGGGAGCTATGGCTGAACAGGTTTGAATCACTATTCATGTTTCTGGTACTGCATCTGTCAGATGAGCTGGAAGGTCAGTTTCTTAAGGAAGGATGGACCATAATGTTTTCCTTTTAACTTACATTTGGTCAGTTCAAAGAATGTATGGGTCTTTGCTCATGTGTAAGAGGGATCAAATCCTCAATGCTTCTTTGTACAGAATAAAAAAATGGTAGCTAGGGAACTCAGTCTCTGCACAGTGTAACACAAAAGTTGGCATTTACAGAAAGAAGCAGTGAATACTGTCTGGACAAGAATTGACAGCATCTGGACAATAGCAGCTATAAATCGGTTGTTTAATTTATTATTGCCAAAGAATTTGATTTTAGAGTATTGAAAAGAAGGTGTGCTTTTTCTGGAGTGCTTTTTGGTTTTGCTGCTTACCTTTACAAAGCTGTAAAACATTCATAATTTGCAGAACAATTTTTGAAAGACACTGTAAGTAGATTGGTTTTAGAAATGTTGATTGGAAGTGACTTTTGCTCAAACTGCTAATTGGAGCAGTACAATCACTGATATTGGATCAGGTCATTGGCTTTGAATAGGAACTCTACCACTTCTGTGAGTAACCTCTTCCAGTGCTGCACTGCTCTCCTAATGGAGTATTTTCCTAACGACTAATTTGAACCTTAGAAGATGCAATTTTTGGCTTTCTGTATCATCTGCCACTTCTGAGAATTTGTGTACATCATCTTTTAACTCCACATTGCTGCAGCTCCCAGTATCCATTTTAGTCTCCTGTTTGCCAAAATAAACAAGCCCAAGTCCCTTAGACTGTCCTCTAGACCCATAACCATCACAGTAGCCCTATACTGGACCTACTCTAGTTTCTCAACATCCTTCTTGAACTGATGGCCTAAAACATTATGTCCAGCAGATACTGCAGCCTCCATATTCTTTTCAGCAGGCCTGTAGCACAGCTAGTTCTTTTCCTGTCTTTACTGGTACATTGTTTGTTTGTTTGTTTGTTTTTCCCAGGTGCTGAATTTTGCACTTGTTAAAGTTTCTTGAACAGAAAACCTCAAAAACATTTATTTTACTTAGGCCTCCAATGTCTCATGGTCTTTTTGAATTGACTGCGTGGCAACCACACCTCCCAGTTTTGCATCATCTGAAAATCTACTGAGTTCACATTCTGTTTCCTCACACGGGCTGTCAATGAAGATATTAACCAGTATCTCCATAACAGTCCATGGGTTACTGTGCTCATTTCCAACCACCAACTGGATGTCATGCCATTGACACAGCTATTTGAGCTTGATGGGTCTGACCAGTTTTCAGCGCACCTATAATCTTTTGGCTCAGCCCATACTTCCTCACCTTGCAAATGATAAAGCTTATGGAAATGTGTAAACAGCCTAACTGAAGTCAAAATATATTGCATCCAGTTCTCTCCATTCATCTGCATGGCTAGTCATTTCATCATACCAGGCAATAGGATGGGCCAGGCATGATTTGCTCTTAGTAAATCCTTGTCAACCTTTCTTGATTATTGTCTTGTCCTTTCACATGTTGGAAATTGTTTCCAAGAGGACATACTCCACGATTTTTCCAAGGACTAAGGTGAGGCCAACTATTATTCAGTTTCTTAGATCCTCCTTTTTATTTTCGTCAATCTGAATGTAAAATTAACCTTTCTCCAGTCATCAAGATTATCCTGTAATAGCAGTGATTTTTCATGAATGATAGACGGGGTGTTACAGCCACCCTATCAGCTCTCTCAGCACCTATGGGTGTAACTCACATGATCTCAGGTATTTGAACACATTTGACTTCTTAAGGTACTAACTAACCTTCCCTACACACAAAGGTCTGGGAATATATGTTGCCTAAAACGCTATAGGAAAAATGGTATTGCTGCAGAGTTTTCCATATTGCCCATCATTTTGTTATCTTCCCTGATAAGCAACAGGCCTGCATTTTCTTCAAACCTCCTTTTGTTGCTCTCATAATTTCAAAGTTCTTTCTTGTTACCCTTTCATGTCCCACATTTTAGCTTCAGCTGGGCTTTGTCCTTTCAAGTGTTGTTCCTGTGCCCAAGCAATGTTTGTGTGCTTGTCCTTTGTTTCCTGTTCCACATACGTGTTCTCCATTTCCACCATGTCCATTTCAATATATGCTTTTATCATTTTAGTTCATTAAGAAACTACTTGCTCATCCAAGTGGGCCTTCAGCATACCTTCTCTGTAAGTGCTGCTATCCAGGCTTTTTCCTTTCTGCCATAGGATTAAAGAGAAACAATACAAGGATTCCTGTCCCATTCACCCTTGCTCAAGAGCCCTACAGTCACTTTTGAGGTAAAATGATTTCATATCACCACGTAACTGGTGTCTGCATGAAAAAGCAGAAAGAAATCAGAACACTGGATGATCCCAAGTAGTTTTTCTGTAACATGGGCCTTCCACCATAGGGCAGTCTTCCTGCTGCCAGAAGCCACGAGTTTCTATCCTTAGTAATGCATGTCTTCCTCCCACTCTGTCAAGCCTCAGTTGCACCTTCCCTGTTTAGGGGATAAACTTTTACACTTTGAAAGATCCTGATGGTCTCCTGTTAGTCATCAAAACACACTGGCCACTCCTCACCTGCTGCTGCATTAACTCTAGCAGAGCAAACCTCCCACTCGGGTGGTCACCCTCAGGGGACAGTCACCTGCCACGGTGCTGCAGGTGACTCTCCCAGCAGGGCACTGTCTCTTAGCACATCACCACCATTTGGGTGTTGTCTTCTTATGCAAACAGTATAGCTGGGTCTCTTGTGTGTCAGTCGCAAAGCTAACTGTCTTGCTTATTTGCTCATCCTGCTGGCAGTGCTCCTTGGTGCCTTTCCTGAGGGTGCCAGATAAACAAGAAGTTCAAAGTGCATTCATTCACTCAGCCTTTTGCAAGATTTCATACTTGGCAGGAAACCTCTTGCACTGTCTGTGCGTTCCTGGCCACATTACCCTCCTTTGTGAGCACTGGGTACGCTGAACACTTCTGCTGCCCATGCTAGATGCCAGCTGAGCTGAAGGAGCAATGTACTCAGCACCAGTCTCACATGCCAGATGACAAAGTACATTTGTGCCATTGAAAAGTTTAGTTTTGTAATCTGCTCAAGTAGGTAGAGCTGTCCAAAAACATTTAAAAATCAATTTACTGCTGTCATGATCCATGAATAAGAAGAAATAGCGTGAGAAACGTGGAAATATAAGTTACCAGATGTTAAATTTTCTTATTCAATTGTACAAGATAAACTGTGTTTCAATTAATTTATTAATTTAATATTTTTTATAAAGTTGAAAATGTTATTTCATACTAAGATACTCAAATACTGCTTACTCTCCTCTCCCCATCTTGTAGCTAGATTTGTAGTGCACTGGAAATTTAAAACTTACAGTAGATAATTTCTTGCAATCACTAGCTATATATACATGGTCTTCTGCAGAGACTGCTTGAAGAGCAATGCAGGTATGCACGTGTAGGCTGTGACAGAACTGCAGGCTTTGAATGAGGTTAACCCAATAGTAACCTGCCAACAATAAATTGCCAACATCAACTCAATCCCTTTGAGGCTTAAGTTCTCAAAAGCACAAGGGATGAGTAAACTAAGGTGAGAGCTTATTAACATAAGAAAATAGTAGCGAAAAATTACTTAATATCTGTACATTGTAGGTGTGATGAAACAGTGCATAGCCAGAAAATGATATTGCTGGATCTTGCAAAATGCTACTATTAAATTTCTCTTTGTTTATCAGTTGCTTTTGGATATATGCTGTATTACTGCCACGTTTCCTTTCCTTGCCTCTGCGTCTCAGTTTGTGTTGGAGATTAAGATCACTTGTATGTGTAAAATAAAATTGATTCGTTCTCTTTGTTCTTGCTGACCAGTTTTGCATTTATTTCATTTGAAATGTAATTGACACTCTCATGTTCGGCAATCTCCATCAAAAAGAGCATGATAAAAATGTAAAACTCCTAAGAAAAACAGCATGCTCAAAAGTTACCTTGCCTTCTTCTTCTTTAATTTAATTGTGTTCTTAAATAAACGAACTAAAAACTGCTTAATACGGAGTATGTGTGAGTTTTAAAGGCATTTTTCTAAAGAAGCAGTGAACTTTCTCACAGAATCGTCTTCAAAGTTGAGACTGGATGCTTATGTAAAATAGCAAATAAAGTTCAAAGTTCAGAGTTCAAAGAGAAATTCTTGGTTGATGTAGTTTCAATTGCAGATGTGGATCGTGTGGCTTAAGACTAGGCCTTAAAATGATTTTTTTAATTGTATTTTAAATTACACCTAATGCATGTTTATTAAACAACTTGATAATGTAGATAGATAACAGTATTACAGTATGTAAGTTGAAATTAGTTTTCCCCTAAATGAAATTAGTTTTCACCTTATGAAACATTTTGTGGAATTCCAGTTGCCTTGGCAGGTTTTTCATACAGATAGAGCATATGTGACTGAAATAAATATCCTAAAATATATGGTGGTAGTGCATCACTGAAGTATAACATTTGATCTTGAAATAAAAGAAGTAATTTTTCTGAGCTTTTAAAGGAATTGCTGTAAAAATTACTCTGACAGAAGTGTGAATTTTTCTCCTTGTTGAGTCTTTCAGCAATCACTGTCGTACTGTGTTTATACAAGCAAAAACAAGTAGGTAATCTGGAAAATAAATGTGAATTCATAACCTTTCCTGGATAATGTTTGGAATTAGGCAGGGGTTTTTTGGACTCTTTACATGAAAAAAGAATATTAATAAAAACTGAAGCATTAAGACCAAACCCTATATCCATGAAATCACAAAAGAATTTAATGTCTTTTAATAAATACATCCACAAAGTGATTCTCTTCATTTCCAAAATTGCTTAAGAGCAAAGAAGTAGGAAAATCTAGAAGACATCTAAACATTTCAAGAGTTGTAAAACTAATTTTACTGTATATCATATAAAGATGCTGTTTTTTTTAATGCCTATTGTAGGAGGAGGAATTGGAGGCCCAAATTTCATTTCTACAAGGACAGCTAAATGACTTGGAAGCCATGTGCAAATACTGTGCAAAGATGATGAACACACATCTTGGTAAGTGCCGTACCCTGTATTAACCTGATAATCTTTGCAAAGGCTCTTCTCATGTTTGGATTAGAACAAAAATAATATTTACGTGGTACATTGCATATTATTTTAGAAGTCACAAAGAAAATCGAATTAATGTATGCAGTTGTTCTATCAGATATTGCCAACCACTGTTCTGGGCTCCCCAGTTCACAAAAGAAAGGCATCTCCTAGAAGGAGTCCATCGAAGAGCCACAAAGATGAGCATCTCCAGTATGAGGAAAGGCTGAGTAACCTGTGTCTGTTCAGTCTGGGAAAAGATATTTATAAATATCTAAAGGGAGGTGGGAAGCAAATGGATGAGGCCAGGCTGTTCTTGGTGGTGCGTAGCGATAGGACAGTAATGGCTTAAAATTTGAACACAGAAGGTTCCATACTAACATGCTAAAGAACTTCTTTATGGTAAGGGTGATGCTGCCCAAAGAGGCTGTGGAGTCTCCTTCTGTGGAGATATTCAAGACTCAGCTGGACACCCACCTGTGCGATGTACTGTAGGGTACCTACTTTAGCAGGGGGTTTGGACTCCATGTTCTCTTGAGATCCCTTCCAATCCCTGAGGTTCTGTGATTCAGTATCATACTGTCGTACCGTTAAACTTGGGAGTGTACTAGCCACTGACAATGCTAAGAAAAAATAAGTCATTTTAGCACAGATGGTCTTTGTTCTAAAGATTTTGTGTTTAGTTAGAGGTGTGCTAGAACTCACAGCTCATTCTGTAAGCCTGTTCGCAGTTCAGCAGTCATACTTGGTGCATGTAGTGATAGTTGTATAAAATCCATATACTTTCATTAAACACAACATCTGCGCAGTCTACACTGGTCAATTTCATTTTGTAAAAATGTGTTACTATAGGCTGGCTACACTTTGTAGTATTTTGCTTAGACCAGGAGAAATATATTAAAGTAAGAGCTACATTGGGAAGAAAATCAACAAATACTCCATTCTATAATTTGATTCATATATTGCCAAGACTAATCAGAAAAAAAAAAAAAAAAAAAAGCTTCAGTCAGTTCAGGTATTAAATATACTTAGCTAGACTTTGATAAAAGCACTATTTTTAAACTGTGTTGAACCAAAGTCCAAAGGTTACTATATTTAGTTATGTGCAAAAAGCATCATTATTAAGAAATCAGAGCACAAGTGCAATAATTTTGAAGTTTGTTTATACCCTGCAACATCACAGTCTAAGCAAAATAATTTCAAGTTGAGTGTTTCAGTGGGTAGAACTAAATATACAATACCTAAATTTGCCAGGTCAAAAAGATCAGATGTGAAAGCCAAGTTGTACTTGCATTTTCATTTTCTTTTATGTGTGTCCATATAATTTTAGTAGCCACTGTTACGATCCTAGGAAAAGCTATAAATACTGAGTTATTTGAATGTTTGGAATCACAGCCTTCAAAAGCCAAGTGTAAACCACTAAGCACAACAGCTTTATTCTGCTGTAGTGTATTGCTTCTGCAAGGGCATCTGGGCAATGGGTTAGACAAATGCACTTAAATCCTTTAGCAATTAACAGTTAATTACAATAAATAGAGCACAAGCGAGACTGAGATATCACCAACCTTCCCAGTTCCTGCTTTTGTAACAAACTGAAGAGGTTAGGTGTCTCCAGATTAGCTAGCAGATGATCCATGGGAAGCCAGGAATAAAACCAACAAGATTCTTGCCAGTACGATCTGTGCAAAAATCTGTCAGACACATCTGTCCTGGCAATCCGAGCAGCATGCACGCACCAGCAAGCTGACCAAGAAAACTCCCAATGGCACCAGTGAGCAGCCCCCAAGGATTATCTGCAGAGTCTGTCCATTACTCATTGCTTCAAGAAATGACAGCAAAATAAAACTCAGAAAATACCTGGTCATTCCTAGGCCAGAGGAACGGTTAGCAAGGGCTACTGTTGCAGTTAGTCTGGTACTCCCCCCGCTGTCTCTTACCAATGAAAATTACTTCATTTCAGAGACCTCAGAGCAGATAACAATGAATTATACATGCTTCTTATCATCTGTTGCAAAATTTAAATTAACTTGAGATATCACTTCTTCCTGTAAATACATGTTTTTCAGACTTCCTCATCCAGCTTATGGCTCTTGTAGCTTTCTTGATAGCAGGGTTGAAAATCCTCATGTATCTTAGCTACACACAGTGATCAAAATCTCTCAACAGAGTCTTTGCTAGCTGGGACACTTTTTTATTCACTTAAATGGGTTACTTTTTACAGCAGATCATTTTTATTGTCTTCTTTTGAATTTTTTAGGGCTTTCACATGCTTTTTCTAGTAGGTTAATCAGGTCAGGATATGCTATATTAATAAATGGCACGGCAAAGTGGTCATTTAACAAAGGGAAGGTCATCTCTTTACTTCTATGTGATAATTCCTCTTTTTTAAAATGTGTAGTGCAGCATCACATTAGTACACTTTGATACAGTGATACGTTCAGGTGATAATCTGCTGCGATCTTCAAAATTTTGTGACTCACACCTTTCTAAGCACAGGATTTTGTCCTCTAGATATAATCAGGAAATGTTTATTTCCATATGCGCTCCTTATATTTGATTATGTTGAAATTCACTTGCTGTCATTTGGCTTTTTAGCTGAATAAGTCAGGTTATTTTGTAATGTACTGTTTCCTGCTAGCATTCCAAGTGAAGACTCTGCAGTCATGCATTTAATTGTTGGCTAAATTATTAATTAAAACATATGGATATGCAGAACTTGAGAAGTCACCCAGAATAAATTCCTTCTAAAGTCTGTCTAAAGTCTGCCTTTTAAATCTGAAACATTTTTTGATGGTTGTTGTAAATAGTTTTTGCAAACTTTTTTACTCAAGTGATAGCTTTCTTCCTGCATTCACTGCGTTATATTTGCAGCTTACTTTTTAAGAAAACAGTATTAATTCTAGCTTATGGAAATGTGTATCCAGTGACCAGCGCAGAACTATGAACGAAGAGTATCAAACAATTGTAGGATGTTCTTTCACTTACAGGAGGGATCCTCGGGGCAGTTACTTTGTGACATGACAGAGACGTCATGTTATACCTCAGAAATGGTTGAGATAACCAGGAAGTCATCTGTTTTTCTAGTGATTTACAATCTCTTTGCATCAAATATAATTATATTAGTATTATATATTACATAGTATACCTTTATATAATATCGTTTTACAAAATGAATTTCTTTAATTAATATCTGTCAGAATTCTTTGCCATTTCAAGTCACCAGGTTTCTTTTTACCAAGAACTTTGCAATTCTATAGGTTTCAGCAAATACCTTCTATTAGTGCATTTTCTTTGCGTAGAGCATGAGGAATGACCACAAGGGATAGAAAAGCAGTTTTTATTTTGTTCATGTATTCTAAGATGCCTTTATTAAATGTTTATCTACTTCCGTAAATAACACGGTGCACCACACAGCAACGACATAATTAACTGCTTGCAATATCAAGGGATGTTACCATGGTAATGAATGATGATTCGGAAATATTACAACCGATTGCTACGTGTAGAATTTAGAAATAGGCTTTTGATCATGAAAACGGAGGACGGACGTTCTGTGGTTTTTGTCTCCTTCTTAGAGCTGTGCATCAGAAAGAGCTTTAATTTTCTTCCCCCTTTCCCTTTACCACTGAAGCACTGCTGAGGTGGAATGCCTTTTAATGCCTCCAAGGATAATTGTTGAAATTTGTGTATGTAGAAATGGCAGACAGGAAGGCTGATTTTGCTTCTGTTACCACCCTTTTCCACCAGCTTGTCATAGCTTTCAAAAGAAAGAATTCCGTATGTTCCATTTTTCCATTAATGAAATGAAAATGCATCCAATCTTGTAAGCCTGTCCCGCGGCTTTGTTTGTAATATAAATGCAGAATATTACTCGGCTGACAGTGAAAGAATATATTTGCCGTAGCTATTACTGCTCCAGCATTATCACAGATATATTTTTCTGATGTTTCTTTTTTACATACACTGGCCTTTTTCAGGGAATAATATCTTTTGTGCCTTCAGTAATACAGTAATGTTCTTCAGCATATTTTTTTTCTGAGGTACTTTTCTGTTAGTGCTCATAAACACCTCAAGGCTCAACGATTCAGAAAGCTGTAATATACTGGTTAAATATCACAGTATTGTAACCTAACATAATTTTACTTACTTTTTGAATAATTTTAATTGCTTCCTCTTTTAACTGTGTCAAAAGAAAGGGATTGAGGTAGCAGGTTTAGTCTGAAGTCTTATTTCTCCTGTTCAATGTGACTTCTGTTTGATGTCTCAGAGCAGGTCATGAATAATTTCTCTAAGAGATTTGCACCCAAATATCACTCCAAAGGTCCCACTGTATCTACTGGTGGACTCCTCCCTTCTCCTTCACATTCAACATGGAGTTGAGTTTGAGGTCTTAGTGAAGTCAGTGCAGAGGTTCTCAGACAGCCAAGCTTCATTACATCCCAGGCCCGAGACCACACAATATTGTTAGGCAGCTGTTCAAATGACAGCAGTTAATAATAGTGCCATCTGAGACCTTCTGCTTTTCCAGTATCCTTAGGGTTTGGTTTTTGTCAGTACCCACCCAGGATTAAAGCACAGCCACTTAGCAAAAAGTTAATCAAAACTCTGGAGAAGTGTAAACCCTTCATCAGCAGGTACTAACATGAGAGTTTGTGAAAGATGTTTATGAATTTGACAGTTATGCTCCGGAGAGAAAATTTGATGAATTTTAAAATGTCATCTGTTTATAAGGGACAGGAACCAATCCATCATCACTGTTCTTAAATCTGAAGGACCTAACCTTTGTTTCCACCAGAGATGCAGCATCAGACCTCCAAGTGTGTGATAGTGTACCAAATAATGACATGCTTAGTACAGCAAGTTCTTTTCATGAGAGGAAATTTAAAGGAACATTGGTTCAATATTAACTCAGCTACGTGGATCTTTATATAGAAACTATTTTTTTCTTCTGGGTAATTTATCAGGTTGTGAAAATGTAGAAACTAAGATCGTTCCACTCTTGCTTTTGTTTAAGGGCAGGACTATATAAATACAGGCAGGTTGCTTCCACAGTGAGCTGGGATGCAGGAGCAATTTAACTACTTTCTCACAGCATAGACCAATGCTAATAAACCCTGCATACTCACACCAGCTCTGCAGAGAGTTAGCTCACATGGTTCTGCACAACACCCTAGAAATATGTGCAAAGGCACCCAACAAAGGTATAACCATGGTTATTCAGAATAAATATGTCTGCCTTCGTTTATGAGATTCATCTTCTTACTGGCACTACTTCTACTAGAGAATAGGCATCCAACCTTTTGGCTTTCTTGGGCCACACTGAGTGAAGAGGAATTGTCTTGGGCCACATATGCATAGGTTGCTCCAAAAGTAATGCCTCCTATTTATTTCCACGGAAACTATGACAAAGGTCACAATAACACTATTTGATAGAGTAATTTCTCAGCTACAAAGCTCTCTTTTTCAGCATAGTCTCCACCATTAGCTATGCATTTTTGCCACTGAACAAGAGCCTGCATGCCGAGCCCATAAGAATCTGCACCAGCAGAAGTGACACACTGTCATCACTCACCACCTCACTGTGCTCACATCCACTGTTTGGTCTTCATAAATGTTCAGCAAGTGTTGATGAATGTCAGTGGGTGCAAATTTTTCATATGGAGGAATTCAGTGACGCAGCTTTGCTTCATGCACACTTCCATGTCAAAAGCCATTTTGTCAGACTGCCCCTCTGTTGCTGTCTGTTGTGTGACAACAGAATGTAACAGAATATTGGTGGGAAGGTTCAACCTCTGTTACCATACCACCAACATCCACGTGGGCCAACATAATAAATAGGAGGCATTACTTTCGGAGCAGCCTTCATAAAGTATATATAATATGGTTAATGTATATCAGTAACAAAGCTTATTTTAATTTTTATTTTTTTATTAAAACATAAACAAAGGAGAACAACAAAACCATTAAACTAGTGAGGTATTCGACCTCGTTTTTGTGAAACTAGTGCGTCAGGCCAGTTCGATGGCAGTGGTTGCCATTCTTTGTGAGCTCCCAAGGTGTTTGTCGGAGATTTTAATTACATTTTACTCTTCCTGTGTTTCATCCTTGAAAACTGCTGTTCTTAAGTGTACATACTGCCAAAAAGCGGTAACATGTAAGGAGGCATGGTTGTGAAGCGAGGGGTATTTCTCTCTGGTAAGATGGGGCTTATAAAGGTTTAGTAAAATGACATGGTTGTATTTTTGAGTTGAATGTCTGATTGCAACGCTATACATTCCATTTGAAAATTTGCAGGCATTGTGTTTATGTTGACTGAAAATGGACTAGCAAATATACCAAAAAAATTGATGATTTTTTATGCGATCTTGAAGCCTGTTCTCAAATTCATTTATCAAAGCAGAAAGCAAGGTGCATATTTTTCGCTATTCACAGAACTGTGTTTAACCAATGTATCAAAATACACGCAGTTAATAACTTGAGTTAGCAGTGCGCTGTGCCCTCCCTGTGTGCTGGTTTCAGTCCAAACTGTACCAATCGCACACCGATGCATGGTCGTTGTGAGCAATGGGCTGGACTGGGCTGTTCAGTGGGGAAGAGCTGCCGCTGCGATGGTGTGGGGCAGGGGGCAGCCGCAGAATGGGCTGGGCTGGGCCACATGCAGCCCACAGGCCACAGGTTGGGCATGCCTGAGCTACAGGGACACTCAGATGGATCTCTGAAGAAAATTGTTACATGCAGGGCTGACCCTGTACACGGTTATCCTAACAGTGCTTTTTCTAATATGACTTCTGCTACCTGTAATATGTTGCTATGTCCTTCACTAGTATTCCAGTGCATCTCTGTTCCTCCAGAACGGATTGTAAAAGGGAAGTGGAAAGGGAGGTTTTCATCCCGCCTCCTAAATACCGCCAGCATTCTGCCACTGAAATGCCTGCTCTAGGCTGTCCTATGTAGAGTGTAGGTAACTGCTTATGTACAAAATGCCCAGAAGTTATGGCATCGTAGCTAAAAAAAAAAAAAAAAAAGAAATGTAGTCTTTTACCTAAGTAGGTGGCTTACTGTTCACAGAGAGCACAGAGAGCATCTTTGGATAAGATAACAGGACATGTCCTGCCACAGGCATCAGGAAACGCTGGCAACTGTAAGACTCACTTACAGTTATACTGCCTGACATCTCCCAGACAAACATTACTTGGAAGATTCATTAAACATAGTTCAGAGCCACCTTTTCACTGCAGTTATTGCAAACATGGTGAGCATGAAAGGAGAAATAAAAATACAGAACAGAAACTTACAGGATATAGTTGCTAGTATAATTTCAGTCATGTGAAATAGCACTTTTAAAACCTTAATTACATTGGCTTCATCCGTCCCCCTTTTAACAGTCAAAGGAAATGTTACAGTGATGCGTTTTATTACAAAGATCACTTGCAGTGGGGGAGGGAGAGGAGGAAAAGGTTGACTTAATTGCTTGTTATTTAGAATCTGATACATGACTCAGTATAGATCTCGGTACACTACTTGTGAAAAGTATGCAGTATAATACTGAATTCTTGTTTTATATATCATGTGATGAGATGAAAGGTTTTGAAATTTTTGTAAGGATAAAATGAAATGGAAATTATTCTGCTTCCCTGAGTTGAAATGAATTTTTTTTTTTTAAGGTGATAAGTGCATTAAGTGAGTTTCCTCATGCTCAGGACATAAATAAAACTATCCATACTTCATAAACCCAGTGTGACTAGAAATACTGTAAGTTAAAAAGGCCACATCAAACACAGCCCTTTGAGTCTAAGGGGATTTCTGCTTGGTTAAGAATAAATATGTAAAATATCCTATAAAGATCAATGATAAATGAAGAACATAAACAGATTTATTGAACGATACAGGAGTAGTTACTGAGAAACAAATGTTTATTATACAACTTTGATTTCAGGCTCTCACTTCTGGTCATGCTCTATTTTTATGCATCAATACTTATGTATGTGTGTGTATCCAGGAAGAATAAGAGTGTAATTCTTAGTGCTCCATGATATTAAAACATATTTCTGTCCCATAAAGGTGACTCTTAAGGCCAAATACACGCAGTTAACAACAGTATTAATCCTAGAAGTCCAGCTGTGATATGCACCTGCAAACTCTTTCATCTCAGCAGTCTTGATGAAAACGAGAAGATTAAAATACTGAAGCTTACATACCCCATAATTACCTATATTAAGACCTTTCCTTGCAAGTTTCGGCAAATTCCTGTCACGGTATTTACTTCCATCGTCTGTTGTTTCTTTAACTTTGTAGGGTGAGCATCTCCCTTCTGCAGACTACCATTGACCATTCACCCTTTCC
The DNA here is from genome assembly GCF_002078875.1 of Numida meleagris. Lineage (NCBI taxonomy): Eukaryota > Metazoa > Chordata > Aves > Galliformes > Numididae > Numida > Numida meleagris. The sequence goes on along the minus strand of NC_034410.1, from coordinate 34,584,548 downwards.
TTCCCAGCATCTCTTAGGCATTGATTTGTCTTCTGATATCAGCTTTAGAGGAATAAAACCTTGATAGAAGCTAAATTCTGATATGGCTAAATTGTTGACTTGCCCATTATTTCCATAAAGATCTTTGGTATTCTTATAACTGAACCTTACTGTTGTTTTCCTTGTTATTTTCTTCAAGATCTATGATTGATTTAATCAACCAGGTGAGCAGGGGCATATATGGCACATTTCTTTCACTCTTCATCCTTTATTTAGCATTTCATGGTTGTCCATCATGTTGAGAATAATTGTCATCATTGGAGGAAGGGCATAGAGCTACTTGAATGATGCCAGAAACCAACTATTTTCTTTGAAGTGGATTGCAGTTAATAGATGGACCAGGTCACATGGAAAAGTCTCTATCTTCAGAACAGAGCAGCAGCATGACTCAAAACTTTACAGAAGCAGCAGATAGGAAGTCAGCTTGTGCAGAATTTATCAAATCTATACAAGACATTCAAAAGTGCCAAGGAAAAAAATAAGTCTAACAGGAAAATGGCTTTCCTTTAACATGTGTTTCTAATTATTAATGGGAATGTAACTGCACTTCACAGCTGGGATTGATGTGCTTTTCAGTTATAGTCTGGGCACAAATCCAGCACTACTGTCAATAAAGTACTCCTAAGGACTTCTGAGTAAGTGATACAAATATGACTCAGAGCGTACAAGGTCCTTCTTTTTTAAGTCAAAGCTAATGCAAATTGCAATCTCTTCTACTAGACAAAACAGTTTCATGTGAAACTGATGATGCTACTGAATGGACATACTGTAGAATTCAGTCATTTCTGACATCAAACTTCTAAGGAACAATACAACAGAACATGTAGTCATCTTACGCAAAACCCAGATACACTCCTTGGATACCTTGAAAGTCTTAAAGAGCATACAGTTGGTTTCAGGATTAGCACCCCACCTTCTCATAGCACATATAACACTAATGTCTTCTATTACAGAAATGCCACAGATGTAAAAGGCTACAAACAACAGTTTGCAATGAACTTAGAGACAAGTTGACTGATATTTCTTAAATGAAGGGATAACTATGAGGCAAACAAAAAAGTCTCAAAAAATTACCAAAACAATAGTTTAAAAATACATTTGAATAACTAAAATGAAATAGTTTTAATCATACAGTGAGGTTTGTAAATCACCCTCATTCTTTCTTCCCAGCCTTCTGGAGATGGCATTTCAAGTTAATATCTGTGCTGTATCAGTCTGTATCCATAAAGAGAACAGAAAGTCCTGTAGTTGTTGTCAAGATCCATAATTTCTCTATTTTTACTGCTTGAAAATTGAAAGCACTTGTATCAAACTGAGTGTTCCTTTGTAATAAAGAAGTCTTTAGTATAGATGCTTTAGCTTTCCTTCCAGGTTAACATATTCCTTTACTGTATGACATGCATCATAGAAAATGTGTCCTTAAGTATGTTTTAAATAGAACTTCAGGTTTTTATGGATGTTTGCTGTCAAAACTCTCAATTTATCCAGGTTTTCATGTGGCATTTACCACAATGGTATTTGAGTAAATCATTCTGCTTGTGAAATCAAAAGCAGTTTTAATTAATTCAGCCATACAAGGAGTAGACAAATTTGCATATTGGAAATCGCTACGTGATCTACAAGAACTGTCTTTTACACAACCATAGCCATCTTTTAGTGTATTGTCTTCAATCTATCACAATAAGAAGCATTTAGATTGTGAGGAAATGAAATAGTACAGTTTTCCCTTAGGATAGGCTGCAATTTCTTATGGCTATTAAGATTGTCACTTATGCAGAACAAATTGTCATTTGCTTGTCGCTTCACACTTCAGTAATTTTTTTTTTTATTTCTAGTGAATGTAAACAGCAATAGGAAGACAATCATTCCACAGGAGAGAGAGGAAAAAAATTGCCTTGAACTTTCAGAAAGATATGTTGTTTGGAAGAGCTCAGAGGCTAGTGGTCCTAGTAGGTATTTGTAGTCATGGGTAAAGAAAGATGTACATGAGACATGCAAATGTCATTTGTCTCAACAACGATCAAGACTGTACATTCATATAAGTAGTGTGGGATAGTACAGTCTATCACCACCATCAGGGCCAAAATTTCTCCAAAAAATCATCTGTCATGGGAGGCACAGCATCCATGCTTTTCCTGTGTTCTCTTTGGAATCACAGGATGCCCATGTATACACTGTTGTCCTTGAATACATTGGCAGCGATATAAACATAAGGTATATGTTAAGCAAGATTTGAGAGAACAGATTTTCCTGCTCAAAATCCAATACACTTTAAGTAGAAATGAAGTATTTGTAGTAAAAACAGAGAAAAAAATATTATCAAAAGCTAAATGCCCAGTCCATCCTTCAAGCTTTCTAATGGTAGTGAAAAAGATGTCTTGCTATTGCTAGTATAATGTTGGAAGTTTTGGAAACATTTCATATAAACCCTCATTTCATTAAAAAAATGATACAAAAGAACACATAGACAACAGAAGAGTTCTCTGCATGCCCTGATATACGTGTGAACTTGGGAGCTTTTTGTTTCCTCATTAGGAATACCACAGAGCTGAAGTGGTACGCTCATCTCTTCCCTTTCTGCTGATGACCGTGGCAACGAGAATGACATTTTGCATTGTGAGTTTGAATCAAGGATGAAAAACATAGATTTAACATTCTTCTAGCACTGTTGATTGTTCAAAAATCACTGATCAGGGACTACTATTAGAAAGGTAGCATTCATAATGTACTTTGCAGCTCTTTATAGTTATCTCCTCTCAGCAGAAGGCACCTTCCTGGAAAGGCCACATAGAGACTGGGTTAAAATGGAAATTTGGTCAGAAATGCGCTGCAAAAAGACAATAGTATAGGAGAAAGCAAAGAACCTAAGAGTGAGGATGTTAAGGTTATTGCCAGATTCAGTCTTCTCCTCCTACACATGATCTGTGTCAGCAGAAAGTTAAGTCCAGGTTATGTCTTGATTGTGCAGGACTGTAGGCCTGCATAACTCCCACCTCCCTGGTGGAAATGAAGAGGTGCACGTTTGTCTTCCACATGTGTAGCCATGAGGGATGGATGCCTGAGACGACCTTGCATACAACAGATAGTTTTTCCACTGGTGCTACTACCTATCCTCATTTAGCACCGCTCTGTGTAGGTTTCTTGCAGTATCAGTATTAACGGCATGCTTATTTTTCAGTGACTGTTAGTTTACTTAATGAGCATCTAAAATAATTAGACCAAGCATACCAGCTTTTCCACCTTCAAAGAGGAAATTTGGTCTGTAAATGTAGTAGCTTTTGAACAGCCCCTTTCCCTGGATGAGGAGCTCAGCAGTGACTCTACTCACCATCATGCAATATGTAGCAGTTCAGTCATCAAAGGGCATAAGCCTTCTCTAATTTTACTGCTAGGAGCTGATATGGATTATCTTCCTCCTTTCATCTTGGTACAGCAAATGATAGTATATCTTCAGTTTAAATTTTAGAACGTAGGGAGAGGAAATAGAAATCTTGATTCTTTAAAGAAGTACTTTTACAGTGAGTTTGCATGTGAAGTTATTTACAATTTGCAAAAAATGTAGGAGCAGGAAATGGAAACTATTTCTTCTTAACTCTGCCATTGTTTCAACTAGACTGTTGCCACCCTAATAGTCAATGCACTCTTTTCCTTTATTTTGTAGAAAAGGACAAAAATGCAATCATCTGCATATTATTCCTCTGTAGTTACAGTTGTCTTTAGTATATATCAAGGCATAATCTCCCTCAGGAAACAGTTATTAGCTCAATATTATCTATCAAACTGCAATTAATCTTTGCATTTGATAATAAGTTTTCAAAATGAATTCTCATAAATTACATAAAAAACATTTCTTAGCTTATGAGTCTTGATTGAGGACCACCATTACAGTGCATAATGTCACTGACTTCTGAGGAGAAGAGCAATATCATATCAAATGTCATGCTTCCTGGCACTCTTACAAGTGCTTCAGCCAAAATGGATTGCAAAGGGTGGTCACAATTGGAGAATGTGACTGAGGAGGCACTCATTCATGCAGAGTCACACTGCTTTTATGCTTCTTCCCTCGAAGGATTTTATTTTATACTCCTTTACTCATTAGCCAGGGAAAATGAGTGAACACTGATCAATTTGGTCTCCATACTTAGCACTTATTTGGTAAATAATAAACTCAGCATTCAAAAGGGATGAGTGTAGTAAATTAGAAGCTGTGTGCAGTTCAAGGGCATATTCAGAAGAAGAAAAATCCATTTCCAGTTCCACAGGGAAACCTTCATTCTGTTTCACTGTACTAAAGAAAGACATCCTGATTTATGACCTTATGTCACAACTATTACCAGGGGGAAAAGTGGCTGATTACAGTGATTTGCACATTGGGACATTTTTTTTGTGCTAAGTAGAAGAGTGTACAGAACTCTGCTTCAACAAATTCAGAGTGGGTGTTGTTCCAAAATACATTCTAATGTTTTTAACTGATTAAAAAATAATAATAATAGGCCCTCTATATCCAAAACATATGTCATCTTGTACTTGCAGATTCAAGGAAAAAAGTTTGAAATGCAACAGTTCTTTATTAGACAACTTTGAACTATCTCCAGCCTTTTCTCTCAACCTTTTTTTCTCTGAGACTAATACTAAAATCTGGTATTAATCTTGCTAAAGTAAATACGTGGTTATATGAAAATTTGTATTAATTTTTACTGCTGACATTCATCATTCCATTCATAAATTCTTTAAAATCTCAGTATATTTCTTCACCATAAAAGCTGTTTATAGTAGCAATTATAGATACTCTTTTTTTTAAAATACTAACTTAAAAACACCTGTGAAGAACAGAAATAATAATAGTATTTCTACATCACGAGAAAGTTCTCAGTCCCTTATTTTCCTGATTGTTTATAGATTTCCCACATTTGATCTTTAGCAGGTTTGAAGCCTGTCCTGAATTATTTTCTTCGTCCATCTACTTAGTCATTATGCATACCTTAGTTTCTAATGCATGTTCATAATTTATGTGGGGGATCAGACACTACAGATATGTTTTTCCTTCTAATGCTGAGAAATGGAAAAGACAATTGAATGTAGTGATTCGGGCTGTGATTATGTACTATTTTCCTGCCTATGAAGACTTGGACTTTTCTGATTTTTAAAGTTCTGAATCTTTTAAAAGTAGAAAATTGTTATCATTTGTTAAACAGTGGAAATCACTATCTAAAGTATAATTTTATAAGTAAATGTTTACATATTTTATTTACCAAGTTGAAGGACTATTTATATGTAAAAGGTAAAAAAAAAAAAGCGATGTTAATTTTTTTACACTTTCTCTCAATTCATGATGCTACATATTTGAGGGAACATCTAATTTCACATTATTTCTAGCCTTCATAATGCAGTCTTTCTGATCTAAGATTTATACCAGGCTTTGCTCAATTGCACTGTTTGACTTCATTGCTGCCGGAATCTTCTCCTGTTGTATGATAAATAATAAGTGCTAAATTGTGTAAACTTGGATCTCCTTGTTCAGATGGGCTCTACACAAAGCTGAGTCATCCAAGCCATCGTTGCTCTTGACCTTGTTCATACCACCTTTCAGAACTCATCAGCTGTTGCCTTCCACAGCTCTAACCTCTTTTATTCCTTCTGCTTCGCAGATAGCTTCTCTACAAGTTCATTTAGGGTTTAGGTTTGGATCTTTTCTCCTCTTTGTCCTTTCTGTTCATCATTTATACCTACTACTAATTTCTGGCCCACACACAATTTCAAACTTATTTATAGGTGAGCTTTAAATCCTCATTTCTACCTTTAGTCTTTCATCTAGTCCAGTCTCCCACATCTCATTCTTTTTCTGTTTCTATGTAAACACAAAACTTAAGTCATATTGCACAATGTTTTTACTTGAAACCTCATGTGCTATCAAAGATGTCAGTGTCTTCATATTTATCCTTGTCAGCATAATTTTTGGCTTTTCACTGACTGGAGCCCTGAACCTGTAAGATGGTTTTAATAACAAACAAATGAAATGCATGTACAGATTAATGGTACAAAGCTCTAGTTGTTTAGCACCTAGGTTAGAGATATTCATGAGCAGCAAATCTTTGTTCCCAGATGAACATCACTGAAGTATTTGGGCTTAGCTCTATGTGTATAAGATATCAGTGGCACAAAGGAGTGTCCTTTCGTTTTCACTTGACAGACTCTATCTCGCACTGTAAATGTGTTATAAAGATTCACTGGTCTTTTCTTAAAGGACTGAGGAAAGGAGCAGTTAGGAGGCTGGGGAAGGACCTGGCATAGATTAAGAGTTTGCATAGTTCTCTGGGCTGGTTTGCTCTGCAACTCAGTATTGCGTAGAACTTCCCTGGTGTAGGGAAAACCACTGCAGTTCCATCTCTGGTGGATATGGCACACTCCATATAACAGCTTCTTGGAGTACATCCGTGGAGGACAACTGTAGAAATAGAAGACAGGTGTCTTCTGAAGTGACAGTATTGCACATCTCCTTCTGCCACATCAGTTTTGCTCAGCCCTGAGTTTTTCATCTAAAAAAAGGGACTGGAAAGGGAATGAAACCTTTAGTCGTGTTATAAAGAAGAGCATTCCAGCATTTGCAGTGGCCAGGATGTAGATGAAAACTACTGACCTCCTATTCAAACTCTTTCTGCAAGCTACAGCAGATTCCTGTAAATGTTCTTGAGCACTCCCAAAGCATTTGCAGGCTCAAAGATGGAAGTAATTCCATTGGTCAGAGAGGCCAATGTTTTCTTCTAGAGCCCATAAGCAGTGAGCCCATCGGTACCTTGGGGCAGTAGAGGTCTGGCAGCAGTGCAGGAGCCAGCAGGAGCCTGGCAGCACCAATGTGTTTTGCTGGCCTTGCTTCCAAAGCTAATAAGGTTGTCAGCCTCTAGGTCTGTCTGAAATTGTGTTTGCAGGTCACAGGGTTTCATTGTGAGGACGTAAATCAGTGGTAAGTTGGCAGCACATTAGAGGTTATTTTGGGAATGTTCTCTCTTTACCTTTTTTTTTTGTTTTGATGTTGCAGGAAATATTCAGGAAGTCATATTACAAGAACACTTGGAAAAAGAAGATGAAATTCTGGTTTCCTTGGCTGGTTTGAAGCAGGTATAACAATTGCTTAACTTAACCTTCTTGTATCCCTCAGCACTATTAATCCTCTTTTTTCCCCTTTTTAATTGTCTTTGTATGCTGCTGCTTTATTTTCTGTTATAGCTGTTTTACTAATACTAATGCATTAAGCATTGCAGAGCACTTTTATTTAGAAAGAAAACTGAGCTATAAAGAGTTCAAATGACTTGGACAGTGTCTGTTGCATGAAGAGTTCTGGAGAGGCCTTAAACAAGAGCTGAGGCAACACAGTTCCGACGTCAGCATTTTTCTTAGTGCAACATGTGCGTGCTGTATAATAATCATGCTTATGTCCCCATTATTTTATTGAGTTGCCACTTGAGTGTCATTCAGTCTAAAGGAAAAATGCTACATATATAAAATGAGAATGCTAATGAGCATCTGAAGCTCTGATTTCACTATCCTCTGCTCCCTTGAAATTCATTTTATCAGGAATGATGTGACATGCTAAATCTATAAGAGGAAATAATATCAGCAGTTTCATTCTCTTTAGATTTGTTTTCCAGATTCTGTAACAACATTGCAATTATATTTACATCTTTAGCCAATATAGATGTTAATACTGACATATTTCCTATCATCAAAGCAAATCTTATGGGGAAGTAGTGTTTGAGAGCACTCTGCATGGAGCTTTAAAAAATTCAGAATTCTTCCAAACTTCTGACTTACAGTCTTTCCCAATCAACAACAGATCAAAGATATTCTGAAGGGTTCCCTGCGTTTCAACCAGAGCCAACTGGAAGCTGAAGAAAATGAGCAAATCACAATAGCAGATGACCATTACTGCTCCAACAGTCAGAACAAAGGGACTGGCGATATCCTAAAGGGACCCGTTATGACAAAGCAACAATTCATCTCAGGACGACAGGTAAGATAAAGATATCTCAAATAGTTCACTGCTGGAATTAGTCTTACATTACCCTCTGGCATGGCCAGACACTACATGAGAGATACCATGCAAAAAAAGCTGAGTTCTGTCAGAAACACGTCTTGTTTCTTGCGGAGGTGGCCTGGCCTTAAGCAGTGAGACCCAGGATTACCAGTTCATATGGAGCCATGGTTAAAAGTTTATGTCTAGTTACTCTCCTATTTGTGTCAATTCTTTTATTGTAGCTTTATGTTCCACATACAGATATTTAAGTCAGAGTGTTTGTATTGTTTTCAGGGAGTAGTTCTTCTTTCAGATTTTTGAATCTACTTCTTAGGTTAATTTCTTACAAACAGATCTCAAAACTGGAGGTGAATGATCGCATATCAGTTGATTATTCTCATTGTCCTTCCATTATGTAAGAGCTGATTATCTGCATTGCAGTGTATCCTTGGCCAGTGCCAAAAAGGAAATAGCAAGGAGGTTACTTTTACCTTCTACTTCATTGTACTGACTTTCTCCTTGAATCAGTAAACATTTTCACATGCAAATCATTCAGTAACAGGACACATTCACACACAGTTATTTTTCTGTAAAGGTAAAAGCTCCCTCTTTCTCTAAAACTCAGTCTGACTCAAATGTGATCTTCAAAGCAAGTGCTTTTTTTATATGCACATTTCTATATACTTTTCAGTCTTAGAGTCATCTGCCAGGCCACTGCTGACACTCGCACCTGTAAATGAGCGGCAGTGCTGTCACCGCAGAGTCTAGTGCAGTCTGCAATCAAGTTAACTCATGACAAGTTCACCTAGGAACTCACTTTCAATTACTTATTCTCAAATAATAGCACAGTTGCTTTGACTTATGATACACAGTCCTACTGATTTAGACCATTCTATGAATAAACTAATATAAATAATATTTTAATTAAATTTCAGTGTTGGAAAGAATACTATGATTATATTTTTTTTACTTAGTAATGGCAAGTTCACAGAGCCAAGTTCTGCTGGAATCTCACTGATTCTTTAGCTGTTGTGTTTACAATCAGTAGTTTCTTCCATAACAAAGGCTGAAAATAACCAATGGTAGCTTGTTGGATCATAATGACCTCCTATTTTTGCATTTCATTTCCTAGCATTTTTACTACATTTACATTTTTCCATGCATAAATGGCAGACAGTATTTTTTACTATTTTTACTTGGATTTATTATAGAAACTGGAAGATAGAATGCCATTTGAAGCAACAGCATGCAGTATGATAGTGTGCAGACTCTGTTTGTGCTGGAGAAGCCCTAACTCAGACACCCGTCACTCAGCAGAAGTGCTTGGACATTGCATTCTGAGTGCTGGGAGTGAGGCAGCTGAAGCTTGCTCTGTGCAAGTTTCTTTCCAGCGGAAGCTTTGAGGGCTCATCCCAGTGTGTAGTCAGGATATGCACCTTTGAACTGAGCAATGTTCTCAGGTCCACAATTTCAGTGTGCTCTGTGAGGCTGCTAGTAAGCCAACTACAAATGATGTGCGTAGAGGCTGTACAAGCCAAGCTCCATCAGAGCTTTTAATGAGGCTTCAACACTATATGGCATACATTTGCAGATACAGTGCATTCATACCCATTAGCCCCTTCATATGTTATTATCTGGAAGTTCCCGCTGACCCTATTCCAGAAAGAGAAATAGGAGATTCAGGTTAGAAATGCTCATTGCAGTCCTGTTGTATCCCCCCATTCCATGCTGTTCCTGAGCCCATCAAGTTCAACTGCAGTGTCTAAAATCAAGTAGAAAGAGGAGAGCTTTGGATTCCCTTTATTAAAAAAAAAAAAAAAAAAAAAAAAAAAGGAAGAAAAACTGCTAAATTTAGCTCTATGAAATTAAAGTGGTAATGACTGGAGTTAATTGTTGGCCTAAACTAGGCCGCATCCCTGCCTTTTAATTCCAGTGAAGAAAATGGACTGCCCTAGGTCAAGCTGGGAGCAGATATGGAGAGCTGCAGGGGGCTTAAGAATTTCAACCATCCCTAGTCCATTTAATGCATTTCTTGCTAAAGAAAATTTACTGTATTTGCAGTTTTTGTGACTTTGGTAACGTTTAATGTGATTTACACTGTAGAGATTTCTCTCTGGTGGAATTATAGGGACAATTCTCGAACAGCTGGAAAAGGTACAGGTGTACCTATCATGTAATTGAGTCTTTTGTGCGTGGTTGTTACATAAGTATAAGTTATCATCTTCTTTTAAATCATCTTTTTTGCCTCAAGCTCTTTTCTGGAAAGTGACGATAAGGATACAGCCCTTCTTTGGAAAGGAAAGCTGCAAAATTAAAAATGCGAAAAATGAAGATAAAAGGCTCAGAGAAGTAGAGCATTTGTTGGAATGTTTGGCTTTCGTAGCAGTGTGCAGTTGACAAACAGAAGGCTTCTGTTGCTAAATAATGAATGATAATTAACACATTATCTTGCCTTTATGTAGATTCAGAGAAGGAGGCAAAATGAGCTGCTGTTCTTCTAAGCTTTCTTGAATTGTGTTCTTACAGTTAGTTTTAACTCATTCACAGTATGAAGGCAACTGAAATAAGCCTGGTGCTAGTAGCTGATATTCATCAGGAAAAAATGTTTGGAGAAGCCATATGGCAATGGGCGTAAGGTTGTTAACTTTCAAAGCTACCGGAAGTATAATTCTGTCATTTTTCATTTATTCAGTAGTGGCAGCAGATGGGAGAAAACACGGTTCACGTCAGCATGAGTTTCCTGAAACAGAAATAGGCAGAACAAGAAGGGAGGAGGTATTTTACCTCTGGAAAAAGTACTACAGTGAGTGGTAGGGGTATGCAAACATTTACAGGAGGCCCTTTTATATCATTTTTGAGGCAATGTATGTTGTCTGCTGCTTGTCTGATATTTCAGTGATCTGTTGGTCTCTTTAACTCAAACAGAAAGTATTGTTAGAATGAAAAATAGTATTACAAAGCCCAACACTAACAAAAAGAATTTAGGATGAGTGGTTTTCTTTCTTTTCACTTCATTAGGGAACAGGATGCTTCTTTAACTATACAAAAACAATTTTTTTAAGCAGAATTTGTGAATTATTTGTGAATTTACAGCAGCAGCACAAAGTGCTTCTGATGAGGGGTCCTTGCTGGGGTGCAGTGCCATAAGGAAGACAGCCTGTTAGCCAACTTTGGAGATGCCAGCAAAGAAAAGAAAACACTGATCTTGCTGGGAGAGCGTGTCATGAGATAATTCCTGTGGCAGAATCACAGAGTGGTTGAGATTGGCAGGGACTTCTGTGTCCATCTGGTCCATCTCCTGCTCACGCGGGGACACCTGGAGCAGACTGCCCAAGCCCACGTCCAGGAGTGTTTTGAAGATTTTCAAGGAGATCCTACAGCCTCTCTGAGCAACCTGTGCCAGTGCCCACGCAGTCAAGAAGTGTTTCCTGATGTTCAGAGAGAACCTCCTGAGTGCCAGATTTTGCCCATTGCCTCTTGTCCTGGCATTGGACAGCACTGAAAAGAATCTGGCTCTGCCCTTTTTTGCACCCTCCGTGCAGGTCTTTATACACATTGATGAGATTCCTCTGAGTCTCCTTCAGGCTAAGCAGTCCCAGCTCTCACAGCCTCTCATTGCAGAGATGCTCCAGCCCCTTGATTATCTTTGTGGCCATTTGCTGGACTCTCTCCAGTATGTCCGTGTCACCCTACACAAGATGGAGCCATCCTGATGTGAGGGCTGTGAGGACTGAAATAACATGATTCTGATAGCTCAGAATAATAAAGTGTATAATTTTTTAAAATGAGGCTATACTGCATTGACTGGGAGCTATTAAATAGAAATGTGGGAAGAAGCCAGGTGAGTTATGCAAGGGTTGTTGTTTAAAGGAACGTGTGTTTCTTTTGTAGAGAGGCAAAAACGCAAAATTTTAACATGATATTTAGGATTCCCAAAACAGTTCCACCTGGTCCTGTCTTGTGGCTGCACTGGGTGCCTACAAAACCAGGTAAATGCTGGCACAAGACTGGAGCAGAGCAGCAATGCCGGGTAGTCTATGGCCCCAGCCCCTGGAGGTGGCAGCTGACCAACAGCATCGCAGACCAGAGGAGAGTAAATGCTAATTAATAACAAATGATGTCTCACGTGACAAGTGCCTAAATAGAGAAGTATCTCTCCTTGTAGATCTCTTTAATTTCATGGAAAGTATTTGGAAAGTTGATTATTCACATTTGGGCTTCTCTGGTTCTGCACAGTCTGGCAGCTCTCTAATGTTGGGACCATTAAAACTGAACTTAAGACATTTCCATTTGAATGATAAATGGGTTATTTACAAAACAGAGTAATTGACGTAATTGTACCTAGATACTAGCTAGATAACAAATCAAACATTTTTATAAATTATAAAAACAGATTATTTACTGCAAAGGGATTTGTACTTTGTATTTAATCATGTATTTGAACTCTCATTCATATAAGTTTTGTAAGGAAACAGGTCACAATTCTGCATCTGAATTTCAGCTAATATTATATTTGTGACTTTTAACAGTTTGGAATGAATGTGTAAATAATAACAAAACTTGTAATTCCTTTATTTCATATTACAGTTCCTTCTCAATTACTGGTGGGTGTTTGCTTCTTGAGCTACTCTACAGATCCCTTTCATGAGTATTCTACTGTATAATTACTAATCAGAGCAATGAAAAATTGTTTTCAGCTGTAATGATAAATTTGGCAAAGCAAGTTTTGCTAGAGGCCATAGATACCTTAAACTCAAGTTGTGGCTTGGTGATACCTGTGGCGACCTCTATACTCCAATTTTATGTACTGTGCCTAGAGACTAACTGTATCTCATTCCGATTTTTTCTGTTCATCTTTTTTGTTATTGATTTAGTTTTTCTCTAATACCTGCAACCTTTATTTTACCCTGAAGTGAATTTACATTCATTCATAACTAAAGGATTTGTATTTGGCATGTGCGTTTCCATACTTCTCCTTTCCCTCAATCTTGCATTGCTGAAATCAGTATACTGGTTTCAATATCACACCATTTCAGGATACTTGTCCCCTCTCAGGCCACTTGGTAGGTTGCATTATGGTGCTGATACATCTGCAACTAAGTTATATTATATATATATATATAATATATATATTATATATATTATTGTTGGAGGAGCATCATGCTCTATAGGAGTTGAATCCATCTCTTGCAGAAGAAACTAGAGGCTGTTGTGCATTTATATTTCAACCATGCTAATAGATTGCCAGTTTTGTCAGTGTGAGAGAAATTCCACCCTGCCGTATCTCATAGAATCATAGAATGGCCTGGGTTGAAAAGGACCTCAAAGATCATCTAGTTTCAACCCCCCTGCCATGGGCAGGGTCGCCAACCACTAGACCAGGCTGCCCAGAGCCACGTCCAGCCTGGCCTTGAATGCCTCCAGGGATGGGGCATCCACAACCTCTCTGGGCAACCTGTTCCAGTGCCTCACCACACTCTGAGTGAAAACTTTCCTCCTAATATCCAGCCTAAATCTCCCCTATCTTAGTTTAAAACCATCCCCCTTGTCCTATCACTATCAACCCACGTAAACAGTCGTTCCCCTCCTGTTTATATGTTCCCTTCAAGTACTGGAAAGCAGTCTTCCCTTCTAATTACATGCAGCATTGTCTTTTTAAAAGTTGGATTTCTGCTGAATATGTCCAGTTGGAATGTAAGATTGCCAGATCATTGAGAATTTTCTGGTGCACCAACATGATTCATGATCCACTATTGGAATGTTTTGGGACGCTCGTTTCTCAAGGTCTAGCCAGATAGATAAGGGATTCTCAGACCCAAGTTTTCTGGTAGAGTGAGACAGTGCTTAGTTCCTTAGCCCACAGCATCAAGCCCTGAAGCTCTGGGAGTACGAATCTGCCTTGCCTTGAACTGGCACACACTAAGATGTGATGTACAGCTCAGATTGCACTGATCAGAATTTTACCAGGAAATTTTATGTCAAATCACTGTCTTGAAGAACTGCAAGATGCCATTGTACATGTAAATCTGCAAAAAATTCCTCAACTTGATATGGGCATTGCTACTTTTGAATAATGATCATTCCTTTATCCCATTCCTGGATCACCGATGTGTGTCAGAAACCTCTTTTAAGTAATAAAACAGGTACTAACTTACAGTTCTTTCTGTGCTGTTGTCTTACAGACTGCCACTGATTCAAGCACTAGTGAGAGGAAGGGTGCTGATGACTGTATTATGGTTTCCAAAGAAGAAGAAGGAAGCAGAAGTGCTGTCCCGGAGCCAGCGCAGTTGCTTCAGACATTCAAGGAGTCAGTGGTGAAGCCAGAAGCTCCATCTCGTCCTTTGGTATTCTCTGACCCACTGATGGGCTCCATCTCAGCCTCTTCCAGCAACCTGAGTTCCAGCCCTGATGACAACAGTAGTAATAACAGCAAAGATTCTGACTTTGCTATTGTCAGCCCACTGGACATCTAACTAAACTGGCTGGGAGAAACTGGAAGGCCAGCTGGTACACCTCAGCTCGGCTTCCAGTGGTTCCACGGGCTGGACTGTTCTTTGGTTTAGAAGGACAGAAAATAGGTAAAGGTAACCCATTTCAGCTGCCAAAAGCCTAAGTTAAAAAAAAATACAATTTTTGTTGCAACTCTTCCAAAAGAATATACACCTTGTAATGACTGCCTTAAGTAAAAACCCAGTAAAACCTGGTTCTAATACACAGTTATTCTTAGTTATAGAGCTGTCTTACTTAGGAGCTTTGTTACTATAGAACTGTTGCTTTTCCAAAACATAGAATAGTGTGTGCTAGGTACCATGATGGATTAGGAAATGCGTAGGTACTTGACATCAGACCTGAAGAGGCAAAGACAAACTAGATTTAATATCGTCCTTTCACAAAATGTGCTAGACTGGGTTTTCTGAATAGGCAAGGGCACTGTTTCTTCAGAGATTGTGACTAGAAAAGTAGAGAATGTAAATCAGAAAAATTAAAAGCATCATCCTGGCACTTGTTCTCAGTTGAGGAATCGTAGTTTCTTTGTCTTCATCCAACAGTAGCCTGAGGTGTGTTAAAGGCACAGGTTTGTGTAGTAGTTCCTCAGCACTGTGTTAAAGTCGAATGTGTTACAAATTCCTTGAGAACGGGAACCTATACAACAGAGCCTTACTTCCTTTTGCCTACTATTATTCCCCTTGAGTGTTCTCAGCTCACCTCTTTTCCTCTTTGTATCTGTGTGTTTCTACTCCCCTGGCATGAATTAATTTTGATTTTACTGAGATTACTGCCATCAAAGAGTAGGGAAATTACATTATTTCATAGTGTGCACCTGAGCCAGTTGATCTAAAATTATTTTGAGTATGGTAACTTACCAGGGAAGGGTGCAAAGTGATATAAAATGTTCATAATTAAAAGCACTTTATGTCTCCGTACTATTATCTTCTGTATATTCTGTTTACATATATGCCTATATGATTTCCACATTACTAGTCAGAAAAAAATACATACTGGTGCAGCAGCATTAACCAACAGAAAGTTTTTAATTTACCCTAAAACTTGTTCTTCTATGGAAAAGCGTATTTCTTTCCCATCGGGTATATAGTGCACGTTATAACAGTTCTTTTCAAGTAGATAAGATGAGGCTTCTTTGTACTCACCGATCCCTTTAAACTCTTCTGGAATTTGCAAAAAGGTGCTGCTAGTCAGAGGAAGCCTGCTGCTCACGCAGGACCTGCGCAGTTATAGCCAGAGGAAGCAGTGCTAGAAAATTACTCCATTTCTAACAACAGCACAAAATCTGAATCATTTCATTTCAAGATACTTATAAAGTACACCGTGCAAGAACATTGTAATTGCATGGGAAAGCTTCTGTTGGTATAGTCTTTTAAATGGTAGTAATTTGCTGATTAGTCTGTAATTGTCAGTGGAGTTAAGTACAATATCCCAAAGATGAGGTGACATGGTTGGCTGGTCTTAGATTTTGCAAGGTCTGTGTCAGTGACTGACATTAAGAGATAGCTGCCATGTAACTACATGGGAGCTGCCGTATCCTTACGCATTCAGAAGCCGCCATGTAGTTCTTCTGAGATTCTTTGTGCCTTGTAAAATGTTAAAATGCTGGAATGTTGCGAGCAGGCATAGCATCACACATCTCTGTGGCAGAGTGGTGTGAACACTCAGATGACTTTGTTTAGAGGAGAGACCTTAAACGAGTAACGTTTCAGGTAGGTGTTTATTTTGGTTTAGTTTTAAGCTTCATAGAAAATCACTTTGGAAATAAACATGCATGCCTGTCTTCAGGTTTATTTTATTTCCCTGATTTTGCGTGAATGCCAGGGGATTAGGTGCCTGTTGGTTTTTTTAGGTCTTTCCAGCTTTTCTAGCCTTAACCCATTCAGCAAGGCTTGTGCCACACCACCAACAAAGGGGAATCTGTTCAACCAGCACTTGTGGAAGGAGGAAAGAAATATTCTGGAGACAGAGAAACAAGTTTTACATTCTGTGATACATAAGCCTTCAGTGATTCCAGAACTTTGGCAAGGGAAAATGTTTTTACTTTTTTTTAATTATTTTTTTAAGAATCATTCTTTTCATTTCTGTTCCGGTTGTTTGTTTCAGGGATCACATTGCTGTTTTCTTGAGCGGTCTCATTGCCGTTGGAAGAGTGTGATTTGTACAGTCCTTTTATTTTTGTAAGTTAGTTGTATCTTTAATATTGCATATTTTAAAGCAGCACTGAAAGTATATACAGATTTTTGGAGTCTCTAACAAGTTTTTGCTAAGCAGTGAATACCACTGAGCTGAATGCGTGTCATGCCAAGGGATATAATAAGATCCTTAGAAGCAGAGAGATGATTATGCAAGTAAGATTAGAGCGAGTTCCAGTAAATGAATCTGCTTTGGTTATACCATGTCCTTCCACATCACAAATATGCTGTCTCACACTTAATCATGGTACAGAGATAGTTAAAATGTTATATACTCATTAAATCAGATGACCCTGTAAGTTAGACAGAGTATCAGACCATCACCCTGTCTTGCTTTATGTTAGGAATATACTGAGAAATAAATTGCTATTTAAAGTGCAAGGTTATTCTTTTTCCCCAGAAAAGACCTGCTCATAATGTTCATGGATACCAGTAACAAGGTAGAAAAATGATGTGCATTGAAAACTTCCAATAATAACTAATATGGGATTAAGATGTGTATTTGAAACTGTTGTACTGTATCTTACATCTGTAATTTATGACTGTTTGAAGTCTTTTGCATGTCATATCAGTTGTATGTACTGCAGAGAGGCAGTATGATATTTTGAATGGGTATTCATTTAGTCGTGGAACTTTGTATCTTTGTTCCAGAAGAACATCTAGCCCACTTTATTAAAGAAAGAGTTGCTACTTTCCTGGGTTGTGCTTGTGCTGTTTTCACAAAAGGAAAAGCTTTTTTACTAGAATATTTGAAGTATGATTTCTCAAAACAAAGGTTATTAGAAACTTTAAAACTATTCCATTATCTATATAAGCAGATATATTATTAACATTTAAATCAGATTTTATGTATTTGATCTAGGGAATCAAACTGTTTGTCATTTATCTCGCCCAACCAGTGCAGAATATTTTCTATTGTACCATATTTATTGTATCTGACAATGCTGTACAAGATTTAAAGTGGTATAACCTTTCTGCTGTTTCATTAAACTTGTGACAGTTTCATCATCTCAGTCACCATCTCAGTATCTGTACAGCACCTTTCTGAATCTCAGAACTCTATTGCACATTCTTAAATGGTTCCCTTTATTCTGTAATGTGTTCTCCTCATGAGAGGACACTGGAGCAGCATTTTAAAAGATTAAATTTCAGGTTTAACATCTGTGGGACACTTGTGCCTGGCAGTTACAATGTCATCTGTTCAAATATGGACACAGCAATCTTAACTTGAACAGATTTTCATGTGCTGGGTGTCAGCCCTTAATACTTTTGATTTTGTGCTGCATGTGTTGGTCTGGAATGAATGTCTGTAAAGGTTTATTAGACTTGAAAAGGTGCAGTTTCATAAAATAAACTCCATTTGGCTACAGAATAGCGATTACACCGTCTCGTAATCTGTGCTGTTCTTTTAAGAGTGATTATATACAGTCTGCATTAGTATTTCCTGTGTTGCTAGACTCTCACTTCAGTAGCTAGCTAAATTTAGAGATGAAAGAGCATGAAAGAAGGTCATTGGAGAAACAGCAACTTGAAACGTGCACACAGGCAACTTGTTTGCCTGCTGCTTGCAATATATTTAACCACTAAAACAGTGTCAGAGGTATTAGGAGGACTCTGCAAGAGGTGAAATGTGTTACTCTAGAAACAGAAGAAAAGTAGCAAGGGATGAGCCATGAGGCTTTTAAACTGCAAATTCTTTTGGGCAGGATCCATCTTCTTCTCTGAATTTGTACAGAACTTCTAAAACTGTTTGTTGTAATCACAAAGACTGTCAAAATGGGGTTAATAATAGTACGCTTATCAATTCACCAGGCTTTGCTCTTTCAAACAGTAAGCCAGGTGAAATCCAATAGTAATAGCTCAGCTGACAGCAGCAGGATCGTATCAGAGAAGAATTTGGTCCCACACTGCTGAAGTAAGTGCAATTGAAGAGCGTTACATAATTAAACATAACAAAACAAAAAAGCACAAAAGTGAGACAATAATGTTGCTAAATACAAAAAGCTGTATTTACCTCAAGGCATACATGAAGCATGACAACTATTTCCTACAGTGTGCTGTGTGTCTTTAGGTACCTTGTTTGACTATGCCAGCTGAGTTGGTGCAAACCTGTCTTTGCTTCTGAGTTGCAGAGTCAGAGCTGATGCTTAGCTGCAGGATGAACTAAGACATCTCAGCTTCGTAGGGAAGACACTGCCATTCCCCTTCCTATGAATGGTAGGAATCTGATCCTTCACATCCCACTGCTTTAACACTTCTGCTGTCTTTTGTGGTGACAACATGAAAAACCCTGTAAGCACTATCAGAGCTCTGCTGCTTAAGTTGTCACGTGCAGTTATAGAGCCCTGAACTGAGAAAATTTTCTCAGCTTTGCCTTTCACTGTGGGTTTCAGGGACTGTGGTGAGATGAGATAGATGGTTCTGAATTTTCAACTAGTACAAATAAGCACTCAAAAATGCTCTAAATTATCACGTCAGCCTTTTGGAATATACATTGCTACATAGCTTTGAGGGAAAAAATAGTTGTCACAATATCTTGATGTTCTACCTGCTTTTTTAATTGAATCCAGGGGACAGGAAGAATACAGCAGCAGTTTCAGATCAGCATTAAGTTTCTCTTTAAAATGAGAGAAAATATAAAGCACATAGATACTAAAAGGCAGATAGTCAAAGATGTCATATAGCTTGCTGGATAATATATGCCTCTGTGCAATACTCAGGAATGTGCCACTTTTTTATCCATGAGTAGCCTGGAACACGTGGCAGAAAATGCACATGAATAAGAGCCTGGCCTTATAAACCCTTTTAAAAATATGACTGAAATACATTAAAATGTTTTTTAAAAAAAAAAAAAAGTTTTGATACACAAAAAGCTTACTTAGGTTTGCAAAGATTATCAGAACTTGGTAAAAATTCGCTTGGTTTATATAATTGTTTTCTATAAAATCTGAATATTTTTGGTTCCACCGTGTAGAATTCCCATTACCACTGGCTCTGCTGTCTGAGTTGCTGCAGTACTTGTACCCACACCCAAGTGTAATGCCCAGCCCACCAGCAGCCCACAGCTGGACAGAATTGGGGTATGTCTTAGTGGGAGCGCTCTGGATGTTGCTTTCTCCAGTTTCTGCCTTACTCACTGATTAGCACCTTGCAGTCCCTACCTATGCTTTTTCTGAAAGGTTTTCTTTTGATCTTTGTATTGTCCACAAAACTTCTGGCACCACACATGCATTGCACGTGCAGCGCCGAGACTCCAGCCTCCAGGTGGTACCACAGGACAAAGTATAAGGGAACCTACGGGTAAGTGTCTGGGGCTGAGATCAACTTCTTGTGTTTCAGAATTCTGCTTCAGGACAATAACTTTCAAAATCTGGAGAAGATTAATTCCAGTACGATGAACAATGCATTGCACATGTTTACTAAGTTGTGAAGAAGTTGCGATGGGGGAACACCCCAGCAGACCTTCTTACTAAATGCCTTTTATTTTCATTTCCCACAGTCTAGCTCATCTGGCAGCTTTGTGATACCGGACATAACCCATAAAAGCTTGAGCTGTTTAATTTTCTGAATAAATGAGTGCTCAGTCGCTGTGATCAAAGTTAAATGTTCCTCATCTGAGGACTCCAATCCCCTCTGCCTGGAGCCTGTCCACCAGCCCAGCCAGGGTGCTCCTAGTTCCAGTGAAAATCTGCAATCTTACGCAGATCTCACAATACTTGTACAGCAGGTGGTATCTGTATTCACTCCTCATAATTTTCCTGCGGTAAGCTTTATTGTAAGTTTTACTAGCTAATATGTTTCTTCTATCCACACTTTCTTACAAACAGGAAAAAAAAAAAAAAAACCAGAAGAAAAATATTGGCTTGACTCAGAAATGCTTTGCCTTTCTCTTTTCACATACTTCTCCCCTTCTTTGGGAATGGAATATCTTAGCTGAGGATGTAGGGTTCTTTAACCTGAAAAACAGCCAAGATGTATTAAAATTGACTATGAAGTAGAGTTCTAATCTATTTTGTCTTAAAATGCTGAAGCAATACGTTGACTTCTTCAAAACTTTCCTCAGTGAGTGGAGCTTGTGTCAAGCATCAACATTACAAAACTATAATGGGGCGTGGTGTCTATTTTCCTGCAGCTGCCCTGAACTGGTGTGTGCCTTGTTATGCAGGGGTGGGAGGGCTCTTCCTTTTATGAGGGCCACAGCATTGCTAGCAAGGTTGGAGGGTCAAAAGATGGAAATTACTGGTTGCTACCCTTTGTCTATCTTTACATTTCAGCATGAGTTAAAAAAAAAAAAAAAAAAAGGGAAGGCAGTTGTCCAGCACCATTAACCTTGCTGGCACTGCAGTCAGTACAATGTGCTTTCATTGGTGTTTTCTTTCTGTGGGATGCAAGGTTTACATTATAGAGTTGCTTAAGAAGAAAGAAAGATCTTTTTCACATTTTGGCATTTTTGCTGTATGTGAAAATTTAAAAAAAAAATGGTGTTTTTAAGAAATGTTTGTGTAAGTCTGCAGATAGACTGCATCAGCTTCTCTCCTCCTCCATCTCCGTATCAGTTATGTTGAGGTAAAAGAGAGGAAGAGAGAGAGAGAAATAGCAGCTTTAAAATGCTTGTAGTCTTAAGTGTTGTTCTTTGTAGATGGTGGGATTAGCATGGTCACTGCTTTGCACTGAGTAAAACACCAGTGTCTATTAGGACAGCTGGAGAGAGGCAAAATGCCTGCAGTTCTTCAGCTACATCAGCACAAGACTGTGTATTTTTTCAGAGCCTATTTAGGTACAGCTGGCCTCACCAGATAAGTTTATATGATGAATATGGCTTAGACAGATCTTTTTAAATAAGGAAAATCAGAACATGCTCTTGCTTATAAAGAATGGTGGTGTTTTCTGAAATATTTGGGTCTTTTTTAGTACACATTTTGTGATGCTTCTCTACGTTGTGGTGTTTGTTTTCGTTCCTTGGCAGCCCTTGCCAGCACGACATGCATACCCATCTGATCCCTCCGCACCTTCACATAAATGTCATGATTTATGGGAGTTTCAGTTGTAAATCATTTGGGGAAAACCACAACAGAGGATATGAGAGAGCTACATACCATAGTTAGAACAACTTTGCCATCAGTATCAGAAACTATGAGCCTGACTTGTAGACCCCTTAAGCACAGAGAAGCATCCCCAAATCCTCTCATTTTAAAAAATGTAAGGAGAGTCTATCTTTGGTAAGGAATGAAATTGCCGCCAGGAGGTTGGACCTGGCTATGTAACACGGTGGGGACCGATCCAAGCCAGATCAGATGGAGAGCAGCCTTCATGCTTGCTGCCGTTTTGTGGTAGGGAAGGTCCCTGCTCTCCTCCAGAAGTCAGGAGTGGTTCATAAAAGACATCAAACAGAGGTGTCGGTTGTTTTTTTGTAAATGTTCATCTGTATGTCTGTAAGGCAGAGGATGCTGAACTAATATCAAAATTATTAGCTCTGTGGTTGGCATTCACCATATTTCGAGGGCAGGAGTGTTGGCTTAATCAGAGGTTTTCATTGGTCTGCAGGGCACTCTCCAGCCTGACCTCCTAAATCCATGGAGCGAGCAGAGCCGCCTGCCTGGGTCACATTGCCACAGATGTGGAGCAGCACTTCCTCCAGCCCCAGCAGTCACATCAGTGTGTTCAAATTGAGATATGTTTCTCCTGGAGCTGGCTGCTGTTCACACAACAATCCTCCCAGCTGCTTCAAAATAACACCGCCTTAGCACCTGTTGATCCTGTGTGTTGCTCTGATTTAGGACTCTTGGATGAAAATTTGGGTCTTTGTCCTATCTAGGGTCTCTGCTCCTTGCAGCTGCAGCCCCTCAGCACTTGGTCTCAAAATGTTCTGTCTACACTTTTGATTTGTGAGTCAGGAGGGTTGTGTATGAAACAGAGGCATCAGTATGTGTTAAAACTGTTTCACGCCTCCAGTGCGAGTTGCTTGCCGCAGATACTCCCCGTCGGATCTCACCACAGCTGTTAGCGATGCCAAATCATGTAGCAAAACCCAGCGAGGCTGGTGGCGGCAGTGGTGGTGGTGGGTTGTTGGAAGTCAATGCCTCAGTTCAGGGAGGGTGTGCAGCAGAAGGACTGCAAGCCCTGGGGACTGAGAAGCACTTGGGCTCAGTGTCAGCAGGGCTGCTAAGGAGACTGAGGGTGTGGGGCCAGCACGCGCCCAGCCTGGAGCAGCTGCAGCCTCGGTGCTCAGGTACCGATGCTGTGCTTCCTGTTGGGCGTCCACCTCACTCGCCTCTCCCCAGCCCTGTGGCGAGGAACGTCTCTTTTAAGGGGCTGCTGACATGGTAAAGGCAGGATTTCAGAGGGAGAAGGCACTGGGCTTCTTCCATGTTGATGCCGACTAATTTTCATGAGTGCATATATTCTGCAGTCAGACTGGGCAGAGGGGAAGTTTTCCATTTTGGCTACAGTTGGCTTCTTGCTGAACAGTCTTCGCAGGTTTGTTTTGAAGACTTGAGTTCTGAAAGACCTTTATGCCTTTTCTTCTCTCTCTGTTCTTCACTCTTTCAGAATGAGGATGTGTATGTGCTAGGTATTTTTAAAGATGCAGTGACCCACCTCCCTGCATTGCATCTGGCAGGGTGGGCAGTGTGCACCCCACGTGCACCATCTCCTGAAAAACCAGCCTTTCTCTTGGCCTTGTTGTCAGCACAGAAGGTGCACAGCCTCCCAGGTTCTCCCTGAACCAGACACTTCGATAAGCTAAGCATGTAGAATCCCATGATTAAATATCCTCTACATAAAGGCAGTGAGGCCGTGAGCTCTGCCCTGCAGCCTGGAAATGCCCGAAACCAGGATAAATCAGTGCTGCTTCAGAGTGAGGTGACCTGAATCAACAGTAAAACAGACCTTGACATACAAGGTTGTGGAGAGGGGAAAGACTTTGTATCAGTTCATAGTCACTGCTGACTTCAGTGTTTTGAACAGATTTTCATCAGTAGGTAAGTGTTTAAACACAAAACTATCTAATTACGCTGTTGTTATGGAGTCTGAATTTTAACACCATAATTACTGTTGCACTCAGAGTTTTCCTGAATTCCCTTCTGTTGCTTTTCATATCACCTATTGAAAGTGGCAGAGAAATTTCTCCAAAACTGCGTGTGCAATAGTTGTTGCAGGAGGATAATTTTACGGACGGTTGGTAACTAGAACGCATTTTCTGTTTTATAAAAAATACTTCTTTTCTGAAAAATGTCACATAGTGACTTGTGATTTTGTGACCTGAGGATGTTTTTCTAAAGAAAAGGACGTGGGAGGGAAAAAGAAACTAACTGTTATGATAATGATAATTAAGGGAGAGTGTGAGAGCAATATGAAGACTGTTGACTCCAGTTACCTCAAAATAAATTTACAAGCAGATCAAAGAATAAATTTATATGCACATGAATAACAAATGCATTAGTCACAGTAGGGTTTAATGAAATGTTTGAGAAATAGCAGCTTCATAGCACTATCCCTTCAAGAGTAATTCACTAAGATAGAGCTGATGCTACATCCTTGTTTTTCTTTGTCCAGTGTATTAGCTGTGCAGGAAGGGCAATGAGGATAGGATGACCATTATTGCTTTAGGAGTAGCTACCAACTGGAGAGAGAAATTAGAAGTTCTGTTGTATTTGGTGCTTTGCCATATGCTACTTTACCTGCAGGAAACCTATAGAGGCCATTAAAATCAATAGTAGAGCCTTCACTGAGCTCAGACTTTCAGACTGCTATTGCTAGGAACAGTGCAAGACGTGGGGGTTGACCAGGGCATTCGGTTCATGAGTAGAGGCTGCCAAACAGTTATTGTTTAATCTCCTAAATGCAAAGCAAAGCACTGCCTCTTCTGCCCCATTTTGTACACTTATCCATGTTGTTTGTCTTCCTTAAATGAGCTGTGACAGGAATCTGTGATTCTCCAAGGACAAACACTGCACATTCTGGTATAGTCTGTACGGGCATGATGGAAACAGGGAACATGCTGTACTCCCACCCCAGCTCCCTCAAGGTCTACCAGCTACCCAGAAGTCATTTGGGGAATCAGGGAGTCAAACACTGCAGTGCCAGTGGAGATAAGAACAGTGTGAAACTCGATCAGCCAGCCAGAAGTCTTGATGGGCAGCCAGTGGGCAGAGCTGCACTGAGGAATTGCAGGATCTGTTTGCTCCTAGGTTTGGTTGTGACCATGTACCATCCTCAGGGGAAGGGCAGGCTAATGAGTGAGACCGATGACATGGGACCAGATAGAGTTGGCATCTGAATGGATCACGTGCCCAAATATCATTGAAATGCATATTTGGATTTAACAGGAGACATGCTTTGCTGCTTCTGAAAGTAGTCCTGGCAGCTTTGAAGATCTTGTCATTGTTGTTCTGTATATGGCAAGTTCTGAGCTCAGGAAGGTTGTATTATATCTGTTCTCTAGTATTGCATAAGAAATATAAGAAAAATGGTATCCTCTGCTGCTAAGTTAATGGGAAGGGCCTGCTTTACTTCTTTTTGATAGTTGGAGTGGGTGTATTGATTATGGCTTTTCTGATGACTATAAACTTAGAAATGAAAGAAAATGAGTTCACTGCAGAAGTAGTGTTTAAAGGCACTATACGTATATCATTAGTGTCATATACTTGCCAGGCTCTTATATCAACTCTGCAAAGAAAGCTGCAATGGCCTGAATGCTGACAACATACCTGCTACTCTCTGCTTTGGTTATTTACAGAATTTAAAATTAGGGCCATATTTGAACAACATCCTGTATCAAAGGTGCATGCAACAAAAGTAATTGGATGAGCCTGTGTTTGCTACATATAAATAAAGTTTCCGCCCTGACAAATCATTCTGTGACAGCAATAACTCTCTAGGCATAGAAATATTGACTGTTGGATGCATGACTTCTTCTGAATTATCACTTGCCTATGTGTAATAATGCAGAGAGTGGAGACAGTGCCCATTTTTTGTCAATGACTGGAAAAGTAATTCATGCTGTAGGTTACCTTTGTGGTTTTCAGCAATAAAGGCTGGACTGGCTTTATGCATTCATTAAGGAATAAATCCAGCACAGTCAAAAAAGGGTGTTGGATACGTCAGCCCCTGCACTGTTACGTGCCAATTTAGCCAATATCGTGTAGTGCAATCTCTCTGCAGCATGAGAGAATGAAAGAATTTAGAGCAGGCTCTTTCTCAGAGTCTTTCAGAGAATCTCAACAAACCATAGCTCCAAATCTCTGCAATTCAGCCTATTTTGCAAAAAGCAAGAAGGAATTTTGTGTTTATGCATGGTTTGTTATCTTGGCGAATTTTTTTATTTTTATGTAAAAGTGCTGAATTTTACTTGAATTCATTAGTTTTTTTACTTTTCTAGACAATATTTTTTCGCAGAAAAAAAAGATGTGTTGTAGAAATCTGTGCAGAATAAATATGCTATACTTCAGTGTTTAAAGCTGGAAACAAAGATTTGTCATTTTAGAAAATCTGAGAAAGAATATATATGAGCTCTAGCATATGGAATGTCTTCATGCCATCTCCCTTAGCTTGGAAAGCTCTAACATTAACAGAGAACCTAGTATCTTTGGGGAGTGTAAGTGAGCCTTTATGCAATGATGAAGGATTTCTGGATAAGGACAACCTGTCCAAGATCAAAAACCAGCCTACTCCCAGTTGGATTGAGAGATTTTGGCAGTTGCTATATTTTAACTTGTTCCCCTTGTATGTAAAGAAAACCCTCACTTTTAGTGAGCTTGCAATGTTTATATGGCCTTAAGTAAGATATTAGCATCATGTTATTTGACAGTTGTCATAATCACAAGGAGAACAGTACCTTGGGCTGTTAACTAATTTTAAATGCAAATGTCCCAGTCTGTGTTCGATACAGTAAGATTTTTAGTGCAGATGTCTAACATAGTCTAACTGGACTTTTGCTATGCTTTTTTCTTGCCAATTTTAATGTTACAACTGGCTACTCATTCTTCCGTATCTGAAAGGTACAGCATGCCAAATGGACCTCCCCATCTCCATTTTATTTGTCTTCTCATTGCTAAAGTCAGAACTCAGCATAGGGCACAAGTATTATTTTGTTGGTCCTGATTTTCACTTCTTTTGAGGAAGGCAAAAAATGAGAGGGTTCTGGGGAAGGTGAGGCATGAGAGGACTCCCTTTATGATGGTGATGGCTCTTGCCAGCATTGCTAGCATTGTTCTTACAGCAGAGAGCTCTGTCCAAAAGCATTCTCTAAAGCTGGAGTTCTGGAGTAGGGAACTATGTAAATGGAACATCGGTTTACATGCCACTTTCCCCACCTTTTTTCTTCTAACTTTTTGTTTGTTTGTTACTATTCTGTTTCTTACAAAATGCCCACTTTTATTACTAATGGTAGAAAGCCTTCCCCTTTTGGATAGTATTACAAACCATTAGATGAGGGTACATCTATCAGATGAGGGTACTTTTAGCAGAAAAACCATCACCTGCTAAGAGTGTCCTTGATGATACACTATCAAGTGTGTCCTTCAGGAAGCAGGGAGATGTTGTTCTTGCATGTTATCTTTCTGTGTTTCCTGTGAGGCTCAGCCTGCTGGTTGGAGTAAATAAGGGTACACCCAGATAGCTGCTGCAGGTTACTACCAGATTAAACAGCAGGTAGCTCATGTTTTTGGTATACAAAGTTTCAGTTCCTTAATAGAATACCAAGTCTTTAAGCTTAGACGCTTCTCTGGTACTTGGGTACAACATGTGTTTCTCTAGGAAAGATTTCTTAAGTATCTTTGTGCTTTGATTGTAAATTCTGCACACTGAATAATGTCTGTTGACAAGGAGTTTCAAGTAAAACCAGTGAAAACATAAACAATACTTGTTCCTTTTCATAAAAAAGCTTTTAAGCCCATTAAAATAATTTGTTAAAAGTTCCATTTCAGCTAGCAGACCTCAAGAAATTAGGGCACTGAGCTGTAGACTTTACATCTATTTTTTTCATTTAATACCATCAGGGGAAAATAATAGAATCTATGCTTTATTGTCTTTCCATGGATCGTAAGCTCAAGCAGAAGGGCCATCTCTTCCTTTGTTGCGCTGAGAATGTCACCATTCATGCGCAGCCTGAACCTTGCATTAATCTCTGAACTCTTCTGGCTTTACTTTCAAAGCAGCAGTCCTGATTTATGACTGCATGTGACTGAAGGTCCCAGTTGCCCGGGGCAGCCCTGATGTACTGGTTCCCACACAGCAGCCATGTCTCATCCCAAAGCTCAATGGAAGATGCTGCACTTGCTCACTGCCCCAAAGGGTAGCTCTGGCTCTGGATTCCTTCTTCCCAAAGGTTGCAGCTGCATCAATATCACTCATTTTTTTTAGATCCTTCATAAATCTCACATGTTAGATTGACAAATAAGGATCCTCTAGGCTCTTCTCATCTCTCTGATATACACAAGCCAAGGCGTTGCAGTGCTGGTGCAGGAAGAGGAGCCCGATTGCTGCTCTTTTTGCAACAAAGGAGCCAGAGGTTGCAGAGAGGAAGCAGCCCTCCTGTCAGCATGGTTACCTCATTCTCCACCCTTGCGAAAAGAAAATGAACTTTTAAGTCTTTTCCAAATGCAGCCCTGGGATAGTTCACGATTTCTACCTTGGCGTGTGTTTCCAGAAGACTCCCAAGTGATAACCACTAAGGACTCCGGAGTTTTCTTTTTTTACATCTAATGTTACGGGAATAATATTAATAGGTTTTGAGTTTTTGTTTGCTCATTAAGCAGCCAGCAGGAGCTCACTTAATGGAGCACAAACTCACAGTTATTACATTATCACTTAATTATTCGGCTCTGACATCACTGCATCTTCACAGCAGGCACCTTCCCAGCTCGGAAAGGGGTGCGCTTCCCCTCGGCTCTGTGCATTGCTCTGAGCATCGGGTAGCAGGAGCAGCTGGGGCAGCCTGGTCCTGCTGTAAGGCGTGCAGCCCTGGATGCAGAAACAGCCCTCAGTGCAGAGCATGAGCCACGGGAAGTAATTGTGAAATAGGGCAGCTACAGGGAAGAGTAATCAGGGGAAAGTAGAGATAAAAACGTCGCATTGCTGTACAACTGTATTCACCGAGATATTTTTAGGTTGTTTAATAGATAGAGAGGAAGGGAGGGATGGGGGTTTTTGCAGTGGCAAAAAAATTGTTCAGGTGCATTTCCTGAAATCTCAACTATTTTGTTGATCCACAAGTAAAGCACCACCAAGCTGCTGCTTTTCAATGAGCCTGTTTCTAGTGTAGCCTTCTGCAGAGCTCTTGGCGAGTGAGCTGCTTCTGGAGCCTTTTCCAAACAAAAAACTACAAAACGAGTAGGTAACACAGGCCAGGCTGCCCCATCTCTGCAAAGCAATACTACAGGAGAATGCTGTTTTCTAAACAAATCTTTAAGTTCTTATTCTTACAGTGGAGCTTTAATTACTCTTTTGTCAAACAGCAGAAATAGTGAGGTCCACAGAAATAGTGAGGCCATGAAGTGTAAGAACTGACCAGAGTCCCATTGTGTTTAGTACCTGCCAACAACTGTGCTGCCAAAGCCAGCTGTTGCTCCGGTGGTGACACTGGTGTCCTCATGAATTAGTGTGATACATCAGCACTCAGCTCTGCAGAATATGTTCTCTGAGTGCTTTCTAATGGGAAAGGGGAAATCTCTTTGGGCAGATTTGTCCTTTCTGGATGTGACTGGCAGATTCATCTCTGGTTACTCAGCAGCACATGACTGCAGCTAAGTGATGGCTTTTAACGTAAGGGAACAACTCTTGCTGAAAGTCCTGAACGTAGACTTGTCAGGCATCTTAGCACGTCAGT
The DNA here is from genome assembly GCF_002078875.1 of Numida meleagris. Lineage (NCBI taxonomy): Eukaryota > Metazoa > Chordata > Aves > Galliformes > Numididae > Numida > Numida meleagris. The sequence goes on along the minus strand of NC_034410.1, from coordinate 34,554,973 downwards.
GTTAAGAACACATCATGACTGGGGAATTTGTACTCACCATGGTGAGAGGGAGACCTGTGAAGTCTCTGGCTACGGCTTTACAGACTACGTTTGTTGCTGTGAGACACTGACATTTAGAGGTGATTTTAAAGTGTGATGTGCAAAGGGAGAAACAGCTTTGTTCCATTAATGTTATCAAGGTGCCCCACACTAGCTTTCTTCATAGGGATGGCTCTGCTGGAAGTTTAACCTAGCTGTTTGGCATTTGGATGTAAGCCCTGGGAATAGCTGGATTCAGGTGTAAGGAACTGCACTTTAAAACTGGAGTTCACAGTGTCAATGTATTCAGCCCTCGGGGGCTTAAGGCATTCTGCAGCACCAGTATCTCCTTACCATCAAATGCCTTCACGTTATGCTTTCACTCCTTTTTCTACTCTGCTTTTTTCTTTTTCTTTTTTTTTAAATATGAAATTGTCCAGCCACATAGGAACACATGATCTTAATTCACTTATTCAATAAACCATTTCTGGCTTTCAGTCTACAGTTTTGTTCCAGTGGAAAAAAACTATAAACAGCCAAGGAGGGTAATGGCCTGTACTAGCAGCTGGCATGAAGGCAGACCTATTTTTGAGAAAAGGAGGAGGCGGCTGATAAACCCAAGACATACTTGGGTATTCCCCGAGGCCAGCTGCCCATCACCTTGAGAGGACTGCGGAGATACAGCAGCGTGTGAAGAGGCTTCTGCAAGGAGACCAGCTTTCTCCAGCAGCAGGTAGAGCTGTGCCACAGCAGGATGCAGACTGAGGCCGTGCCTGCCTTCAGGAGGACAGGACAACACCTATTCTAGGTTGTTTGCCTCCTCTCTAGGTACTAGCAAGTCAGATCTCAAGTGTCACCTGGGGGAACTTGCTGTGCAGCTGTCCCTGCGGCTGCTCTATTTGTGGCAGGGATATCTGAGCTCTACATGAGGGGGCATTATTTTTTCCAGAGCCTGCAGCCATTGGGAGACTCAGCCAGTAGGTCTGCTGCCACCCCTCCATGTGTTCCTGTTTATCCCATAAAGAGATCATTATTTACCCATAACTTTCACAGGAGAAGGGCTGTTAAGTGGCACATGCCAGACTGGTGCCAAAGCATACAGAGATGCATCTCTAGGCTTTTGTCATTCATTCCCATCTACGTGAATATTGCTTTCTTTTTTCCTTTTTGCAGCTGCAAGTTCAGAAGTTAATGCGTGTTATCTGTGGATGGGGAAAACCACTAAGTGGAAAACAATCTTTAATAATGAAAGTGCAGAAGAGAGACCAGCAATGGTAGTTTTCTGACTTTTGACCTTCCCACGATGTTGAGAACCTGCCCTCTCCATGTTTTGTGCTTTATATTTTGTACCATCACTTTGCCTCTCACCTAAAAACTGCACCTGTTGTGTTCTTTGTTCGTTCTGCTCCGATGTCAGTCAAAATTGTGACTTGTGGCCTCTTGTTATCTGTGGCTAGTGTTTCCAAAAGTGCATTAGCCCAAACTATCTTCTGCATTATTTCACCACTTTGAGATGAAGCAATTAAGAGTTAGTGGATTGCAAATGTAACAACCCTACCACACAAGTGCTCTGCTTTGGGAATTCATCTGCTGCCTTAACTCAGTGCAGAGAAAGCCATGACTTCACTGCCTACACATGTGCAAAGATGGCTAATTGAACTCCTTTCGTCTTTGCTGCAAATGAGACTTCTACATCCAGGAGGTGTAGTCTCAAGGGCACTATTAATCATCCTAAAGCCTCCCATTTGCCACAAGCCCAAAGTAGGGTAGATGGATTTGGAGACTGAGAAGTGAAAGCAATTCATCTGACAGATATGCCTTCAGCCACTAGATAAAGGAAGGAGATCATCTTGCTTTCTGTAAACTTACAGTTAGTGCTAGTGAATGCTTAGAGCCTAAAAGAGCTAGTGAATGCAGCTGCCTAAAATGCACAAATAGCAATACTTTCCCTTACAGAGAGGCAATTCCCCCTAAAATCCATCAGCGATTTGAAGCTGGGACCTTCAGGAAGGTGCCCTCCTGCCCTGCAGCACAAGGAGATGCAGCCTCACACTGATACTCTTGCAGCTCCTCTCTACTTTATTCCTCTAATGTATTCCTTAGAGTCTGGGGCTAACAAGGGGGTGATAATTACCTGCTGACTGCTTTATTAATCTTCAGTGACCTGCTGGGCCGCTGGAGCCCCCTCCCCACACTGCAGGGAGGCGACAGCAGTGCTGCAGGTGCCTCAGTCCATGTCTGCTGTCTCACACCTGAGTGCAGCCATCTGTACTGCCCTTGATCTAACACATGCGAAATATAAAATTAACATAATAAGACAGCTGGGGGCAGGTTAATTGGAAGCTGGAGACAGACTTTTTCTTCTTCTGTTCTTTTATGCTACTGTTGCCTTAGCAAGATCCTTTAAAAGGTTTTTATCTGCCTGCTGCATGGTGATGCTGCTCACTAGAGCTACCTCTGTTCTTGCAGAAAGCTGACATGCTTCTGCAGTGTATTTAATTTTGGCACAGCAACATCATGTACAGCAAGTCACAGAGCTGTTACTGGCAGGAGTTAGTGCACTGTGGTTCCTGGCCTCTGGGTTTCAAGAGAGATGGTACTGAATCCCACAGGAAATGCAGGAGTTGCTTTCCAAACAGGCATGGATAGCATGGGGCAGCGAGGACCTGCCTACAGGCTGGTACTTCCCTTCCTACAGACAGTGGGGAGACAAATGGAAGCATCTTCTTTGGCTCCTCTCCACACATGGACAGGCCTCCCAGTCCACTCACAAAGTGTTGAAACTGATTAAAATTATTACACTAAGAAGGAGCAATGTGGGTCTGCAAACCCCAGCATGGTTCATGACCCAGTCCTAGGGCCACCATTCCCAAAAAGCACCATATACCTCCACGCAAGTTAAAGATGTGAGCCATTCTATAGCCAAAATATCTCTGGTTGTAAGGTTATCCCAGGCAAGGTTATTGCCATGGTTGCCTGATTTCTCACTGTCAAAGCCCAACAAGATGTTAATCATTTCTCTTTGCAGGTCAGTCTGATGCTGTTTGCAAGTATGCTGGTGTTTCTCCAGGAATTCTGGACTTGAGGGTTGCTCAAAGCAACCTTCTGGAGGCCTATGAGAAGTTCCAGCCACAGGAATTCTACCCAGAAAACACACAGGTTTCATACAGGTACATTGAACATGAAAAAAAAAAGCAGCAGAAACTGCATGCTACAGCCGACTGTAGATGGGAAGGTAAAGGTGTTAGTGTGATATCAAAAATTAGCCAATATAAACAAGTTTTTGTGCTCCAAATGAACTGGTAGGCAGAAGACATGAGCACTGCAGTCTGTTACCCAGCCCTTGTCCTGCCCTTCTGGCATCTGTGGGGAGAGCAAAAATATTGGTTTTTTTCTTTCATTTACTTCTACAGATTGCTATCATGACCAGCTAAATTTCTATTGTTTTAGTTGGTTCCATTTTCATTTCTGTGCGAAGGACTACCCTTAACAGGAAGTTAAGACCTTATTAGACACCTTTATGACCTGTTTTTTCAAGCTGTTCACATGTAGAACTCCTCTCCATAGTTTTAAAATGAAACTCCAACTGTAACAGGGATCCATCATCTGCCACAGGTGCAGATGCAAAGAGTTTGTAGCACATTTAAGGGTTTATCCAGCCAGTCTGTCCGGATTTGTTTTCAGATTTTATGGGTTCTTTTCCTTCTTGAATGGTCTTTCCCAGCCTTCCAAAATGCAGTTAGTAAAGTTCATCAAGTGTGCCATCAACTTAAGAGGAAGCAAATTTGAAACAAGTGACAAATGCTTCCCCTGCTGGCTAGGATGGCACGCTGTGTGTGCCTAACCTGCTGCGTCTATTCGAGACAGTAGAAAGGTACTTGCATTCTATTAATAAATTATCTATGGATATGTAAGATGGTTTCATGGAAGACTTCTTCCTACATGGTTGGTGGAATTAACCCTAATTCTCTAATCTTGTCCACACCAGCACATCCTTCTTCACTGCAAAGCAGCAGTTTAATAAGAGCTCTGAGTATCTCAGCAGAGGTCACTAAGTTACTTTTAAATATTGGCACAGAGAACGTACAGTTTCATCTTCAGCAGAACCTCCCTTCCCAGCAAGGTTGGTATACAAGTGTGTGATAATTGCATGATCACTCTTTGCTTCTTTCTTTCATTCTGATATCCACATCTTAGTTTTTATAAACACAGGGTTGCATGTGGTCAACATGGCTGTTTCTTCACAGAATAGGCTTCTCAACAGGAAGAAAAAAAGAAATTAGGATGCATAGAACTGCAGTGTGAAGCTGTTTTCAGAACATACCCTCTACCACTCCACCCATAAACCCTAAATTACTAATTTTCCTCAGCCACAAGGCATGGAGAAAAAAAAGAGAGATCAAGGTATTTTACGTAGGGAGCTTCAAGGAAACAGGCTAAAAAGGGAATGAATAACTCAGTCAACTCTTATTTAAGCAATGTTGGTCAAGTTCTTTGAGTGTCTCCTCATGGCTTTGCTGAGGAATTTTTTATAATCTTCTATAAGATTAAAGCTAACCTCCACAGCTTTAAATCTCCAGTTCCATGGATGCCATATGCTATCATTCTTGAAACATATAAAAAAAAGAGAGCTGATTAGGGAGCCACGTTGAAGATGTGACTTTACTGAGTCATCCAGTTTTGAAGATACATAAAATTGTTGCTTGTTCCTGGGCATTTCTCCTAAAAGGGTGAGTGAACTGATTAGGCGGAACCTGTCATTGGCTCTTTATTGTCCACAGAACCAGCCATTGCCTCTAGCAAGAAGGCAAAGCAGAAATGCTGCAGGCAGCTATTTTAACTGCTCTTTACTGAAGAAATTATGCAGGATTTGTCTGGCATGGAATCACTGGCTTGTGTAAACACCAGATGTAAGTGAAACACAGTGTCTTAACTAGAATGCTGTGTTTGGGCCAATAAAAGTAATATATTATTATAGATAATGCTCCTGTTACCTATGTTTGGGCTATGTACCAGCAGCATCTCCTGTCTCCCCGGGCCGTGCCAGGGGCTGCTCTAACCCCCCAGCTCCGCTGGTTCAGTGCCGGGAAAGGCTGCAGCTGAGGTACGCATGCATGTCCTGCTCTTGGGCTGTACTCTGAGACAGTGTTCCTTAATGTCTGCAGAGATCAAATCTTGCTGTCTGATGTAGCCTCCTGCTTCTCGCCTCAGTACCCGTGCATCTGTCCTTGCGGGGTATGCACTGGCTCCAGACTCCTCAGGGAGCAACACAAGCAAGATCCTATTCCACCCAAGGGATGTAAAACCCATGCCTGCTGGGTGAATGTGGAGGGAAAGGGGCATCCTGCAAGCAGGAATACAGTTTATGGGGTCCATTTCTTAGTGTTGCTGCATGATAAAAACACTCCTCATGGGTCTGCAGAAGAGGCTAGAAAAAAGGGCAGTAAAAAATGCTGCAGGCTTGCTAAGGACCTCCTGAAGCCTGGGTAGTTTGTGATGTGCAGAGCCAAGACTGAGAAGCGGGATCGTTGGTTTCTCTGCATGGTAGGGTCAACAGCAGGACAAACCATACTGCAGAGACAAAGCCTGCACTAGCAGTAAGCACTTCATACGCAAACAAAAATACAAAAGCATGTGAGGCACTTTCAAGGATAAAGGCTGACACTGCGAGGGTTAGGTGGTGCAGAGAGTGATCTGGCAGAGAGTTAGTGGCACATGATTAGCCTGCACCTCGAGGTACTGTGTTCAGTTTTGGGCCCCCCAGGAAAGACATTGAGGTCCTGGAGCGTATCCAGAGAAGGGCAAAAAAGCTGTGAAGGGTCTGGAGCACAGGCCTTATGAGGAGAGGCTGAGGGAACAGGGGTAGTTCAGTCTGTAGAAGAGGAGGCTCAGGGGAGACCTTATGGCTCTCTACATCTACCTGAAAGGAGGTTGTAGCGAGGTGGGGGTCGGCCACTTCTCCTGCATAACTAGCAATAGGACAAGAGGGAATGGGTTCAAGTTGTGCCAGGGGAGATTTAGGTTGGAAATCAGGAAAAATTTCTTCTCCGAAAGAGTGGTCAGGCACTGGAACAGGCTGCCCAGGGAGGTGGTTGAGTCACCTTCCCTGGAGGTGTTCAAGAAATGTTTAGATGTTTTACTAAGGGACATGGTTTAGTGGGAAATGTTGGTGGTAAGTGGATGGTTGGACTGCATGATCTTGGAGGTCTTTTCCAACCTCGGTGATTCTATGATTCTATGATTCTATGATAGTCCTACAGATTTTGTCACAAACTCACTATAAAAGACCTCTGAAAATCCCTGCATTTTATGGAGTAGCTTGTCCCATCTGACCTGGCTGTTTTTCAGTTGCATACAGGTGGCACAGCCACCAGCCTGCTGGGACGCTCTCAGTCCCCCCATTGGGCGCTGCTCCTTGGCTGCCGGGAAGGAGGAAGAGTAGCCTTTAGTGTTCACTGTAACACCTGCTTCACCCACAACATGCTGCAGCAGTTGAGGACAAGGCTTGAGGTTTTCCAGAGATATTTAATGGTGACAAAATAATTCAATTAGCTGACCAAAATGAGGTACCCTACAATGTTCTCCTTCTTGGATAAAGCACATAGTTACTGAAGGTCATTAGCCGTGCTGCAGAAGAGCTGTAAGTATCCTGATGCTTTATTAATCACATAACAAAATGCTAGTACCTGTTCAAGTTCCCAGCTTTGCTTAAGCCATCTGGGATCTGTGCAAGCAGTCTGATAACAGGTTTGCACCACTGGTCTGTTAAATGAACTTCATTAACCTCCCACTCTGTAACAGTGAGTGGCTTTATGCAGCTTTCTCTTTCTATCATGCAGTTCACTGAATTATCAAGAAAAACAGTGTTTTCTGAGCCTGGAAATGGCTGGAGAACATAGTTCTGATCACAGTGATCTTGCATCTGAACTCTTTAAATTAATCCCCTGTTCCTTCTGGCCTCCTTAAGACAGGAAGGTTTGCAACTTTCTCTTTTATTACTATGGCACCACATAGTGAGGAATGAACTGGCTTTTCCATTACAAAGCACTTTTTCATTTCTCAGCACGTTGAAGCCTGGCACACAATGCTAACTCAAGGCACAGGAAGTTTTTTTAGCAGCTTAAAGAAAATTAGGCTTTCTTTGAGATTTGGGAGCAAACAGGGTTGTTTGTTTCCAGGGGAAAAACTGGGTGGTTTTAGCTGGAGTCTGGCAAAATAGTGCATAGAGAGAGCCAGGAAAGCCAGGTTGTTTTGTTGGCTCTAAATATACTCTTTCCCCTACTCTGACTAAGATTTTATTTTTAAAAACAGACAAGATTCCAGCAATCGCTTAGCTCTCGCTTTGAGTAAGTTTCCTCTTTTTGGTTTGCGTACAGTGTGCGCCTTTTTAACGTTTATTTGTTTTCTTTTTCCAGCTCCACACTGAGAACAGATAGCCTACCCCTGAGGTATCAGCATGAGGAGGAATCACTTCTGTCCCCACTGTGAGCAGCCTCTTTGTGTCAGCCTCAGTACTACATCCTCGGCATGACATGATAGGGAACAACATACATGCAGTCCCTGCATGATTTCAAGGGAATACGGAGAAGGCTCACACTGCTCTTACAGTCACCTTTCCAAAAGGTATTCCCACCCCATGCAACCATGTCAATTTAATGAGATTACAGCACAATTAATTCCAAGCTCATGCTCCTCCTTAGCTACATCTCCAACTAGAGTTGCAGCTTTCTTTCTCTGAAGATGGAGTGGGCTTTTGTCTCCTCTATCAATTCTGCTGAGAAAATGTTAATCATGTCATCGGAAATATCATGTGCTTTATGGTCAGCTGTCTTTGTTTTATTTGGAAGATGCCTGAGTAAGTCCAAAATAACCTGCAGCCTTAAGCTGTGCTTGAGAAAAATTGATTGACTGTGCTGAAGTCATTAGAGGAAGTAAACAGTGTTAAGCAAGATATATGAAAGTATAAACCTACATTGTTCTTTGTCCATTTGAAGATCACAGTGTAACATAGATCTATGATCTGTAGGTTAAAATTGGTTGCTGACTGTGCATCAAATTTTATTTTCTTACAAAAATGGTATAATACATAAAACGGAGAAGCTTAAATTAATGCAGACTTAGTTCCCCTTAAATCACATACACAATCAACGGAGACATGTTTTTTTTTCATAACACAAATACAACAGTAGAAATGCCCAATGTGTGCTATCACTTATGTGTTGCCCACTCCTAAAGGCAAAATTGTCTGTGTGCCTGTGTAGGGAACATAATGAAAACTGTAAAAGTTAAATATGAAATAGTGTGTTAATATAGGTCCACCCTCAAACACTAAACTAAGACAAAATCCAAATGGAAAAATATTAAAAATAAATGTCCCTTCTCTCTAAAACAAGAACACGGAAAAAAGTCACCCTGCAACAAGGTTAACCCTTTGTGTTTTTTGGAGCCTGTAGACCTCAAAGCAATACGCCAGTGGGAGTTGTCAGCATGCTTCATCCTCGTTTAACAGTGGGAGGAAGCTGATACAGCCCATCTGTTTCATTTTGGAGGTACAAAGCTTAGGAAGATGAGATGCTGATTTGTCACACGTAATTTGACCTTATGAATGACAATGTCATGAAGAGAGCTCAGGTCTTCTTTGTGGTTGCTCTGCCCTCCTTGCCTTTGATCAAACCAGCTCCTTTCCTTTGGCGCATCTGTTAAAGACAATAGCTAATGAGCAGCCTTGCAGCAGCGGTTGTGCTCTGACCAGCACGTAATTCAATCGCACAAAAGAAAGTAATGCTGATTGTCGTTACAGTTATAGTTAATATAAATGTCTCATAGGAGAAATAATCTCCAGCACACCCATTTTCAAGCCACAAAGACTTCGGGCTTCAGTCTGCTCCTTTTGACTAATGCTACTCAGTTTTTTACATGAAGTGCCTCTTGTGACATCACTTCTGGGTCTTGCCAATGGTTCTTGTGCCACTAAAATCGCACAGAATGCATACAACAGCAACTGAAAAATAAGCTGTATTTTTTCCTTGATCTTGTCTGAGTAGATTTTGCTTTTTATGCAAACGCTCTCAGCTGTGGCCATAGCATAGAAGCTGCATTGTGCAATTGCCACTGCTGATGGCACAATCAGCTTTGCTGAGACACTTTCTCTATTAGTGTCCTGCTGTGAGCATCTAAAGGAGAACTTTGACTGTAGACTGCAAAGATGGTGGAAGCAAAGGCTTGAATAAACCACCCATAATGTTGGTTTTGCATTTCAAGGAAAAATGGTAATTCTCTTTCTCCACTGCACAATTTAACTTTCCAGCTCTATGAGACAAAGAGAGATACCCAATGAAGTAAAAAAAGGTTGTAATTATATGATATCAGGAAGGGAATACATGTAGTGTCTGTATCAGCAGCAAATTCCCATCTAAGAAATGGAAAAAAAAATTTTAAGTATATAATCTATCATAACGTTAAAGGCTGGAGCCAGAGGAAGAAAAAAAACCTCGGCTTTTCAGTTAATTACCTCCTAGAAATTAGTTCAGTGGTTCCCAGTAGACTGAACAAGAATTAGTTCAATGAACAGGAGGATTCACATGGAAAAACTCTAAATTCATTTTGGTTTTCCAAGTATTCTCTGCTTGGTGAGATTCCCAGCCACTAGCGCTGTACTTGCCTGGACTGTTTTTAACCTGTTTGTATCAGTACTGGTGGCCTGTAGAGAAGTGCTTTGAGACCTATAGTACCAGAAAGTGCAACATGCATCATACTGCTGCTGGTTTTAATGATGGGTATGAAATGGAGATAAATTAACTGCCTCCACCAAGCTGAGAGTGAACCTTAAAATCGAACAAAAGCTTGACATGCATCAAACCACAAAGCTGTTGAGATAGTTCAGGCTTGCTTCTTGTTGTTGCTGGAGTTTTATTGTTACATATTACCTCATGCAAATTTTGTTTCCCATGTGCTTCCCCAGAATGGCCAGATCCTTGCGCAACAAGGCTGGCACCTGTCCACAGAGGAGAGCAGGCTCTGGGAGGGCACTGGTTCCAGCCCCTGCTCCTGCAAACTCACTTGGGTTAAGGACCAGGGCTAAAAAAAGTAAAGAATGGCAGAAAGTAGCTGTTTGCTGTGAATGAAAAGACACTTCACGTAAAACCAAGAGCTCACAAAGACAAGCTTTTCACCCACAATGTCAGGCTCTGTAGGCATGGAGAAAAAGGCCTCTCTATGACCCTGTCCTCCAGAGGCCATGAGGAGGCAAAAGGCGTCAGTGAGGCAGTAAGGAGGTACGATTGCTGGAGGTAAGATCAAGCCAAAGGGAGCTGTTACATGACCTGTCACCAGATCTGGAGCAAAACTACTGTCTACTGAAAAACCACCCACTAGCTGCTGCAGGTCTGCCTCAGAGCCCACCAAAAGCATTGGGAGGACACATGGAGTCTTCATGGGCCGCTTCATGGGCTCTGTCTGGTCAATTCTGAAGGTCCCTTCCACAGGGACAATGAGATGTTTGGGCCTCCAGTGCAAAACAATAGCTTTTGGGAACTGTTAAAAAGCCCAAAATGTCCCTCCAGATCCTGCTTATCAAAGCTTTAAGGCTGACAGTTGTGATTATGATGAGCTTTCCTCAACTTGTTGTCAAATTACATTTATCTTCCTGTCAGGCCTTCTTGTACCTGAGCAATAACGAATGCACCAGCAGTTTAAAGCACATTTCCCCAGCCTCCCTCTCTAGGAACCACTCCAAGTACTGTCATTCACCTGACCCAGATACTGTATTATTTTGCCAACATTTCTCCAGACCACTCTTGATACTTTCAAAAACCCCACTTCTCAGCCTACAGTGTAGCTACACAGTAGTTGCTATTCTTAAATGCAAGCTTGTCAAAGCAGAGCACAGCAGGTATTAATAACCAGCTGCTGCTTTCCTTCTCAAGCAAAGCAATGAGGAGCAGCTGAAGATCTGTTTATACAATTCTTAAAGAGCAAAGTTCTTCATTCCCCCCAGAAGCATTGTTGATTCAATTGAAGAACTCCCCTTGGGGAGGGGGTTGCTTGCAGAAAGGTTACAGCCCGTTAAGATAAAATTATCTCCATCAATTGTCAGCTCTTCAACCTAATGGTGATGATCTTGAATAGTTTGCTCTACTCTGTAAAACTACATACACAGCTTAATTATATTAATTAGTAAAATAGTATTATCATAAAGAATCTGGCTCTATATCTCAGTGCTAGAAAGGAAAGTAAAAAAAATATGAAAAATAATTTAAAAACCCTAAATGAAAATAGTACAAATTAGTCTGAATGACACCTGTCACTTATTAAATAGGAACTGGTCACTGTTGTGTTTTGACTGCTAAAAATCTGTTTTCATGCCTGTTCCAAGATCTGCAAAATGGACTTAAAAACATGTTTGTTCATGAGTGGGTTTTCTAGGGTTTTTTTAATTTGGTTGATTTTGGTTGTTATTGTTGTGATGGTTTTTCTTTATACTTGCAATGAATGCAACATAGGAATGCTTACTGATGTCCTTCCAAAGGGATATGTTTCAGTACTAGGAACTTATGCTTAAAAATATAAAAAGGCGCTGTAAAGGTAGGTAGTTGAAGCAACAAGGTGGTTATGCAAGGCTATACCTGGTTCCTAGAAATGTGTAATCTCAAGCTTTCCCAATTTGTCTAGAGTAAACTGAAAAGAAGTGAAGAGAGCATAAATTGATGATCTTCATCAAGCCTGAGACGTGTAGGACTCAAAGAATGATGTTTTGTGGGTTCGCAGTAGACACCAAAGCGAGTCAGTGTTACGTTTCATATTTCCTGCAGGGGAGCATCAGCAGTCACATGATGTTCAGGAACAAAAACCAAGCTCTGTTCTGTGCTTTGTTTTCTGATCATAAACCCATCTTTCACACTGAAGATTATATCTGCTTTTACTGTGTCTATCAGATGCTTTGTCCTTGTTTCAAAGCTGTACATTACTTCAACCACGTGTTTACAGCTGAAGTAGTGTTACCTTTGAGTAAAAGGAATAGATTTGGTCCCTCATTTTTAAAACTGCTCCAAAACTATCTGAATCGTTGACTTTATTCCTCATTAAGTGTGGTAAACCGAGAAAATTCCTGAGAATGACAAGCCAGGAAATCTAGAGGGATTCTAGAGGGATAAACACAGATGCTGCACGATCTATACAGTCCTGGAAAACAAATCGTAATAAGCAATTTTCCCTGGTTGAAATCGGGGAGAGGAAAGAGGATAGAGAATTCAAAGGTTGATGACTTAAGAAAACTCAGTATAAAAGATTTTACTACATAATAGGTCAAGTAAGCTTAACTTAGTTGATGAGGTTATAATTTGACAATTTTGTGCAGATATTCTGTGTTGTGCACTTCAAATTAAAATGAATGGCAGTACCTAAAATTAGTTGAATTATGTTAATAATTAACTGTGAACAGGAAGACACCATCTTGAAGAAGACTTTCTAGTGGGGCGCCATGTAGGCCTTTCATTCAATTATTTCTTGCATTCAATTGCATTCAATTATTTCTTTATGCTGCTCTGAAAGAAAATAGAATTAAGGATAAAATTTGCAGAGGACACAAATTACTGAAGTATGAATAAAAATGAGGTGAATTCATTTGTACAGATGGAATTCCATCACTTGACTACATGATGGCGCTGAGCATATATTTGGGAAAGAAGAGATGTGTGACTAGCAGAGGGAGCTCATGTGATACATCAGTAGCTAGAACCATATCTGTGTCATTCTTGGAATACTATTTCTATTTTCATAGCATCAACACCAGAATTTATGTTGAGAGATCAAAAGGGATTAGCAGGGAAGGCCAAAGAATGACTTGAGGTCTTGACAGGGCACTTCAGGAAGATGCTTCAATTTGATGCATAATGTAATTTGTGTTTCAGCGTGATTAGACCACATGAAAGACTTCTGATTACAGTAGGATCTCTTATCTGGTGAATGAGTGAAAGCTCAAGGCAGACAGACTCAAGCTAGGAATCAAGTGAAAGTTTTACCAAGGGAAAAACTAGCCCTTGAACAACACAGCCTACAAAATTGTTTAATTTTTAATTTTCATCATCCTGGATCTCTTAGGAAGGAAGGAACGTGGCTGTAAAGTCCTACTCCAGATGAAGAATTGTTAGGCAGGAGACACTAGGTGAACTGGTGTTTATAACTCGTGTTAGAGTGTTTGCCAGGAACTTTTTAGTAAAATGAACCCGAGACCAATTTGTCCCTGCACAGTGGCACTCTTCAAGCCAAGAAGACAGATCCGTGATGTTTCCTTTGGTTTTCTGCAGAGGTACAAAATAAACAGTAGCCACTAAGATCATAAATTTAGCTGCATGGCAACTTTCAGGAAAGGCAGCAAGAGTTTTATAAATAGGGGCAGGCAAAGCAACAGAGATGACAAAGTTAGAAACAACCTCACCCTGGACCACAGAAAAATATTTACAAAAATGTGTGTAAAAATTAGACTATAAAAAACTGTTAGTGACTAAAATCAGAATGTTTTATGTGAATAATGTACCCCAAGGGAGACATCTGATGGTTATTTGCATCATGACTGACATTTTCAAAGATGACATCCCAGGAGAGTAGCCCAATAAGCCTTGATTTTTAGTGGTGCAATTCTGCTTTGAGAAGTTTGGTCTAAGTATAGCCATTCCTATCAGCTGTGGTGATATCCCTCTGGTCCAGTATTTGCTCACTGGAATTGAGCCCCTTCTAAGCAGTCCGTGAGATCTGCCATTTAGAGCGGCCATATGTTAGCTGTGTTGAAGTATTATTCAGGGAGAAAATTCGTAGCGTAGGAGAGCAAGGGCTTCTGCCACAAGGTAGCCAGAAATAGTCTGTGGTACACCCAAAGTAATGTGATATATATAAAGCATACAAAGCCTTCCTTCCAGATCCCAGGACACCAGCACACCTAGCCTCAGTTTGACAGATGCACAGTCATTCGTATGTTCAGCTGGGGTCAAGGAAGCAGTGCGGTTTGAGGTTTACAAAAATATATTTCTTTCTCAAAATATCTCTGGCCAGGTCCATCGTGGTCAGCTGGCCTCAGCTCGGTTGACATCTCATTTCTGGATTACAGGGCACTGAATCACTTTTCTTCTACTTGCAGTTTGCATCCTCACGGAAGCAATTTGGAGGTTAATTTCACATCTCCAAAAGGTGTGCTCATCTTTAAGACTGGTTGAAGAATAGAGACCTCCCTGCATAGAAATTCTCTTCCCTTCCCACTGTCAGTGAAAACAGTGGCCCTGGATTTCCTCCAAGTTAAAAAAAGAGAACATGGATTTAATGCAAATTGTTACTCAGTAAATGTCATGGAGTCTGAACCTAAAATCGGTGATTCCATGTACAAGTTACAAGTTACTCGTGTCTCCATGCTCTGGAAAATGATCCCCCTTGGTTTGAGGTATGAAGAACTTGGACTTTTTAAGTCATTTTCTCTCAAGTATGTGTCATTATAACTGTGCCCTTAGATAAAACTCACACTTTTTTTCTGAAATAATCCTGATATTTCATATGAATCAAGTTTCTCATGTGATCCATGGCTTCAGGCAACTTTCAACTCAAGCAAAAAGAATTGAGAGGCTGGCTTTGTCTCCCTTAAAACTGGCCGAGTTTTATGCTACTTGGAAAAAGATGAAACTGCATTTCCTAGATGGGTCTTTGCAAGACAAAGCCCTTTGATTTCAGAGAGTTTTCTTGCCTTACTAAGAGAAGGAGCAGTAAAGCCTCTTCTTCTGTGAGCATTCAGTGCGGGACTCTGGACACAGCTGGCTCTGCAATGAGCTGGCTTAGACCCTGAAACTTTGAAGAGGCCATAGTGGATTTCACGGAATCATAGCACGAGTCTTGGAATGGTTTCAGTTGGAAGGGACCTCAAAATTTCACCTCAAAATACCTCTGATGTACATGGTATGTGCAAGATTCATGTGCAAGGTCTGCTTATACCTGTATGGTGCTGTTATGCCCCTGCATAGATCGATATATTAGATGCTCCTTTGGCTGGGGCAGCCCTCTCTATCTGATATGCCGGCAAGACTCAATATCCTCTGTTTTAACCTGTGCTGTGCTTCAGCACCCCCCTTTGCAGATTAAGCCCAAAGCAAGCACCCAATGAATGAAGAAAACCCTCACTGCTGTTCTTCCAAATTTATTGTGCTTTCTGTTACCTGCCCCACTTGCTGAGCCCTCTCTGTGTGACGAACCTGCAGCAGAGGACTGATGCTCTTATGGCTGGCCACATACCCACCCCAAGAGTGTTACAGTCCTGGTGGAAGACCGCTAGGTCATGACAGTGAGAAGCATTTTTGCACCTACAGTGGAGAACAAGAGAATAACAGCTCATAAAGCTCCTGTTCCCAAGTGCTCTATCAAAAGGGAAAGACGTGAGCACCCTGCTGCCTCAGGTGAGTTGTGGTTGCTTGCTTGTCTGCCCATGCTGGCACACTGGGACTTCAGCACTGCTGGGGAAACAGTTAATGAAATAAACATGCTCCATTTCTCGGCCATTTAAGCTATTTTCACTTGTGTCAGGTTTCATTTTACAAAGCCCTGATGTTGTGGCTGAAAGCAGTCGGCAGTTTGAAGCTTCTGAGAAGAGTTTCACAATGGATCATCCAGTATGTGGTAATGCATCTTTTTGACACCAAATTTTGCACTTCTTCCCATTAGAACTTCCAGCTGAATATGAATTTAACTTTGTTTTAGGCACAAGCACCCTTCCAATCCCAGATGGCCTCAGCATGCAACAATCCCCTGGATAAGGCTGAGCCTTCAGCTCACATTTAGAGTTCAGCTGGCTACAATTTACATGAGAAATAGTTGGCAGTTCAGCCCATTTTGTCATCTTCTCTGCTTCTTCTGCCATGTCAGATCTCTTTCAGCCTTAGAAGAAGACTATGTGCATGAAGAGAACAAAGTCCCGCTGCTGAGACATTTAAATGCCATAAAATGTCAGAATATCTGATGTGCTTCAAGATCTTAAAAAAGGATTAGAAGTGCAGAGAATTCATTGGCTGCTGACATGCAGCTAATAGCACGTTTGTATGCAATGATTTCACACTGTTTCTGCAGTTTTAAATGTCATGTAAGTGTATAAATTCCTTTCAAACATAACCTTTACTATGGGAACATCAATAACAGAAAAATCTAATTAAAGGATAAAAAAAACTTTGTGGAAACATAGCCTTTTTCATATCAAATTGGTAATGAATTAATAGAATTCTATGAGGGATATTATTTCAGATGAGTGCTGACCAGCACAGAGAAAACACAACCTTCCACAACATCATTTAGTGGACGTTTCTCCCCTCCCTTCAGCAACCCATCCTCACTCTTTGTAATCCTGCATGAATTATTATTCTGTGTGGCTGCATCAAAACACACAAAAACAGCAGCTGGACCTCTGAAACCTCCCCATTTCCTTCAGCCAGAATCCCTCGCACTGGGACACTTGCCACCTTGCCACAGTCTGTTACACCCAAGCCTGTGGCTGATGAATTACAGCTCTGTCAGTTGTCCTGTCCAGCAAATTGCCAGCGCGTGAGGAGGAACCCAGCATCATTAACAGCGTTACAGAGCACCATGGACAAAGTAATAGCAGGCTGTGTTTCCCTCGCTCAGTGCTTCCCCTGGAAAACTAGGCCATGGTGTCCTTCAAACCATAATGAGAATTACTATTGAGAGGACTGTCAATCTATGTAACAGAAGAAACGAGGCTTGACAGTTCAGAAAATTGGGGATAAGTACAGTAGGAGAACCAATTACTGTGAAATGATTCTTTCTTTTTTTCTCTATGCTCAGTCTAAAACAACGAGAACTGACCCAGGCCAAAGCTGTTGTCTAATTTTGACAACATACGGTTATCTGTACCGAGCTGTTGAGTTTTGCCTGGAAGATTTAGGATATGATAAAGTTCAATTTAGGGTGTTCTCTCCCTAAGCAAATAGTTAAGTCTGTGCTGCAGAAGTGAGATCTGAAAATGCCATATCACAATGCAAATGGACCAGCAGAGCAGCCCTCACCCCTTTCTGTTTCTTTTATTGTATCCCTAGAGAATCCCTGCAAGAATAATTTTGTCTTCTGGGACTTTCCAACCATCGTTTACTTTCCCTTCCATCGTGATCATTTAGAAACTATTAACCTTCCAGGCTTCACTGGTGTGGCTCCTTCACCTCCCTCCACATCACTCTGTGGCAGCTGCCAGCCCTGATACGACCCATGATGGGAGCAGCAGTTTTGGGAGCAGTCAGCCCTGGGATAAATCACTGTGACAAAACCACATTTCTGGACTCCCCAGCACAGGGCACAAACGTCTCCAAATGAGGGAGGTTCCCCATCTAGCCACTGCAGCCCCGCAAAATTCCTTTAATTGGAGCCCTACATCTCTCATTGCTCTTAAAGTGGTGCAGACCAAAGCAATGCTTGGGAGTCACCTCTCCTCATTTTTAACACCCAGCTCTCGGTGCTTGCCTCTGCTGGTGGATGTGCAGAGAGCAATTCCTTCTTCATGCCTTTTGGCAAGAGCAGTGTATGTCTTAAACGTGGAAGTATTTTTAAATTTACTCAAAAAACTCAGGAATTACATAGTTTTAAATGCACCCTGTCTACTGTAGCAACTAGCGTTGGCCACTGACCTGTACCAGTTTTCCAGGGTATAGTTCAAAGTTCTCTGTCATTACAAAAAAAGAGATTTTTTTAAGCCCTGAAGTAGGAGATTTAACCTTCCCATGCTTACTGCAGTGTGCTGTGACTATGAAAATCCATATAAGCTGTGAGGACTCCAGTACCCTTCTTGAGCTTGCTGAGTTAGTCAGTTGACTTCAATGAAGTCCTGTGGCAGTGAATACTGCCTACTAAAAAAAAAAGCATTTTCTTTCATGGATTTCTGCATTTCCCAGTTTTTCATTGCATTAAAGGATTTCACCAGTTATTTACCTGTTCTGTACGCAAAACATTGCTCAGTAGAATCTAGAAAAACTAATGCCATAGTATCAAATGTAGCCATTCTTATAGCACTACAAATGCTATTACTTGCAGTACAGTTCATGAAATAATTTTTATCTGGTTCTTCTGGTGAGCAGTTTATAAACAGAATCTTGAGTGCCAGGGTCAGATTCTCAGAGAGGTTCAGAACCCAGGGGAATGACATCAGTGTAATTTGCATGTTATCTACTTGGGCAAGTTGAAAAAGCTGCAGTTCCAGCATTAGTAACCGCCTTTCTATTCTTCTACTGTTTGTATCTATACAAGAAAGTAAATACTTTAAATATAGGGAACTGCGCTGGGGATGGCTTTTTCCCTGTGTAGATTATGAAAACTGTGGGCACTTTTGTTGAAGTATAGAGATCTGCACACTGCCCTGTGCATCAGTGTGGGTGCGTGGTGTCTCTCAGGGCCCCCTCATCCAGGGATCATGCTGCTCTCATCTTCATCTAGAAAGATGTTCAGTTACAAACTGATACAGCTTTCATCAAGCAAATAAACCTTGAGTACTGGTTGTGAGACAAGGCCCAGGACAGAACGAGGTCCTTCCTCCTTCCTTTCCAATTTCGGATCTCACCTGCTTTGCTGGAGCAAGGCCACAGCCTGCCAGCTTTCACCTATTTCATAACTACATTGCTCTTATTGCCAGAGGGAATGAAACAGCACAGAAATGGCAACAAGGGTGAAGTGTGCAGCTCTTTAAGCCTGTGTACAGGAAAGGTGAGCACAAAGCACGGCTCGGCAGAGAAGGATGTTCAGGAAGCACTGTTTCCAGTGCTGCTGGCTGGCTGCTCCCTCTCCGCAGCACGGATGGTGGCACAGCTGCTCGCTGCAGGGATGCTCTGCACTCTGCAGTGAGATCCCTACCCACAGCCCCACACTGGTCCCAGAGGAGGTCTGCTTGTCTACTCCCTCTGTCGTCATTTTTCAGCAGTCCTGGCACAATCATTACCAGTATGTTACACAAATAAAGATCTCTTACTCTCTTACAGGGCAGTAGTGATATTTAACTCCTCTGCCCTCAGGACCCCAAACACCCAGGCTCGCTTTGCAGCTGACTGACAGCAGCTATACGTTAAAGGCCTCCTCAGCAGCCCATGGCATGCTGGAGCATGACTGATGAGCACGTACCTCTGAAAAAACACTTGGACATGAATGTGCTTTGTAAAACCCAATGTACATGACATTCAAATATATCCTAAAGTTGAACTATTTATTAGGCATTTTATTTCACTCCTAGCAGGCACTGGGGGGGGGAATTTTCTTCAGCAGTCACAATATGTTTCTTCTGTTACCTCAGAATGTGCTAGGTGTCATTTCCTCCAATTTATTGATGGAGGAAACCAAGGGATGGAGAACAAAACCTGGCCTGAGTTCCTGCGCTCCACTTCCTGGCTGCGCTGCTTTCCTTCTCCCCGAGCAGCTCTTGGCTCACAGTGCAGTGCTGGACCCCGCACTCCACCTCTATCTCCACGGATACACGGGCAGCTCACCTCCACTCCATCCAAAAGCTCCTCTACAGGCTGCAGATATTCCAGCAAGGACAAGGCACTTCCAACCAGGCAGGAGTGGCTGGTGGCAGCTGAACCCGCGTTGGCAGTGCTCCCACAGTGTGCTCCCACGTCACATCCATTTTGTCCTGAGGGACCACTAACATCTCCAGTGCCACTGGATCCTCCAGAGCACAGGGATCCTATGGGATGACACCAAGACCACGCCATCCCATGGCTGCCCATACTCCTGGGCTAAAATTCCCCATATTGTTTAACATTCAGTTGCCTCCCCACTCCCTTCTGCTTTCCAGCTCGCTACACTCTACAGCGGGTGCTCCCCTGTGCCTACAAGGGTTCCTGTTGCTCTTCACTCAAGCCCTGTTTCTAACCTTCTGCTGTGCTGCTTTTTGCAGCTCTGCCTTTCCCCAGCCACCAGAGAACAGAGGTGATGAGTCAGAAAGGGAAGTTTAATAGTGTCCGGAAACAGAAATAACCAGAAAACCTTGAATAGTTTTACTGCCTTTTTTCTTACTGAGAACAAGTTGTAAAGAATAAAGGGAATCACGGGTTAGTTTGGAAAATTATAGGACTGATCTGTTCCACGACTGCTTTCACGACAGAGGGAATAAGAACCTGAGAGTTGTAAGACTGTGGGGAGTTTTTTCAGACTTTTACAGGAGTTCAAACAACTGGAGATAGGATACCTGCAGATCTATTAATTTTTAAACCAAGTTAGTAAATATTCTATTTAGAAAGCTTAACTGGTTAGTGATGAGGTGTGAATAGAAGAAGAAAAAAGTGGTGAAGTCCTACACCCATTACAGGTAAAAGCAGCAAGCTAACGACTTCCCCAGTATTAAAATCCCATGGGCCAGGCATCCCACCGCAGCAGCTCTCCAGCTGTCAGCCATGGGGTGTGAAGTACACACCACTGCATGGGCTGCAAGATTGCCCCCTTTGCAAGTAGTACTCTCCATTTTGATCCTCAACACAGGTGTAAAACTAGGTAGATTCAGGCTTATTGAAAGGAGTTGGACTCAATGATCCTTACGGGTCTCTTCCAACTTGGGATATTCTATGATTCTGAGAAAGATTATTACACGTGCACAGGACAGCCAGGAGTTCCCTCGACATGTGCAGCAAACAATGCATACAGCAAGCAGAAGTATTACTGACAAAACTGCATTAATGCAGTAGAAATCCAGGAAATCATACAAATGGAAATGTAAGAACTGCAAGACTGGAAGATTAGGTCCTTTTAGGATTAGTTCATTTGATTAGGAGACCAGAATTAAAATTTGGAGCTCATTTCCATTTTTCATGCTGGCAATTCTGATTCATCTCTCTGCTGCTTCAGCTCCAAAACAGGAAAAAGTGAGCATGGTAACCAGCCAGGGAGTCTTATAAAAATATTCCTGGGTAGCTGAAAACCGGCCTGACTCATACAGCATCTTCCACTGTGCCTACACCAGCCATGAAAGTCCATGAAATGGGGCACCCACCTAGCACTTCCTGCTGCAGAAACATGAGAATATAAAGAAACAAAAGGTCCGAGGTGGAGAAGACATCCTGCAATACTGTGCTTAAGTCCTGATCCTGTTGACTTGAGTAGGAAGACCAGCACTGAGAGCAGAAGGGCCACAGCTTCTTCAGAACTTGTCCCCGAGCTCTGTTTTGAATGCTTTGGCTGCTTTGATGACATCAACAGGCCCAGAAGTGCCCCTCAGGATGTGCTGCTGGAGGAATTCTTGGAGGACTGAGTTGCCATGTGCAGGTGGCTGTGAGTTCAGAGGACGGAGGGCATGGTCCTGGGCTTTGCAGTTCCATCTCCAGTGGCTGCTACAGACCTCACCAAGCACAACTGCTGAAAAGGGAGTGAGGCAGAAGGAATGAAGATGGGGCTGATATTTTTTAGAGATGCTCCTTTTAAAAGCTGGTTCTGTTTTATCTTTTTTCTTGTGTTAAAAAATGAACTCGCTGTTGCCGTCTACATGGCTAATAATCTCTATGTGAATGTTTCCTTTCCTAATTACTATTTTCTTTTAAATTAAGCAATATGTTGACATATTTCTCTACACATACCCTTACTCACTTACTGGAGTCAAACAAAAGCCAAAAATACAGTCAGATAAACAGCCACTTGTGTCTTGGCTCCACCTTCCAGAGTTCAAAGCTATATAAACAGTTCAACTGCATTACAGCACATTTAAGAAAATAAAGGCAAAGAAAAGCGTAACATCAACTTGTGGAGTGTTTTACTAAGAGCACTTCACCAGATTTTGGGTGTTTATACTTCTGTATAAGCTAAAATAAACACTGTCAAAAGGGACTAATAATAAAAATAAATTGCATCGTGGATGCAAACAATGCTTTAAGAAAGTACAACTGAAAAAAATATGCTAATAAATTTGGTTTTGAAATTATCATTACTGGGTTAACAATAGAACCTGATACTTTGCTTGCAGGTGTTTATGTTGCATTCTCTTAGCATGTAACATGCAAACTCTCTGAAGGATTTTTAGCTACACATCACCTTTCAAAGCGTGTCTGAGTTCATTTTAAGGCTTTATGTTACATACAGATTTGGACCACGTATGAATAATGCACAAAACCAACTTCCATTTTAAGGTCTCAGTACTATACTAGAATCCAAAAGTATTTAAATGGTCATTCTGTTAACCGCATCTATTTTAGCTGTTGGGTTGCTTTTGTTGTTTTGGTTTTGTTTTGTTTGTTTAGGCAGATGGTATATACGGATATTACTCACAAAACAGAATTATCTTGATTTTTAGTGAGATACAGCAGGATCAGAGGAGTTACATGTATTGCAGAGTTCAGCATACAAAACCTGCCAGCCCTCACTCATGTGACACTCATCCTTCACTTTTTTTTTTTGCCTTAAAGTGAACAAAAAACACCAAACAACCTTACGTGTGTTGAATCCTTTCAGTGCTACCCAACCTCTTTCAAAGATGTGATGTGCTAAGCAGGAATTTATCAATGGTAGGAACACCTGAGCCATTAATTCTGATCACCCAGATGAAGAAAGAGGTTGTACAGAGATGCTTTGTTTGTGATATCAATTATGTAACTCTGTAGCTGCCATTAAAACAATGATGGGCCAGGACTGATAATGGAGCTTCAGTGGCCTTTAGGCCTATCAGAGGTGTAACGCCAACTGTGCTGATGTTTTTTCGAAGTCCATACCTTTCAGCTGGGAGTGAAGTTGGTGGTAAAATTCCAGCAGCCCGAGTACTGGATTTTCTGATAAAGTGAAGCTGACCTTGTCAATTTATGGCCCAGCTAAATCTTGATGTAACATAGTTATTGTTCTGTAGATAATTCGGGAATAGATTTGACCCTGGAAGACTAATTTTACGCTGGCTCGGAGTACAGCTGGTAACAGCCAATGTCATGTTGCTTTCCATCAAGCGGATGTGCCAACGGAAAGCTTGCAGTTGACAACACAGAGAAGGACTGCTCACAAAGCAGTGCTTGCAGGTGCTCACCACGGGTTAAACACTTCATTTTGTAAGTCAGAGCAGACCTCATTCCTGGCAGGATCATCATATTGAGGCATATGATCTGTCACTGGACACTAAGAGAGCTTAGCACCTTCTAAAAGTGCTCCGAACCCATTCAGTTTGACATTTAAAAATGCAAGCTAAGATGTGACATTTACTGTGCAAATTGTTTTCATCTTTCTTTAACTTTATAAAGACTAGAAAATAAATGTAAGTCCCTAACAATTCAGATTGAGTGCGGGTATACTGATGTTCTTTGTCAGAGCTCTACTGACTTTAACAGGATGTTATCTATACATAGATTTACGTTACAATCTAAATGCAAAAATAGGATCTTGAATTGGTTAAACAAATGGATAAATCTGTGTAGAATGGATGTCTTGAAGAGTTCTAATTAAAACAGTGATTTGCAACAGACATTACCATCTTCCACTTTTTCTCACAACTGAACAGAAACTTCATTTTGATCTCTGTAGGATTTTGCTTGTTTTTCTTCAAATTTATTAGCTTCTGTAACTATATAGTCCATTTAATTGTTAAATCAGAAACAGTAAGAGAACACTCTAGGTTGGTATAGTCATTTTACAATGAGCATATCAGCTACAATACCTTTACCTAATGTCGTCATAAAACCAAACAAACAGAACCAGAACAGCATTTTTTTTTTTTTTTTGACAAATCAGCTTATTGAGATATCGCATATTCCATAAGGAAGAAAATACTTGAAAAATAAAAAAGTTAAAATTTAGTTAAAAGCTTTACTTGTCTAGGAGCGATCTCATAAAACTTTTTAAGATGAGCACTTCACTTCACAAAATGAAAAACTATTTACAACATTTTGCTTGCAGTTTGGTCACATTATCTACACACATCTGCAGAAGATCTTAGGCAAAATAGGTATGAATCTTTTTCTGACATAAGCTATCAGATTGATTGCACATTTTCCTTTTACATAATGGCTCTCCTATAGTGCACTGAAGTCAGTGATCACTGTCTAATTACATTCTCATTTTAATTTATGGCTCTACAATAAAATCAATAACACTTCAAATCCAAATATCTGATCGGCTGAATTACATACAGTGTGAAACATGTGGATCCCACTTTTTCAGACCTGATTTTCAAAAGTTAGGAGCACAATAATTCACCTTGCTAGCACAATTACAGAACTGTGCAAAGAAACAGAGAACCAGCACATCTAATCTGTTTGAAAATCAAGGCATCTTGTCACATTCTGCGAACTGTTTTCTCATCACAGCTCATTTAAAAAACGTTCACTTCCCTATGGCACTATAATAAACTTTTCAGCACACTATTTCTGAATTACAGTATCTTTTACATACATACTACATTTTGGCCAATAATGTAATTTCCGTGTTACACAATATCATTGCCTTCACAAGCAGAGCTGCTACATACATTCACAGTTTCAATAGATTGTAATTAGCTTCTCCAGTTGTGCTTTGAAGATTCCAAATATTTTTCAACAGTAAGTGCAAAGCAAATGTCCTATGCAGCTACAATTGGTCACAGAGTTATAAACTCCATAATTACGAGAAGAGAGTTCTCTCATTCTCCATTTTCATCACCTGCTTTTTCAGGTATGACCTCCAGGCTTCGACGGGGCTTTGAGATTTCAGCGTTTTCAGTGCCTGGCTTATTGAGTCCACATGAAAGAGTGGCATAATGGATTTGTTTCAGATTCTCCAGTGCTTCATTTTTAGCATATTTGAGAAGATCAGCTTGTCCCTGCAAAACAAAAATGCTGTTTGAATACACAGTGGATAAATAGGACCATAAATATATTTTTCACCCTTCTGTTTATTTCAGGTTAATGGTAGAGTTGCCCTGTTCAAAGTACGTAAATAAATAAATATTTGATTACTTCATGCTTGCAAACTGATAAGAACCAAGCTCCTTGCCTGCTCTGGAGCCAACCTATAGCAAAAAGAAAGGATAGGGATTATTTCTAACAGCTTCCAGAAAGGTAATCTGTTCTGTATTTTTAACCTACAGGACCATAAATGTTTCCTCATGGACAAAATTGTGAAGGCTCATTTGTATACTTCAAGGAGCAGTTAAACCACTTTGATTTTTGGTTCTTTGAGATTTTTTTCCAAGCAGCATGATTAACAATAGTAGCATGGTAAAGAACCAAAGTTTGTCAAAACATGAAGTACAAAATACAGGTCAGGAAGTGACATGTAAAAACTACAGTGACAACAGAGAATTCATAGCACTGTCTGCAGTTCAGAGCTATCTCTACTCGCAGTCTTACCCTTCACTGCAATTCAGGTTAAGTAAAGCTGTAAGAGAAACTGTCCCAGACTCAGGTGATCCGGCTCTTCCCTGTTACAGCTACTCCAGCTCTTTTTATTAGAGCCCTCTAACCACAACACCTCGAAAAAACAGATGATGCTTCAAAAATACTAGATATTAAGCAATGTCAGTTACAACTGAAGGGGAGGAAAAGCAAACACACAAAAAAACAAACAGGTACTGTGGTTCTTTGAGACTCTCATTGCATATAATGTCCAAAAAGTTATGAACTCTGACTGCACCTTTTCCAGCAATTGGGGTATTCATTTCTTTCTGGTATAAAATCTAGCTTCTGATAGACACTTCTCTTGTAGAGACATAACTGCTACGTCACCTCTCTTCCTCTGCCAAATAAGGCTGAAGTCCAACTTTGTTTTTTTATTTCAAAAATAAAGGAGAGGTAGAATGACAATCAGATTAAAGCAGATGTGCACTCAAGTTGCGATACTTCAGCCACACTTCTTTAGCAACTCATAATTACCTTATGAAGTAAACAAAATTACACATTTGAGGCACACAAACTGAAAACATATATTGCTTTCTTCAAAGAAATACCCCCCTAGAATAATCTAGCGCTATAATAGCTTGAGTGTCTTTTCTGATTACTGGGCAGGAAAAATCTCAATGTTCACCAATCACAGCAAAAGCTTCAGTTAAATTTTCTTCTAAGGAAAACCAGGGATACTATTTTTTTTTTAAACCACATATTTTTTTTTCCAAACTGACAAACAACTAAAAGCTAATTTAAAACACTCCAGTAGACTAAATGAGTCATATCTGGAGTGCATCTGTTTCTAGCCCAAGTTCCGTTTTGCATAGATTAGTGCAATATAGTTCTAGAACTTTAATGAAGTTGTTTATTATAGGCAGACTTGCAAGCACCAGTCTATTAATAAGGTTGCCTAAAAATCCCTATTTAAAAAAAAAAAAATTGTTTTCGGTTGCTTATATGCTTGCCAAACTTTTACTACTTAGACCGATATTCTCCATGCAGGATTTTTGCCACCGGCAGATTTTATTATCATTACTGTTTAATATTATTCTTTAACCTCAACCATATGGATCATTGAGTTCTGAGAATAAAGACAGGAAAATGCTGTTGGAATTTTTTTAAAGAACCTTTCATCCTTCCTCCCAACTCCTGCTTGGGGTATGAGCGTGCAATTCAATGACACGAGATCCAGAGTTGTGGATCCAAGTTATGAGCTTTTAACAAATAAAAATCAGATTTTGAGTGTGGTTAGTACAATCATGCAGGATTTCATTCTTGATCATTTTTCATCTCCTGACAACTCCAGCATGTGGCAAGGCAATGCATATTCCATTCTCACACAATAATGTGTTTGAAGAAAATGCTGGGTTTTTCCTGTATGGTTTCTCCAAGTTGTCCCACCACCAGCATTTTGGCTACCAACACAAGCAGTCTCAAAGCCAGATCGGAGGAAGGGAAGAAATAGCCCGGTACAGCAACTGGCAAGGAAGCAGATAAAGAAAGGGAGGAGGAGAGAGCAATTTCTGGGCCTGACCTGGCAACTAGCCTAGGACTGCAGAAGGAGAAGCTGGATTGTTTTAGGCAAAGTAGTGACAAGATCCAACTGAAGGAGGAGAAAGAATGAAGTAACAGCTTGAAATTGGGATTGGAATACAAAAAAAAAAAAAAAAAACAACATAACAAATCTGACAAAAATCACCATGTTGAAAGAAACCTGGAAACAGCAGACTAGCAGAAGGAGCTACAACTCAAAAAGAGTGAGAGAGCTTTGCAATGAGATTAAAAGCTGGTGAGAAGAAAAAAGAAATGCAGGACAGGTAAATGACTGCAGAATACAATGAAATCAGGTAAGGTGATGAGAAAACCAACAGTAACACTCATCAGGAAGACCTCTGGGGAAGAGGGGACAATATGAACTGCAAAGCAACAGGAAAAACTGTCAGAAGAGAAAATGAGGCACCAAGTGTGAAAAGAGTACTGGATGGAGGAGAGAGAGAAGAAAAGACAGGGGTTGGCAGGAATGGCTGTGTTTCCAGCAGGAAACTCATCTGGACAAGACTAACATGGAATACTGCATGAAGAGAAGCATGACCAGCAGGTTGAGGGAGGTAATTCTGCCCCTCTACTCTGCTCTCATGAGACCCCACCTGGAGTGTTGTGTCCAGTTCTGCAGCCGCCAGCACATGAAGGACATCGAGGTGCTGGAGTGGATCCACAAGAAGGCCGCAAAGATGATCAGAGGGCTGGAGCACCTCCCTTACAAAGACAGACTGAGAGAGCTGGGGCTCTTCAGCCTCGAGAAGAGAAGGCTCTGGGGAGACCTTATAGAGGCCTTCCAGTACCTGAAGGGGGCCTACAGGAAAGCTGGGGAGGGACTTTTCATAAGGGCATGTAGTGACAGGATATGGGGAAATGGTTTTAAACTGGAAAAGAGTAGACTTAGACTAGATATTATGAAGACATTCTTTACTGTGAGGGTGGTGAGACTCTGGAACAGGTTGCCCAGAGAGGCTGTGGATTCTCCCACCTGGAGGCGTTCAAGGCCAGGGTGGATGGGGCTTTGAGCAACCTGGTCTAGTGGGATGTGTCCCTGCCTATGGCAGGGGGGTTGGAACTAAATGATCTTAAAGGTCCCTTCCAACCCAAACCATTCTGTGATTTTAAAATAAGATGAACTCTGTAGATAAGAATATATCTGAGATAAGGAGTCGGATTATTATAGGCAAGAGGGTTAGACTAAACACATTTGGTCAAGTGGGATCAGGTTTAGACTGAGGTGAAATAGAAAAATGTTTCTGTGTACATTAGACACTCTCTTTTCCAACAATTAGAATGAAGGAATTGATTTCTGAATGCTTCTGATTCAGAAAACCATTTGTGAAACCAACATATTCTGGCATGCCTTGAGCTAAAGATGAAATAAGAGCTGACCACTGCTATCAAACATGGCACTAGCTCAAATGAGAAAGGTCTGAGCAACTGTCCTAGTTCTGCTGGTGTACCATCACAAATCTATAAGTTGAGGAAAATAAGTACGTATCTTCAAAATTCAAGCTGTAGTCCTAGCGTACAATGTTGAACAATAATATGAAACATTTGAAAGGTAGAAAAGTTGAAGAGTTAACAGATCTCAAAAACGTGCCCCCAACATTCAAAGATCTCAAAGACCTTCCTTCTAACTATGATTCAGATTTCTCTTTTTCAAGGGCTCTCAGGAAGCAGTGTTTTTATACTATAGCTCCTGAAAGGTAAATAAAAACAAACCCAAAATTGTTCCTATCATCTCCCATACCTATGAAAAGAGATAACCGTTTCACAGATATTCTGACTGAGTAACAACCAGATCATCTCAGCACAGCTACCTTTTTACTCTGTTACGTATTCTCTTGTGATTTATGGTTAGCAAGTTCTCCAGTTATTACATGAACATTAAATTAGTATATAGACGACATCTGAAGTAACTGCCTAACTGACCCCAAGAAATATCAAGAAACTGTATTACTAATGAATAGGCTTTAGCTCAGGCTCTGGAAGCCCAGAGCTCCTATTAGGAAAAGCAACAAATCATCATCACTGTCCCTAAATAGTGGGCTGCTTAGTATGCTGTGGCATCCCACAGGGCTCCACATCCAGCTGACTTGCTCTGAGTGCATTTACAGAATCAGGCCATAAAGGATTTAACTTCTTAGCTTCTAAAAATGGCTTTAATTATGAGCCAAAAGCCACAAATCTGGCAATATCAAGAGACTAGTCTTCAATATTTTAATAGAACTGTTTTTCCTTCTGAGCACCCACAGTAGTAAGCAGCAGGTTTCAGGGCTTGTATGAATGCTCATGGTGACAACACTGTTGCCTGAATGAATTGGTAGATTCAGTTCATAAAATTCGGGTGATTTTAAAAGAAAAAAAAATATTTAAGAAGTAGCATCCCAGAACGTTTTGAACTTTCTGTTTATAATTACATTTACGAAAATAACTCAGATGCAAGACCAACATCATTGCAGAGGTAACAGATGCCTTGAACTGGCAGATTACAAAAATACAGAAAATAATTTGTGTTGCCCAATATGATGTCTAAAAAATCATAGTCAACAATATGCAACTGAAAAATGCTGGAATTACAACTCACACCTTCATTCCAAGTACTTCATTCAGACTCTCCCCATATGCTTAGAACAGCTTTCTGTTGTGAAGACTAATTTACAGAAGCTGTTGTGCTCTTCCTCTTCCTCTGGGCATTTTGAAGTCTGTGACTATTTTTTTTTCCAAAATTTTGCTATGCCAGTAAAATCGCTAAATTGTTTCATTAGGTTGTTTGTAGAAGTCTGCTTCAACAGCACTTAAGAGTGATTTTTTCAGCTGGTGCACTCTTTCTGGCAGGAAATGTGATTATCAATGTTTAGAAAATATGAGTGCTATCAGTTTGAGTAATAACGATAAATAAATTACCAGCAAGTGGTCCTGCAAATTGACTATGTGAAAGAGAAGAACAGCCTAGCAGTAAGACCTCTAAAACTGGGAGCAGCCCTTGTAGATAGGTCAGCTCTTCTAACAAAGAGCTCCTCCAGAATTAAGCTGTCAATTTTGTTATTTTATCAGACTTTCCATTGCATCAACCATAGTCAAAATGTCCCAATTAAGAAAAAGAGGATCAGTTTTGCCTTGAGGGCAAAATGCAACTTAATCAGTTTGGAAAATGTATCAGCCACAACTCATGAGCACTTTCCTCCTCTTGGATGATGGTGTTCATGAAGAATTAAGAGGGCTGCTCCAAAAAACATAGTACTAGGTCAAAATTATGGCTGCAGGTCCTGTTGCCCAGACCGGAGGAGCAGAGTCTAAGAAACTCAAACTTTTCCTCTTTAGTTATGTCACTCAAGACAAATTACAGTTATACCCTGTAGTTAAGAGTGCGGAGTGAAAAATCTTAATGTGTTTTACTATGAACAAATCACAAGCTCTAACTTCCTGTAGAAAACACGTAAAAAGCCTTAATATACACCTATGTGAACTATACTATTTGTGAACTGTAATATTTGTGAAGAATTTTTAAGATGTTACAACATACATGAACCTTCTATAATAAGACTTGCTACAGTTAGACAATAGATTGATTACACATCAATTTTTTGCTCAAGTATTAAGTACCAGACAAACAGTAACTTCCTACAGAAGGGACCTGAATCTTGGAGCAGAAAAAAACTGTGTCAATGATAAAAGAGATTTCCTCAATAATCTCTTCAAAAGGAAGGCCTTCTAATTTCATAATTGCGTTAATCCTAGGGATACACACAAAAGCCCATCAGTGCTCTCAAGAGTCAGATCTCCAGTATGGGTTCTCCAGTTCCTGGCTTATACAGAAATCCCGATTTCACAGGTCAATCACTGCAAAGCCTTGCCCCCACCAACCCTTATGTTCTGAATGGCAAGCAGAGACGAAGCAAAGCTACTGTTGCTTCTGGAAGTATAAGTAATAATTTACTTATCCAAACTGCATCTGATAGTTTTGACAGGAAATTAAAGGTGTAGAATCTGTTTCCCTGAGCCTGTCAGAGTTCAACAAGCATTTGGAAAACGCTCTCAGACGTAGAGTTCGATTTTGGGGTGGTCCTGTGCAGAGCCAGGAGTTGCACTCAGTGATCCTTGGGGGTTCCTTCCAACTTGCGATATTCTGTGATTCTAGATATTTGTCCAAACCCACTGAACTGACTCTCCTCTTCTGTATCTGCTGGTTAGCACTGGTCTGGTATTTGACACATTGCATATATCATCTTCAGGAAATTCTGCTCTAATAAGGGAAAAATAACAGACTGGCTCTTTGATCTCAAAGCAGAATCTGCAAATACATTTTTAGAATGCATTAACTGTACACGCTGTAGTAAATTTGACCTCTTTTTGATTCTCCTCCGCACTGGACATGTGCAGTGTAACACGATGGGGACAGGAACACCAAGCATCACAGTGAAAACTTAACAGCTGAAACCAACACAGAAAGCAGGGGTATGACTGCATCACAGGTTTTCTGTAGTGGTCCAGTGTAAAGAAAAGTGGTAGGGAATTCTATTTTCAATAATAAGAACTAACAATAAAACACGTGGGAAAAAATTCTAAATAAAACAGATTTTATAGTTTAATATAGCAATGAAATATTTGACTGAGTGGGAGAGAAGAACTCATTAGTAGATTTAAACACAAAATTTGAATAATTTGGGCTAGAAGGATAGTGTCAAGGGAATAAATTAGGGTAGGCAGTTTTGCTGTCTCTATAAATTTTGTTATACTCTGCCAAGATGAAAGACAAGAGATAAGAAACTTGAAAACTATTCCACATTCAAGTTTCCTGGGGGTTTCTAGCTGAAAGTATTTTTTTATTACATCACTTAAAGTTATGTAAAAATATAGGCAAATGTGCTCAACAAAAGGCAAAGAGAATCTATGGGTCATATATGCTCACCTTACTTTAGTATGGATAATTTATAAGTTTTGTACTTACCTTTAATCGCCATTCCTCACTGACTGCAATAGCAACATCCTCCCTTTTGTTTTTCAGTAACTACATTACCCTTAATACTCTCACTCCCTTTGAAATTAAAGAACAGGGTTTACCCAGCAGCACAACTTCCTCCCAGCCCAAGCAGCTTCACAGAAATCAGTACTCATTTCACCCATGTATTCAAGATTACAGCGGATACTGTTAACGTTATGAGGTTTTAAAACAAAAACCTCAGGGACAAACTAAATGAAACAACCTCCAGAAAAATATAAAAGAAAAAATCATGTTGTCAGTCTGCTGTGTTTTCAAAGTAATGAACATCGAAAATGATCATAAAAGTGAACAAATCTAGTTGAGCTATGAGACAGAATAATGACCAGTAATAACATCAGAACGCCACCTGTGAATAGAAGAATAACTAACTAATGGAAGACACATTACCTTTAAAATTGTAATATTCCACGTAAAACTTTCTACTGATTTTTGCAGTTTTCTTTCTTTTAAGCCTTCTCTTGCTCCTATATTGTGCAGGTTTTCATGAAACTCCATTGCTGTGGAGAGCAAAAGAGGGAGTAATATAGTATACATTTTCATGTATTTTTGCGATCGCAGAAACAGTGATTTAAGACTAAAAAGGTAAAGAAAATGAAAAAGCTTCAGAAATTTTATTTTTCAAGCATAAATATGCTAATATAGTAACATGAAGTTATAGAACATGCCAATATACTCAGATCTCTCTAAGCCAAAATCTACACTGCAGTACCTGCTGGGTCACTGCCATAGAAATATGGAGCCAAACAAATATTTACTCTACAAAATATTCTTCAATCACAATTGAATCTGTTGCACTACATGTGAAGACCTTTTTGTGGATCACTGTAAAATGGAAGCATCAATTTCAGGAAACGTGTCCCAACAAATTTATTTTGTGCTTTGCTCTAGTGCGCACCAAATTTACAGCACAGTTGTCTGATTTACATGCTGGGTGCCATGCAGAACACAGCCTTCACAGTTTACCCCTGAGGGAAAGGGCACAAGTTTGAAAGAGGTGGCAGGGAAGTGAACCACCAAAGACATTTACACTCATGTAAACTACTGTCTCCATACAACTTGCATCTGACAGACCCCAGCCCAAAAATTTACCACAAAATTCAATGCGGTAGAAAGACCAGAGCACACATTTTAGCTCAGTGAAATGCACAGATTCAATAATAAATAAATTCTTTCCATGATGCTGTTACAAGTCATACATAAATAAGTTTGCAACACAGTTTCCTTCCTACACAGAAAGTAGCACGTCCTTCCATGGACGTACACATCAGCACAGCCTGCATTACAGTAATTCTCCTCCCATCTCAAATTGTGCTCTGAAGATCTCCATCAGTAATAACATAAAGTTACATTATAAAATTTACAGCTATGAACTTCAAATCAACATACAGAGTTATTCTAAATTATTCTATTAACTACGTTGATTCAGATCTTCTATCTGCTGCTGAGTAGATGTGCTTCAAAATTTACATGGAATTAATTGTCATGAAATCAACATACAAACTTGTGTTGCCTGTCAATCCTAATTAGAGTAGGTTGACTTTTAAGGGCATTATTGTATCTATTCTCTGTAATCTCTCTGCCCCACACTCATGTCTTAATACAAAAGAAAGATATGACTGAATGTTTTCATCATATACTTACTTACCTTATTCCTACATAAACATATATGTATATATAAAAAAATAAAACTGATTCATAAATTAATTTTAAAGACAGACAAAAAACCCTCATGTTAACTGTTCTTACTGTTTAAATCTTACCGTAAGAAAAATAGACAGCATATACTTTCCCTGAATTAAACTACTATATTGTTTTTATTTCAAAATACTTCTCCATATCTCTACCTCAGCATTGAGATTACAGCCTCAAGAAAACCATTCATTTTGTATTTCCCCAGATCTTTAACCAGGTGAGAAACTGAAGTTCCTCCATCTCTCACTGTTTCCAAGTATCTGTTTCCTGTTCAGATCATCAATAAAAAAAACTCCCTGTGTGATCGTGGAAAGATGATGCATAGACCCATATTTACAACACTACATTTTGAGAGCCTCCATAACAATAGAGATTATCTTATCTGCACCATTTATTCCCAGACTATGCTGATAAACTTGCAGTTCTGTACTCCGATTCTCAGCAGAATAAATAAATTAGCAAGGTGCATGGAATATAAGCAGGTGACTTGCGGCATAGCCTCATTATCAACTGTTATTACATTAAAAAAAAAGAAAGTGAAAGGAGGTGGACAAGAGTGCAAGCAGCACACTTACAGAACTGCAGTAATGATGCATTAACCTCATATCCATCTTTACAAATATTCCCCTTCAAATCCTAGCCCACAGGCACTAGTGACTGATAACAATCATGAAGTAAAGATACTCCAAGATTAAGAATAATGCTGAGAGACTGCATGAATGATGTGAAATTGGTGCTTTGCAGATTATAGATCATTCTAATTTACACAATATCACTGGTAATACAGACATGGAGATAATAGAGGCCAAATGTTCTGCTAGCTAGAAGAACTCATCATCTACAGTGCACCGAGGACTTTCTGTGATGATCATCTTCACACTCATGCTGAGATACATTTCTGTTTTGTCAAAGCCATTCCACTCCAGCTAAATACTCCAAGCAGTTGGCAGAAACATCTCATTGCTCTTTTTCAGAAAACAAAATGATGTCAGATGATCCCACCAAGGCATACGCATGTAAAACTTTGGCAAACAAGTGCCACCTGCTTAACAAGCACTAATCACACCGCTCTCCTCAACTCTTCTTACAGACAGGAAAGGACTACTCCTCATTACCACAGTAAACTAAAAGCTATCCTACTCTAAGCCTAAACATACAACAAGAGGCAAATGAATTTAAATTATATTTCTGTTTCTATTACTACTCTGCCAGGTAAACTTAAATGGATTATTTCACCTCTCATTATTTCACCTCTGGATTATATCAGTCTCATTTTTTTCCACCTGCCGATTGGAACTACCCATGTTCGCTATAAAAATACGGGCAACTTGAGCCTTAATTATGAAGTAAGAATGCAGCACAACGTTTATCTATTGACTACATTTCTCCTGGTATTCCCCTTCTCCATCCCTGCTTGTTTTTCTTGTGCTTTTTTTTTTCTCAGAACTGGCTGTTTTCATGCATTAATATTGGCGAAGTAATAACAGAACTGTTAAATTCCAAAATGAAACTGACTTTCAGAAGATAAAAGGAAAAGGAAAAAGGGAAGAAAGATATTTTCATTCACAATTCATTAATAAAATGACAAAAATGTTCACACAGTCACTTAAAAGTGCCTTTAAGACAAGCTTACACAAAATTGTCTGTTTTAATAAATAAATTCACAGGATTTTCTATCTCCTTGCAAGCAAAAATTCAGCTCTCACTGTCACTAAGATATGGTAAGCAAGTTAACTTTATGAGGCTTAACTACTTCTAGAATTATTAGTCCATTAGTATCTTGAAATGCCTAACATCTCTTGGATGGTAACAGTCATTATGCTAACTTGATTTATCACTCTTACCATATTTCTGCATATACCACCTGTTTAATGCAAAAAAACACAAGTTACTCATGCTTTCCATTTTTACTGGCAGCTATTAAAAAAAGATATCACCCACAAATTTCTCAGTGATCATGAAAATTATATAGGATGCCAGAGTATACTAATGCAATGGTAATGTCATTATTAATGTTTAGTCGTATTTTTTTCCAGTGAAAAGGGCCCTAAACTATAAAAAAGCTGCTACTTTGTCAAAGAGGAAGATGGCCTCCTTTTTCCCTTTAAAAGAACAGATGACAAGAGCATGCTTGGTCTACACTCTCAAGAGATGCATTTCTTGACTTTTAAATTTGGTGTTATCATTGAAGGTCAATATGAAACATAAAAATGGACATAAACAGTATAGAGTTGAACAAGAATTCCTCAAAAAGGTGATAGATAAGGAACTAGAGCAACATGGTCATTCTCTTAAGTACCTCTGCATCACACCAGAGTGTACATTTGCTATGCTTAGCAGTCATTTCATTCTGCTGCAACCTGCACAGCAAATAGGCATGGCAAATGAAAATTGCATGAAGACCTCTCAGTGTTGGCCAGAAAGCATCCCCTATTTCTACCCTTCTTCAGAAAGGTCTATTACAAATTAATCACAGATTTGCTCTTAATAGCATCTCATGCTGAATCAAAAGCAGAAGTATTGTCATCAGTAACTTACAACATTAGCGTAATATTCAACTGATGTTAAATGAAGCACTATATCTCTCAGAAGGCTGATGGAAGTGATCTATCTGAATATGAAAGCTCTTGACTTAGGAGATCAGCACAAGGACTAATATGACAGCCATAAATCTCCTATCAAAAGCTGTCCACTTCCATCTCCAAAAATTAATTTTAACAATCATCATCAGCTAAGATGCTTATACTAATGTATACAGACTCTAATTTCTATAGTTGTAGGATTTGAAGCTGTCATGAAAGATTGATGTAGTTGGCTTACCAGGAAAATTTGGAAACAGTAAAAGCATTAAAAAGGAGCTGAGAAAGGCTCAGTAGAAGAATGTATGCACAGAAACACTTGGCTAAATGAGAACTGCAATAAGATCCTGTCTCTGGTGAAAATTACAGTTGGGAGGAAAGAGAGCTCCTCTCACGCTGAGAGAAATCATCTATGATAGATTTGTTAATCCCAGTCATCATAATTGTGTATAGAATGACTTACAACACAATAACAACAAGTTGATTTCTTATTAATCATACAGACTTAACGAAGTAAAAATCAACAACTTGGAAAAGGTGAAACACCCATGGCTCAGGAATGACAACACCCACTTATCTTTTGCATCCTGCTCTTATCTTACACAATTACCAATTATACTACCAGAATTAATCTTGTTTATTAGTAGTAGTGCAATGAACTAATAGGAATTTAATCCATCCCATTTATCACAATGTTGAAAAGAATTTTTACTTTAATATCACCGTTTAAGAGATTATCTTAAGGTCTGTTTGTGCTGTTTTGAGCAAACATTACTACTGAGTAGTGATGACAACCTGTCATTTATGTTAACCAAGATAGCTCAGTCTCACTTGTAGATTAGAATGCATTGACCTACATCACCCAAACTACCAGGTTTTACTTCCTGTTGTTTAGAAATCTGCATATGGCCAATTGCTGTGGTCCCCCTGCTAAATGCTGTTGAGGCAGCACTTTAAGCCTGGCAGGTCAGATCACTTTCAGCCCAGCTCACTGTCCTCTTACCTAGCCCGTACTTTCTGAATGTCTGGGACGATGTCACATGAGTGTGTTGAAAACATCAGTAGAGTCAAACCAAGACCAAGTTAGTCTCCTCACAGTGCTGTAGTCACCTCAAGGTACTGTACTCATAATATTGATTAAAATACGATACACAAAGCAGCATAACTCATTGTGCTATTTTTAAACTTCTTAATAAGAGTATATTAAAAGCATTAAAAGCAATTAGCCTTACATCACTGAGATGCATGTATTTACTGTTTTGCCTATTTTTTTTAAAGTATCTTTGCTGGAAAACTCTAACTACAACTACATTTTTTTATTATAATCAAGTTGTGAAGTGATGTAACCTGAAGAAGAGAACTTGAACGTGTGTGTAGGAATCTAAACTGCTTGGAACTTTTCTTATTTTTTTTTTCAAGATTTACTATCACAGAGCCCTGACATACAAATTCCATTTATGGGCATAAAAATCAAACCATTGCTTTAGCTGAGAGTTGAGATATTTGTTTTTTAAGGAATCCCTACTGAAACAGTGAGCACAATACTTACTATACTGTATTTCTAAAGCCAGGTTTCTTTACGTACTGGCTTGTTTTCATTGATTAAAATTTTCTTGCCAAGAACCTGATTTACAAAATAGTAGAGATATAATGATACAGCAGGTAGGTTTCTTCTGGTTTAGGCTTCTTTTCTTTACAAAGGACTTCATTAAAGTAATAACAAAAAGTAAAACTTTGGCAATGAATGCATATACACAGTAGGCCTAATATGAAATAGAGAGCAAACAACATTTTTCCATAGCTGTATAAAAAATGTATTACTCATACTTTTGTTAAGTACTTAACTTCAGCCAAGTTAAATATGTTTTATTTCATTCTTGGAAGAGTGCTTCGATTTAAAGTGAATTAAATATTTTTCAAAAGATTTAATAAATATATAATAAAAATAAATAAGAATTAAAGATATTGAAAATTTGAGGAAAATACCATGCAGGTCTTGATTAGGTTACCACAGATTGCAGCTCAACTACTATGTACATTCTTTTTGAATTGTTCTTTACAAAGAAAAAGAAATTGAAGAAAGCACTTTAGGCTTGAACATTTTTCTTCCTACGAAAGGAAAGAATTCTAGGAAAGAATTTAAAATGCAAGTGCCCATTTTCACCCATAAATACTTAATCTGCGCATATTGCTGCTACATTTGCCTGCATCTTTGAATGCCAAGGCTTTAATTTTTTACAGAACAGAATACGTTTCTTAGTAGTTTTCTTTCTGATCATAGTCTTTTAACATTCAGGTATTTCAACCTCATAAATAATTTCTTCTTAAAACAAAGTTTTTCAGAAAAGTGCTTGAAAAGAGTCTGGTTACCAGATCACTTCTGCAACAAATCATACAAATCACATTAGAGAAGCAACAGAAATTATTATAGCTGTAAATTCTCAACTTTGCTTACATGCTTCTCATACAAAGATTTAAAATGCATTTTAATAAATTACGGCTCAGTGCACCGTTGTATTATGTAAGTATCACACGTTGCTACAAAAACTGAGTCTCAACAGGAACAAGGATTAGATGCACACATAATTTCAAGCACCCACTTCCCACTGAAGTCACTCAAAACATTTTATATCATAACTAGAGAATTAGAATTTCTATGTGTGCTGTTCTTCAGTTTCAAGAAGCTCCATGTCAGAATTATTTGCATTCAAAATATTTAGGTTAATACTTGATGAAATAATACATTAACTAAATAAAATGCTTGGTATTTTTTAATTACTTCAACCTGTCTGGCAATGTACTGTATGTCCTCACTAAGTAGAAATGTTCCCCATATGTAGCCAGCCATGCCCTGACTCTACCTAGAGGGTTAAAAACACATTTTAATGCCTGATGCTCCTTTATTCTTCAAAAGTACGGAAGGAAAATTGTATGCCTAAGATAACTTTCTTATTCCAACACTTCAAACGATAACGGCATCACAATCTGCCTAAAAGTCACAGTAATTCAGTTTTCAACATAAGGTACCTCCTTTAAAGCTAACAAACCACATAAGATGGTCTCACAATACACCAACTTTTAAATACTGTTAGAAGAGATTCAAAGTGGCTGCAACACCAAATTTATGCTGCTATGAAGATACAAAGAGGACATCTGGCTATTGATTTTATTACAGCTTGATAACTTCCATATATGAAGTTATACCTTCAAGAACAGTCTTGTGTAACATTAATTTTCTAGACAACAGAGTCAACAAAATGTTTATCAAGCAATGAAATACACAAGACCCACACACCAACGCTTTTCGTGAGCCTCCTAAAGCGTACAAAATATGCAAGAAACTAGGCCTTCACAAATTAAGACATTTGCACTGAAAAGAAAACTCATGGTATTCCACCTCTGATTTGTGGCAAACTGTAACCATGAGGACAAACTACATCTCTAAATGTGGGTAAAGTTAAGCCGCTATCACATGAGAATGAATTACTGCTGTCAATAAGGGCAGAAACACAGAGCTAAAATGGAACAGAATATTTTTTCCACACACTGCTGTTTCCATGTTTTATTTATCAGGTTTGATCCTCAAGAGAGATCACTGAAAGTCTAAGGAAAAAGAAATTCCTAATGTTATTGAATGCTAGAAAGCAGACTTAATAAGGACATTGATTTATGGTACATTGTAATTTCTCCCTGTCTTTAGATCCTGCTGAGCTCATGTTGTTTCACTGGCAATAGTAATTACTATCTCTTTCCGTTCCACAACAATGCTGCTTCTCCATTCTTTAATGCTACCTTCTGCTCCAGAGAAGTTGGCTACCTTTTTCTATCAAATCATCTGATTAACACAATTAAACGTTAAACACCCTGTGTTTAACTTGGAATTTGTTATTATTGTTTAAAATATGAAGAATGAAATGAATGCACTTCTGAACATTATCTCTTCTAAGTACAGCCCTTCAGTAAATAAAATATACTATAAAATTTGCCTTTCAACTGTGTAGTTTCTAACAGTTTACTGTTTTTTCTTAACCTTTATCTGTGGATAGGTTGGAAGTGCTGACTAGTCTTAGCAGATGTTGTACTTGTTTTGTCATCACCTGTAGATAGAGACAGTCTGACCGGGGGATAAAAGGACTCCTCATTCTTTCCTGCTGTTTTGGATTAGATCTTAGTTAGGATAACAATTTAGCCTTTGATCAGACCTTAGAACACAAAATGTCCGATGTACTTGTGCATTCTAGTGTACCTCTATATATCTTCAGAGATATAACTAATCTTCCCTCTTTAATCAGTTTAGTCATAGAAGGCAACTGCTAAAAATACAAACTGCAAGCTAATATCAGATTAATTTTGCAAATATTTCTGTAATAGGGAAAGCGCACTTAAGACTATTATTTCAGTCTTTCACAACTTTATTAATATTTCTAGTACATAAATGTATTTTACAATTCGTTTTGCTCACTGAAGTTACTGGAAGTTGAGCATGCAGCTCTAGATATTTATCATTAATATGACCTGATCTTTTACATTGCTAGTATGAAATTAACTGCAGGAAAAAAAAGGCTTTATGTAAAGAGGCAAGCTCAGAAGAACACCAGTGTCTGTGTTAAAGTGTTTTTACAAGCTTTTAAGTACAGCATTTAAAGATAAATCTACATGGCAAAATAAACTTGTAAATGAAGTTGAATTGAGAATATAAAGAAAAGCAGCATGGCATCTGGATGTGATAACAACCAGAATGCAATGTATCTAGACTTCTAACACCATATTTCAGCTATAACCAACTATGTCACCTATGTCGCCTATGTCACTTGTGTTGGTGAGGCCAAACTAGGATGTTCAACAAATGACTACTTGAATTGTGAGAATGACATTGAAGTACATTTAGTCAAGTATATATGTTTTCCTCAAGAAAGTGCTAGGACAGTTTCAGTCTATTTTCATTAATTTATTTATGAATAATGGAAACTCAAATTGCTTGATTTGTTCATAAGACAAGTGATAAGTGCTTTGGATAAGAAAATAAAAGGCAGGAAGAGGAAGATGGGAGTAGCAAGTGAGATCACTAAGAATATCCAAGAAAGTATGGGAAATGTACAAGGGTAGATGATTCCAGGAATATACCATCTACCCACTGGATAGTCCAGCAGAGAGCTACAAAGACGATGAAGGGCCTGGTGTATCTCTCTTACGAGGAAAAGCTAAGAGACTTGGGACTGTTCAGCCCGGAGAAGAGAAGACTGAGAGGGGATCTTATCAATGCTTAGAAATATCTGAAGGGGAGGTATCAGGATGCTCTTTTTGGTGGTGCTCAGAGACAGGACAAGGGGTAATGGGCGCAAACTAGAACACAGAAAGTTCCATTTGAACATGAGAAAGAACTTCTTTACTTTGAGGGTGACAGAGCTCTGGGACAAGCTGCCCAGAGAGGCTGAGGAGCCTCCTTCTCTGGAGATACTCAAAACCACTTTCCTGGGTAACCTACTCTAGGGAACTTGCCTAAAGCAGGGGAGTTGGACTAGATGATCTCCAGAGGCCCCCTGCAACCCCTACAATTCTGCGATACATCAGATTATCATAAAAAAACACCATCCAAGGTGGTTATTCCATGCCTATTTCTTCATGTTTTTCCCCCATAATGGAATGTGGATTCAAGAATATTCAAGGCACAAGAGAGAGACAAGCTGCAGAGAATAAAACAATTTCATAGCTGGCTTATTAAAAAATGGGAGAAAGGAAAAAGTGGAGAAAAGTAGGCATTTCAGAAGGATGGAGACAGGCTTTAAAGGGGCCTCAAAGTGCTATTTTACTCTAAGAGATGTTGGAGTTTAGGCACTGGGTGTAAATACTGCAGATGTTTTACTTTTAAAAGTGAACCTCATGAAAAACACACAAAAGGATCCAATTCTAAGATTTAACTTGAAGATCAGCACAGACTACTGATGCAAACATATTCAATATTGCTCACTTATGAAGTCCAACAATAATAGATAAAAATAGCATTTTTTCAGTACCCCACATATGTAGCCAACCTTAGCTGCAGTAGCTTCTAATCAGAAATCAAGACTTGCTGATGAAAGACAGTATTTCAGAAGGCACAGATGAATAAAGTCTGCCAGATTTGTGTAAATAATACAATATCATGTCAAGAAACTGCAAATTCTCTTCCAAATCAGAGTTAACTGAAAAAATGTTGGGAAAAAATGTTCTAGTCATTATCTTTCATTGGTTAAAAAAAAAACTCAACTGCCTGCCTATATACTTTGTCAAAAGTGTTCCTCAATATTTAATTATAATAATCTATTTTTGTCTATTAGTGGATTACCTAATATGTTCATAACATATAATGTACAATATTA
This sequence comes from Numida meleagris, assembly GCF_002078875.1. NCBI lineage: Eukaryota > Metazoa > Chordata > Aves > Galliformes > Numididae > Numida > Numida meleagris. The sequence goes on along the minus strand of NC_034410.1, from coordinate 34,512,444 downwards.
TTTTTTCTGCATCTTACATTCCTCGTTATAGTGGACCCTAAGTCTAAAACCAATTGAGCATACACATAATGGAAAGAAATAATAAAGGAAACAGCCCTGTAAACATGCAGTTTCGCTGAAAAGCTATTAGAACAAAATGAATTTTATTATTTTAGTTTTCAACTCCAAGAAGAATTTGCAGTGCTTGTATGGTCATTACCATAATCTTTTTTGCATGCAGCCCAGACATAACTTCTTCTCAATGCATATTGTGCACTGTTTATCTTCGACAGCATCCGGTATGGCTGGATCTTATTCAAACTGTACCCTGTTTCTGATACTGCTGAAAGACTGCTTTGGAGTACGTATTAAAGCATGTACTCATTTTATGTCTTTTACTACCTGCATAGTTTAATAACCCAAGTCCCTGCTGGTTTTGTCACTGTACAGATGGAAAAAATAGGAGTTTTTGCTCCAACAACCTGGAATCTAACCATAAGGAAAAATGATAACAGATGGGCAAAGAAAGAGGAGTGAGTACAAGGAAGCAATGAAAGCTATTTTTGTTAAGGTAGTAGGAGGACATGTGTCAATCCAGCTATATTTGTGGGAGAATTCTTAAAATCAATTCAAAGGAAGCAGTCCTGTGGATGTTTACAGTGAGTATGTGGGACAACATGATAGATAGCAGGATGACAGCTCACTAGCTATCAGACAATGGAAACTCTTGTTACCAGATGAGCAAATGCTAGAAAAGTAAAAGCAGCTCAGCTGATGCAGAATAAGGAAAAAGCAGAGAGATGAGTACTGGGAGAAACATCATCAAAATGATCACTGGAGAACAATGTAAGGAAGGTAAAACTAAAATGGTCAAGCTCAGAGAAAGGATAGGGGTGTTGAAATGTCAGAAGGTTAGAACCTGAACAAGAGTTCTGGCTGCACAGATAACTAGGGAAAACTATACCTCTAAAATCATACAGAAAAAGAGAGATCTGAATGATCAGCACACAGTGCTGGAGAACTCCATTTCCTGAATTAAAACAACGAACTTAAATGCATTTCTTTTAGGTATTGTCACAGCTATTTTTTTTTCCATGGGCACGTTAATTTACCTTACTGATGTTACATTTTACACGCTGCTTAATTCTCAGTGTCACAAGATCCCACCATACTGTTTTACAGTCAAATCTAGATTTGAGAACTGTCAACAATTTTTTGTCACCAGCAAACTGTGTTCACTGATCGTTTGCTGCTGATCACTTAATGAATACTTGGAATATCAAGTGTACCGCTGAGTTTTTGCCTCTGAACACCAAAATGCAACCTAAGCTTTGGTTCTCTCTTTTAACCACTGATTAATTCAGACAGCATTTGAATTAAGTGCCACTGGTGATTCAAGAAAAGTGGAAGAATAAAAAGAAGGACAGAGATGGGATAAGATGATCTGAACATTCAAATTCTTTATTCCAGAGAGGAAATAGTAGCATTTCAGGTCTTGTAAATGATTAAAGGTATAGACTGGATTATCTTTAAACTCGCTTTAGCACCTATACTTTATTTTCTTGTGGTACATTCAGTTGGTTTAGTAGCAACAATTTGGTTCAAGTTTAAAAAAAAACAAGAGAAGAACAAAAGCTTATCAAACGTTTTCATTTTCCTAAAGAATATTAACTGCAAACAACCTGAATTCTGAAAAAAAGCCATATCAAGAATCACATCTTTGCTTATTCTAAAGGCTATCAATCTAAGAAATAATATTGCAGTTATTTTAAAATTAGTTCTGAACTTTAAAAGAGGGCCAAAGTCATATCATTAAAGTTAAGTTAGAAAGTGGTTTAATAGAGAAAGATTGAGAGATTTTTCTTATAATCCTGTTAATGATAATTTAATTTTTCCAGGTTTTTTACTATTTGACCCACAGAACAACAAGAAAAAAAACACTGACAACTACATAATTTTGCTTTTTCCTTATCAAGAAACTACACTGGAAATGTATAATCCTTAACTCATAATTAAATGGAGTACTATCTACTAAGATCAATTAGTCTTAAGAAAATCTTTGAAAATCATTGATATTTAAAGGTAATTTAATTCTGCTCATCCATCTTAACAAATACCCTGACCTGCAGGGCTGCAGCTGCCCTAAATAGCAGCATCCATTACATAATCCATACTTAGGCTTATGTCATTGTGCAGTAGGTTTCTCATCTAAATGAGATCAAAATCTCTCTTCACTGTTTACCACTGGTTTTAAGTCTTTAGCCTTCTTAAACAAAGGATTCTTGTACTGAACTGCACTTTAAATATCAAATACGGTTGTAAGACACAGGAAGATCAGACAAGCGCAAGTTCACTGGAACCTGTATGACCGAGTAGCAAGCAATCTTTTCAAAAGGGTAACAACTCTAAAAACACGAGGACAATGGGCAACAAGCTTTCGCCTTGCATCTTACCAAGGGAACTAAGTTGTCTGAGACAGTGTTGTAGCTAAAGAATATGGCACAGTATCAACAAGATACGTGAAATAACATTTTTGTCATTCATGTTATTTATGACTATTTATGTTTGACCATTTACAGTAAATAGGACAACGTAAACTTTTCAAGTATTTTGACAATTCTATGGTTTGACTGAGGTTTACAGAGTCTAGGGAGTGTATGCTATGAATAAAGTGAAGATCCTGAAATTCAGAGTGGGTGCACCTTACTGCATCTCATCTGAGTTGAAAGACACCTGTTAACAGAACAGAGTTTGTAAAGAGAGAGACTGAAATTTAGTGGACAGCAATGAAGGGGACCAAAAAATGCAAGAAAACCATGCAAGTCTATGGCAGCTGCAGAATGTTGAATATCAGATAGAAAAAATACATATTTGTATATAAAACGCTTTTGTCCCAATTGATTGGTGCATGACACAAATGGTTGCAAATATTTTGACTCTCTAGCAGATTTCCTGTTTCTGATGCAAAACGAGATGCACCATTACTCTGAGCAAATGTGTTACATTATTTAAAAAATACTTGAGAGAGAACAAGAGAAAACTAGCATGATTAAGCAGCATGGTCAGAGATGCCATTCAAAATAAAGTAGTAGCCTTCAAAACTCAAATTTGTGTCCAAATCAGAAAACTTTTACAACCTATCAGGTGAAAAGGGGACAATTTGTAAAAGGACTAAGAACTAACTAATTATACATTCTGTTTCAAATATATCAGAAACAGAAAAATTTCCAGAGAGTGCATGGGTGGGACTCATAGATTGCAACAAAGGTTAAAGAAAAAAAGATTTTGTGCATCCATGGACTTGGAAAAAACTCCTGCAGAAGATGCATGTAATTGAAAAAAAAAACAAAACAATTTTATTCTAAACAGAAAATACGGTAAGTACAAATCCTCAGAACCAGAGCGTAATCACCTAACAGTGCTACAGAAACTCTGGGACAAAATATCTACGCTATTCTTATGTAATTTTCAGAATATAATATACTTCAACATATACATAGACAATATATACAAAGACAATATACTTCACCAAGGCTCTAGAAAACATTAAGCTTCCAGGACAAAAAAAAGTTCTCACATAATAAGAGTAGGTATAAGTAAACAGTTAAAAGACTTCACTGAGGGAGGATCATTTTCTTTCCTGTAATCCTGTGCCTGCATTTGAATATTTATTCAAATTGTGTGTGCAAATGAATATAGAGACAAGATACTGGCCACATATAAAACATGCGTGATTTCCAAAGATGACTTGTAATTTTACAGATGTCTGATTTCTATTATTTGAAATACCATTTCACTGTTATTGTACACTCCCGTAAACTAATGTGTGTATATTTAGCTATAGCTAAATAAATAAGCTCAATCAAAAGTTTTGGGAAATAAAGAAAAATGTCATAAATTCCTTATAATAGTCTTAAAAGACAGCCTGCACTTACCTGCTTTCTGACATTGTACTATCTTCTCATATAAGCTATCTGTGTTTTCAACTAGAGTCCTGATGGTCTGAATCATCTGTAGAGAAAACAAAATATGCAGAAATATCAGTAAAATTCAACTTTTACTGGCAATTTCAAATTTGAAAAATATTCTTTAGTTTAAACTCAAATCAATAATCTAACATTTGTTTTAAACATAATGAATACATGCTTTTTCGTTGTTATGACCAGGTAGAGAAGTGCCCCAGATGTGGCATAAGGACAAAAAACATGATGGTTTTTGGTCAGGATCTGTGAACACTGGAGTAAAATGGCTACTCCATAACTCACTGTCTATCAAAACATGTAGAAATTATTCAACTGTTTACCAGGTGATTTGCTTTTGATGGCTTGAGAGAGAACCTGGATGATGCAGGTTTCCTCTTTGTTACTCACTCAGATATTCAGGATGATGATAGCTCACCACCCAGTAATTGCTTTTCCTATGTATCATGCCATTGCTTTTCTAGATTTGTTCCTCTGTATTTTCCCTTTCTGTGGCTTGACCTGTGCATGCACGCGAGATAATGCTAAGTAGGAAAACAAATCACTCAAGGCTGGTACTGGAGGATAAGGACAATAAATGATTCCCTTACTTGATCTTTCTAACGGAAAAGCCTTTCAGGGAAACTCAGCCAAAAGGACATTGATTAAAATGGATCTGTGCAGATCTTTCAGCCCAGGATATATATTCAGAAGGATGGACTTTGCTTTACCCCTTAACACTAATGTCTCTGGGATCCAATCAAGCAGTATTACTTCTGTGAGCAGATTTCCCTTCACCAAAACATTGGTTAAGCTAGACATGCTGCTTATTTGGGTGTTGAGGTAGAACTTTCTTTTCCTTAAGAACTACAACTTCAGGAACATTTCAGGTTACAGAAAAAAAAGAAGAAAAACAAACACATTTAAAATTTCTGTTCACCGACACAATGCTTTAAGAGTCAGGACTACAGCAGTCCTTTCTCCCACCTAGTAGAGGAAGCTTTCCCCAGCTGAGTGACATTGACATTGAAGCTGATTTTCTGAACACTGCTCTAAGTGAGACACGAGTAAATTTGGAGAAGTGGTAAATGAGCCCCAAATTCTGGATCACAGAAAGTGTGCAAGCAAGTGAGGTGGAACACCACCTGTAGGGATGTAAACTACATTACAGACTTCTATTATTTTCAGCTGCACAAAAATCTACTTTAAGTAAATGACAAAGTATCTATAGGTAATTCTAGGTCAATTTCTACAACTACAGTTGTGGAGGTCACTGTACTGGATATTTTTTACATTTAATCCTTGCATCTTGATTAATCTGTTTATAATTTCAAAGTATATTGACCATGACTTACGTCAGTTTAAAAAAAAAAAAGGAAATTCAAACTATAACAATAAGTGAGGAAAAAATAGTAACTGGATCAGGTTGCTAAGCTGCAAGGGAAATATTTTAGCTTACCCATTTTTAACTGGATTGTTCTTTGAATATAAATATCAACGTTTGCTCAGGCAAAAATTGTCTATGCAGAGAACTATGCTAATTACTAATTAGGTACAATAAAGACAACTATTACACAGAGAAGCACACTTTAAATAACAGCATATTTCACCCAGAAAGCCTTCTACAGGGAGTGCTGCAAATAAACTATTCCTGATTTGTCAAGGAGTGTTTCATCATCATTGGTCCTTTAAAGCAGTATACAGAGATTGATATGAACCAACCATAAATTTGCTTGAAGGGCAAGGATGTTGCTTGTTTCAACATGTATGACAAGAAACACATTTTCTTCTGTAATGCACTTAAACAAAGAGGTCCAAAACACAGCTGACGTCAATTGCAAATACACTTCCAAAAACCAATAATGTTAGTTTGCTAACTAGCTGAAAGGATACTGTAAAGCTCTCTGTGCTGAGTTTTTCCTGCTTTGAAAATCACCTTGAAAAGTAAAAATCTGACCATGTATAACTCTTGTTTGGTCAGGATCCTAACAGACAATAATGCAGACTACAGTGGGATTCTTCTCTTAATCTGAGAACATTTTTGACTGGAGATCTTAACAGAGCAGTTGCGCTGCCTACCCGAGGTATTTGTTCTGGAGAGACTGTGCAAAATATTGTGACTGCACTGTGTTAATCTAGACTGTGTTTCTGACCGCATGTGAATAATAATGTAATTTCCATGCCCCCATTTCCTCCATGTAATACATTCTACATGCATATAATTCAGAAATGGTGGAAACAGCAGTAGATTAGAAAACTTAACTCTTCTGTTCTCGGACACTGTGCTAATTTTTAGAAAAAAGAATAAAAAGATGAATAAATATGCTTACATCGTGGTGTTTCTTTGTTTAGTTTCTGTATTGACAGAGTAAGAAAGTTGCACTAGTATTGCAGATGGAAGGAAAAGAGACAGATCACTGCATTAGTGTTCTTTCATTATGGTAAGGCTAACATTGAGAAGATGTAATTATTTAGAGGTTCAGTATTTCACTTTTGGTATGGAAAATACTCTTAAACCAAATGTAAGTCTCCCTTTGCAAATTTTGAAAACAAGCAAAAGTGACAAATCATTCTAATACAAATTTTGATATTAACAATACCAAAACAAGTTTCTTACTTTACCTTCGATTTCCTTTAAAATACGTACAAAGCTGTATTTAAGATTAACAGCATCACTAAGCAAAACTGGCTGACCTAACAAAAATTGAGTGGGTTGATTCCCACCACCATTCAGTCAGTATCATGCTACACCCCAATTTTGTTGATGTCAAAGGAAATTATATACAGTTTTTGTAAACAAAAAGAAATCTTTCATTAAAGAAAGGACCAAGCACTAAGGTGCATACATGTGCACATCACCTTTTCGTTATATTTGATTAATGAAGTAATAGTAATAGTTCATTGCAATTTTATTAATAAATTGCTTTTCACCACACAATTACTTTTCAGTAAGTACTCAGCTATTTGCTACAATTCTTATAAAGCGTTCCAATATCTAAATTCATTCCAGCATTTAAGCCAATAAACTGATGTGATACAGTTTTGTATCACAGAAACATTCAAGCAGATAGATATTAATAGAGACTGAGAACTTTTTGGTAGGGACAGCATGAAGAACAACTAAGTATAAATAGTGCCATTTAAACAGAAAATCAGCTTGATCCACTTCATACTTGTGTGTTTTGTGCTTGGTACAAAAGCAAAGCAGAAAATGAAGAGTAAGCAGAAGGTTCAGTGTGAGAAACAGTATGTCTGTAGCAGAATGAGAAATGAAATTCTGAAGGCAAATTAGTTGTGGAAGCTGAGGAGAAAAACAAATTATATTCTAGTGTATATTACACAAGTATATAATGAACAAGGCGATCAAAAAGCAGGAATTTTCTAACCACTGCTAACTTTGTGAGTATTTTAAGTGACAAAACTGTAAAGAGAAATGCAAACAAGATTAATAAGGAACAACCAGTTAGAAGTGCTCCTCATTAAAAATGTGTTGCAAATTATCCATGCCTATTCTAAGGGAAGAACGAATATTACACAAAGATTAATTCTTTCCAGTCTTTTACAATATTAATTCCCATTTCTACTGTTGCTTTTCTCTGGAAGTGCAGATTCCAAATATCCAGTGAATATTTTTTAAAGACAAAACATATAACATTTACTGGAATTGTTTAAGCTCTCCCTGCAATTCCTGCCTCCCATCCCTATTATGACCAGAGTTCTGGTACTCACAATGTAAGTGTCAGGAATGGCTGGACTATGTTCTTATTTTTCTGGACATTGGAAAATGAGAAATACAGAATGGTACACCTTATAAGCCTTGAAGTCTTTGAATTTGACAGGCTGACAGTTTGATCTATTCCTTCAACTCTATTTGCTAAATCATGCAACCATTTCACCTACTTATCAGAAAAACTGTTAGTAATTCAACCAAAAGAATAAATGTCAATAAAGAGGTTAAGAACATTTGATCTATTTCATTTTCATTTAATCTATCAAGGGTCACTCATAAGTAGTCCAGAATTATCAGTGAAGATCAGAGACCTCTATTATTGTATATTGTCCCTGTATTAGAAATAAATGGTTATGATGCTTAGAAATTAAAAACACTTCGTTTCCAACAAATAGAACTTTACCACTAATATCGGTAACGTTCACAACCTTTGTGACTGAGTCTTCACAAAACAAATGAAAAAAATATATACTTAAAAAAAAATCTCCCCTTTTCTCAGCAAAACAGAATATATCATTAAGACAGTTATAGAAAAATAATAAAAAAGGAATATAGAAATCTAGACTATCCTTTAAGCTTATTTTTAGTGTTTCAGAGCTTTAAGTCTGTTTTGTTTTACTGAAGAGGTAAGGTCTACGAACTGTGTATGTCTATATGTATACAAATATGTATATAAGTATAAATATACATATATATGTATATACTTACATATAAGTACACTTATATATATAAGTATGCATATAGGTATATAACGTACTGTATATATAAGTATATATGTGTGTATATATGTACTTATATGTATGTAAGCATATACGTACTTATATATATACTTATATGTAAGTAAATACATATATAAGTGTATATATATGTATATAAATGCTCACATGGATGTACACACATGTTCTATTAATACTATTTGAAATTATTCTAAATTTGAACAAGAAGTCAAGATTTATTATCACCAGGCTGATGAAGATCACTTTTTTGGTAGAAGACAGAACATCCTACTTATGCCTCCAGCTTAGAGGAAAGACATAGATTGAACTGAAGCTTAAATATTTTAAACACTACATTCCAACAAGAATACAGACCTTGAGACAGAAATCTTTGAGAGAGAAAAAAAAAAAAAAAAAAAAAGCCCACCATAGTATTTATTACTTCCTCAGGAACTGGTTGGTAGCACACCAAGAAATATATCAGCTACATTTTGAAAGAATCCAGGTATCAGTAAGCTGTGTCAGGCTGATGAAACTCAGTGAGAGAAAATACCTTCACTGACAGAGTTGCAACATCAAGGATGAATTTTATTTTTTAGCAGTTAAAGCACACTACACCTCTCAAAAGAAGAGCATGTGTTAAAAATACTGTCAGATCTATATACCAACCACAAAAACCATACTTAGAATAGGCATAAACCAAATCTTCATTCAAACTGTTATCTGCACAAAATGCTGTTCACATTCTTCTTTCTTCACAAATCTCAGTGTATTAGATATACTTCTGTGACATTTCTGGAAACAGTTTATTACTTAGTGCCCAAACTGGTGCTGTTATATGCACTGGGAACACGAACAAAATATTGTCAGCTCTAACTAAATATACATATAAATACTATCTAAGCAGTCCCATATTCAATTTTGTTGCATAAAAATGCTGTTTTTTTATAACACTGGAACAAGCAAAATAATCGTTCTCAGACCTTTCAGCATCACCTGCCAGTCAGCTTGCTCTGCAGTTGCATGAAGAGTTGTTTAGAACTACATATATACTGACTTTTATTTTCAACTGGAAAAGAATGCTGCTATAGCAATAGGAAGGAAATGTACTGGAAAATCAGATTCTGAACTCATTTTAAACTGCAGAACCCAAGTGAATTGTTCTAATGGTGAGAGGACTGAAAGCATTCTGAAACATGCTTTTATCTAACACCAGCATCAACAGTGGTGAACTTCCATTAAGCTGGACACTCCTCTTCACATTACTGAGCTCGGTTCAAAATTCAATTACCAGTGATTAAATCTTGACAGTTACCTGACAGCTAGATCAATGCTACTCAGTCTTCAAGAGAAAGGGGTCCTCAAGTCTGATTCAGTCACTTGTGGCATACCCCAGGGGCTGGCTGATACTTGAGCTAACATTGTTTAACACCTCCATTTATCACCTGCATGACTGGAGACAGCGCACCTTCAGCAAGCTGGCAGAAGATACAAGGCTTGGAGGAGGGCAGCTACAGCACATGGTTGTACTGCTACTTGGAGAGATTTTGACAGGCTGGAGAGATGGGTTAACAGGAACCTCGTGAAGTTCAGTGAAGGGAAATGAACTCCATGTGCACCAGTACAGGCTGAAGGCTGACTGACTGGAAGGCAGCTTCTGAGACCAGGACCCGAGGGCCCTGATGGATAACAAAGAGAACACAACAAAGGAAGTACATCCCCAGAAGACAGAGGGGAGTAATCTTTCTCCCTTACTGAGCATTGCTGAGGCCACATGCGGAACACCCAGGGCAGTTTGGGGCTCTCCGGTGGAAGAATGATAGGGACTTGCCAGAGTAAGCCCAGCACAGGGCCACAAAGACAGTTCCGTAACTGGACTGGGGCATCTTTCACACAATGAGAGGCTGAGAGAGCTGAGACTGTTCAGCCTCAAGCAGAGAAGGGTCAGGGGAATCTTGTGTGGTCATACACTGGCACAGTTTGCCCAGAGAGTCTGTCGAGTGTTCATCCTGTGTGATATTCAACACTCAACTGAACACAGTCTTGCTAGCAGATCCTGATTTCATCAGGGGATTGGACAAGATGATTTCCAGAGATGCCTTCCATCATCAACGACTCTATGTAAACAAGGATTTTAAAGTTGATATCTTCAATCGAAAGAAATTTTTACAATTGAGGTTGCTAGCAGTACACTTACAGAAACAAAAAAAATCAATAGTAACTTCATTATAAGTAAAAATCAGGTGTGGTTCAGCCCAGGCAGTCAACAGATGCCATATAATGAAGAATAATCGATCTTTCTACTATCTGTGTACCATCCAAAGCACCAAGGTGAGAAAACAAAACTGCTAACTGATATTTCAGTGCACACTGAAGACTTCTCACATTTACCAAAGAAACCAAGAGTCCAGAAATTCTGCATTAAAAAGTCTGTGTGTTCTCTCTTCATTCCTCATAAGTAAAGTACTTGAGAAAAACAAATTGAAGACAGAGTAAATAAAACAACCAGCAGCTCTCTTTTAAACTATGCATGCGATGGCATTCAACTCATAAACTCAACAATCACTTTGTCCTGCTTTCCTGATGCTCTGTCTGTTAGAACAAAAGGCTTTTCATCATCTTTAAACAAACAGATAGAATGAAAACACTATGTAAAAAGTGGAAAATAAGGAGGTATGTGTATATATACATACATATACATGTGTATAAAAAAGGAAAATAGCCCTCATCTGTAAAAAGAAACAGAACACTGTTATCCTTGGGAAAAAAAAATAATAGGCAACATTGTTTTTGAAACTAAGAATATCAGTAAAAGATCAAATAACCACATTTCTTACACAGGAGTGGTCAAAAAGACAAACAGAAGATTAAAAATCCATTGGAAAAGAAAATGAGAACTACTATTGGAAATTTGGAGTCCATTTAAGAGAAGGCACTATTCATCCGACGTATTTTTATGTTTTTCCATTAACATGCCACTGGAATATGTTAGAAAAAAGAAAGTAAGCTAGATGAACTTTTCTTCTTATGCAGTACTATTATTCTATGTTCTTATAAATAGTGTGAGCCAGTCATAAGCCATAATGGAATTACTGAGAGAACATAAAAATTTTCATCATTCACGCTCTTAAAAAAACATGAAGAAATCTTGGCTTCCCAAAAGCGTCATGTAGGCATTATCAGAGTTTTTCATTCAATGTGGAACAGCTCATACTTCACAACATTTGGCACTGAAGCTTGAATATCCAAAATCAGACATTTGTTTCTGCCCTTGTAGACTGAAAAACCCAACATAATCTGAGGTTATCATCTGCAACTCTGCTTTTGGATGCCTAATTGCAACTTGCAGTTTAGAATGACTGTCCTGTTATACAACAGGAAAACAAGAACTGATAACAAATAACATAGCTGCTTTTGAAGGAACTGCCCATACTATTCACTGTATGTTCCATCAGCACATTGTTTTTCAACAGTTTTTTTGACAGACTGACAACTGCACTCAGCAACTATTTAAACTCATTTAAAAAGAAAACAGAATACGCAGTTACTATTAAATTGCAAATTGCAATTTAATATTGCAGATAGCCTATGTAATATTTTTTGCCCTTAGATCTCTTTACCCCTGAGCTGTATCCATTTATCACCTAAATAAAGACAGTTCTTGGGTCATCATTAAGTCACACACCTTCAGTAGTATTTAGCTATGTCAGCTAGATCAAAGTTCTTGAAACTATACTTACAGCCTACCATACTTTTACTAGAAAATTATAGCGTAATAGTGCAAAAATGAATACAAATAACTCTCCTAACAATTCCCTGTTGGAATAGACGGTTAAATTCAACATTTACTCTAGTTTTTAGGGAACAATTAAGTATTTTAAAATGCCTAAAAATTTAGTAATAACTTCATTTCAATATAAGCATTTGGAAAGGGACTTTGTCAAATGCTTTTTTAATAATAGACTAATCTCCCTTGTCTACAAGCTTCTCGACGTCAAAGAACTCTACCCATTTTCACAGTACAGATGACGGGCTGTCTGAGCTGAAAATTCTTGATTTCCTCTGGAAACCTTTTGAAAGACTGGCACCACACTAACAACTTAGATAGTCAGTTTTAGGTGTGAGGATACACACAACAATCTAGCAGTTTGGATATATCAATCCTTGAGAACGCTCGAATGAACATCATCACTTTCTAGTAATTCTTTTTTTCAGCCACTTTGTCTTTTCTTTGTAATTTCTTCTACTAGCAATTCAGTTAGAGATGCATTCTCCACTGATTCCCCATAAAGCAATGTTTCACATGAACCTTCAATCTCCACAGGTATATGGATGCAAAAAAAAAATTAGCTTTATGGCTTTCTTTCTTTCCTGCAGCTTATATTCTTTGATCAGCTAGTGGCTGTACATACTCTGATGGGCTTTTTGTTTCCAGTATTTTCAAGAAATAATTTATTGTTATTTTTAAATCTGTGCAGGTTGCTCCTGAGTTTCTTTGCAATCAGTTCTCCTATATTTTTATATTTAACCACAAGATGGTTAAGTATCTATTTATCATCCTAATTTTCATATGACTTCAACTTTTTGGAGGATGCCTTGTAAAATGGACTTCAGAAGAAATGGAGTCAAAAATGACGTTCTGAATCAGCAGGGGAAAACTAAGCACAGCTTTCACAGTCTATGCCAGTCACCTATTCCTCAGAAAATGTGCCAGATTGAAAAATCTAGATTTTCTGCACAAAGCAGATAGAGGTCAGATGATATCCCATGAGATCCAAAGTTTGATTATAGTACACTGGTGACCATCTAGAACTCAGCTTTCTTTGCAACAATCCAAAATCTGAAATTTAGGTCAAAATAAAGTTATACAGGAGCTAAAGCAATCTGTTCACTCATTCCATCTTAAGAGACCAACCAGTAAGTATCAGCACTGGACTTTGTATTTCTTTTGTGAGCACAGAAGTTTGCAACCTCAAAGAATAATTTGTGGAACAAAGGTTTCTCAGCTAACTCTGGCACATTAACAAGCTGAGATGAAGTGGAAAAGTCTTAATTTACATGTTCTCTCAGGATATAGTTTCATAACCACAGAAGAATGACTGAAATCTCTTACTACATTTGGAAAGTAACCATAACTAAGAACCTACATCAGCAACAAGGTAACTAATATAGATTTTATGAGCTACGCATAACTCAAAACAGATCTGCTAATTATTCCTTGGAAAATTTACATTCCACAAAATTGATATACTTTTTGTTTCTGTCAGAATTACAAATTTCAACCCAACATGTCTGCTACAGAAGTGCCCCAACAAATTCATCTGCATGGATACCAAGATGATTTTTAAAGATGAAGAACATTTAAGGTACTGAGCAGCAGCCAAAATATTAGACGATCAAAACCTGGATAGTAAGTCCGTTTTAGACAGTTTTTAGTAAGCCCTGCTAGTGCTGATCCAGTCTATATAATGTCAAAGTATCTTCTGAACAGAACGGAGATCAAAATATAGGCTACCTTAATTAGTTTATGTCACGGGAAAAATTTGCAACTACATAACATGAAGTTAACTTCAACGTGATTGTATATGCAATCTGCTGCCAACAATCAGATAACCAGACGCAAGCTTACTGTAGAATTACTAATCACAAATCAGATTGTGTATTCTGGTTTACAAGCTTTGGTGTCTTTTAATACCTCTCATTTTCATTATCTCATAATCCTCAGCATCAATAAACTCAGACCTGATTTTGATCCCATCCCTCGAGTGCATCTACAAAAGCTATCCATACTACTTGAAACAAATTAAGACCTCCTATACTATCAGTCTGAATACACTTTGAATTACAATACAACCTCCATGTGTTGGTTTTTTTGCTGTTTTTTTTCTTTTTCCTTTTTTTTTTAATGTGAAAAAATAGGCCTAGCAGCACTACACAATTAGGACTTAATAACAACCAATCCTAATTATTACAGCAGCATTACTTTATCTTCTTTCATAGAGGTAGAGTTCTCTGCCTTTTCTGCATTAGTTTTCTTCTTTTAAGTATGTGTCTTCTTGCAAACTTCAGAAAACCTCACCTGCATGAAATGGGACACTTCATCCTTCACAAAGGACAGACAAAGGCAGTATCTGGCTTCCTTTGTATGATCCTCTAGCATATCTTTGCAGTGCTATTACACTCATCACTGAATAATGCTGCAGACTTAGAACAAAGTAATTTTTTTTTTCTCTTGCCATAGTATAACTTCTTAAGGTTTACTTACTGTTTATCTTAAATCTCATAAGATACAAAAAACATGCAATGGTGTGGAAGAGGCACTTGCCTTAACTCCAAGCTTCAGTCTGCAGCACTGATCAGTGATGGGTGTGATGACACCAACAGAGTGCATGCTGAAGTATCACATAAAGGAAGCTGAAGTTCATGAACAAAAGGGAAAAATAAAACATTGTTAAACAGTGAAAAAAAATAAGGGTGAAAAATTACTCAGGAGCATGGCGTAGCTAGAGAAAAATATGCAACTTAAGTTTCAGCCTTTCTCAAAATTTCCCAGTTATATCTGTTCTCATTCTTCTGAAAAGACACAACTGCCATAACATGGATAAAAGCTGAAGATCTTCTTATTTCCTGGGTAAACTTTTGGTCTTAGTAATGCTGATGGAAAATCACTCATTAAGCTCAAAGATACACCATTTTAACCTGTAGCTCCTCCATGAATGTGGTAGTGAACGCTAATTAAAAAAAAAAGCATTACATGCTGTTTCTTCACATATATAAAAATAATTACCTAGTGACATGCTAATTAACATATCATTTGTTTAGTTGTTTCCTTAAAAATTGCATGTACCCATGTGACACTGAAGATAGTCTCACTTTAGATGTGTCCACGCAGTACTGCACTCTTCTCATAATTGTAATTATTTCAATGCAGACTGACTGTCCTACTGTAAAATTCTTACATCTAGTGTCACTTTACAGAGCAAAGATGAGCCCTCTAACCCTTTCAATGCAAATAAATTCTTCTGGATATTTAATAATCTTGGCTGAATATTGCTTTCTACATTTATTATGATTTTATAAAGTTGAGAGTGTATCTGACAAATAAAAATTCTTTCATTTGTCCCAAATACTCTCACTCTGAAGTAGAAGTACTTTGAAAATATTGTTCAGATTGCCACATTTGAAATTCATGCAAGGTCATGACAACCTATGCATTTACGGTTTTAATCTACGTTTAGTTAACAAATATTTAACACATTCCCTTTTAACAACATGATTTCATACTCAGCATACTGACACGATGGAAGAACGTGGTTGAAATATAATTTTGATCTACACTGAGATCTAAACCAGCATAAAAAAAGACAAGTAGGTAGTCATTATTTTGATAGCATAGCTGCCCTTTCTTAGTGCTAGATAAGGCTTTTCATTACTAAGCCCAATTTTATACCCACCTGTTCTTTAATAATGTCCAGAAAATCCCCAAACCAAAACCAACTATGTATATAAAGTGTGCCATTTTGAGGGCTTACTAAACTCAAACAAAAAATACAAAAATAAATCCATTAATATAGTATCAGACTCTAAACATCTGCCACTGTAGCAAATTTTGAAGCATGAACTAGATAGCTTCACATTTTCTCATGGTTGATGATACGGATCCTCACATTTTCTCCAGCTGATATCTAGATGAGCTTTCAGAAAAAAAGAGCTATCAGCACAGCTCCCATGTCTGGCTGCATTATCCAGTAGATCCTAATGATTTTAACTGCTTAAAACTTTATGTCCAGCTGGACAGACCAAGTTTCACAAATTGAAATGCATCTCATTATTTTCATTTGTAAGTTTAATTTGATGATAATCATCATTATTTTGATTATTAATCTTCAATATTATTTAAAGCTAGAAGTTTGAAGTCGTGACTTAATGTTTGTCTTTGTATGAAATGGAGTCTTTACAATTCTTTACAGAAGAGGAGATGATAAAATGCTTTGAACATGCCATTACATAAGTATTCTACTGTTTTAATTGATAAAAATGAAGTATAGATTTCTAAGCAAACAAATATTCAAATCACATGAAGACTACAGGAGGGGGTTAAAGCTGTGTTAAAGAAAAGGAAAAAACAAATTTGTATTGTGAAGCTTTCTGAAGGTATGAGTCACCTCTATTTAAAAAAGTATTTAAAAAAAAAGATTTGGAATATTTGGAATAGTTTAATAACAAACAAGGAGCATCAGATCAAATCATAGGTAGACATGTTTCCACCAACAAAAGAGAACTTCATTAAGTACATGTTATATGTGTAAGTCCAACAATCGTGCCTTTTTCCATCCTAAGTATTATGATATCTTCTGAGCTACCACTAAGATACTATCTTTTTGTAACTGTGCTACCTCTAAGATCAAATTCGATTGTATTTACATCATCATTAAACTATATAAGCGCTACATAAGTTGTTAATTAGTACTTAATACTTTAGGACACTGGTATCGTATTATTCTAAAAGTACTTTTTATCTAGAAAATGGTTTAAAATATGTATATAAGGAAAAGCTCAGTTACTGTGTTTTAAATTACATAAGTGGAGGACATTTCAAACAACACTCATCTGCTCAATGGATCTTTCATTTTTTGATACTTTAAATTTTTGGTAAGTGGATATAATCCATTATTTCTCAGTGTATTAGTTTTTCCTTCCTTCTTGTAAAATGTTTAATTTCCAGTTTCTAAAGACACAATTTAAATATTTACTGAAGTATAAAGGCTGAAGTTAATATTACAGCTGATTACAGGCTAATTAAATTATTTGGAATTCTCCAAGAAAGATATAGCAAAGGAAAATGAAAAGGCACAAGCAGATTTGAACACTTCAAGTTGCTTCTAGAACTGAAATTCCTAAAAACTTTTTCTGACAATTTTCTGTCTACACTAAGTCAATACCAAAGGAACATTCATGAAATGGATAATACTAAGTAGCAAATAATTGTAAGAGCTTTACTGATAGGCAGAGAGCTACTGCAGAACAGGTAAATTAATACATCCTCTTCATGTTACATCCTCTTGATTATAACCACTTTCCCTTCTGAAGTGTACAAACACTTACATATTCGCATGCAGTGTTATTAATCTTTCTCTTTTACCTGATATGAAAACACTACCAGTTGCAGCACATTCATGGGAACGGCTTTCAAATACATGTAATGAAGCGTGAAATGGCAAGTCACAGGTTAAAATGACCTTTCAAAACAGGCATGGTACTGTGTATTCTAAGAAGAAAGTGTTCAGATAGCATATAAAATAACCACAAAGGACTACTCACCATGTCATATGCTGTTACAATCTTTCTCAAGACCTCTGGAACAATCCCTTGGAGCTCCATAGTCGGATACTGATCATTGAGATTCAGTGCTACCAAGGGTGCACTATCAGGCCCAACCAAGCGTGTAGACACTGCCAAAATGCACTGCATAAGATTTGCTACAGGAGAGAGGCCACATAATTCTTTGAATGAGACTACTGCATTCTGCAAAAAGGAAAGAAAGAGTTTCCTTTACAGTTAAATACGATTTTTAATTTCTCATTCTTTCAGGTTAATATACAACACTGCAATAGCTGAGCTACAATGTACACGGCTTTTCCCTGAAGAACTGGCAGTTTTAAAGCAAGCAATATTACACTTGTATTTCACCAGAAATGTTAAAAATTCAAACAATACCTGCTGCACCGAAAATCTAGTTAGAACAAGTGTGTGTGGCCTATTTCACTCCTAAAATTAACAATGCAAGTAAATGAATTCTAAAACATACTGGTTATTTACTTTGAAAAAATTCTGAAAGATATTTCAAAGTAACTTTTAATATGCTACCAGGAGAAACAATATAGTAATTGGTAAATATCCCATATAAGCAAGGTGGAGTGGAAGGAGGAATTCAGCCCATTTGTAACTTTAGACATACCTTAACTATCATCCAGACGTGCTGTGGATCTGCTGGCTCCCATTTGGTGTGATTCACAAACCCAGCACTCCACTACTGATGTCACTCCTATCACAGGATCACTTAAACAAATTTTTCGGGTACTTTTATATAAATTCCAATTTTGTATCTTTCCCTAAAATTTGTTATACTTTTATTTGTTATCCAATGTGGTGGAATACAAAATTGTATGTTTAAACTTGAGAAGAATTTCCAGTATTAGAAATATGATGTGACTCCAAGCAGCCACTGAAATTCCATGACAGGAATGTTCTCAGCACTGTAATGAATTTAGGATTTCTGTACCAAGTGGGAGCTGGTGATCTCTGGCAGGTCTGGAGTTTGTTTTCCTGGAAGAAACAAAAACATTGCGCACTTAAGTTACAAATGTGCTCAATGCTCCTTTCTCTCTCATCTTACCTACACAGGGTATCTGACCAGTTTTTAGGACTGATTAATCATTTTCATCAAACCATTTTCCATCTTGCTGGGTCTTTTTTGGACAAACTTCCTTGAGGGACATAATGCCAACCTTAATGCAAATACTAATCAAATGTGAAGTATTGTGCTCTCCTTTTATGAGACAAAATACACAAAATTGACTTCAAGATATTGACATACAGGGAATTCATGCAGAGTATGTGAATACCTAAGTTACATCTATTACATTCACTCACAGTATACTTCAGCAAGTGCTTTGAAGCATTCAGTAAATGTCCAGCAAAGACAAACTACTTCTAACAACCAGACTACTGCTTAAAGATACAATAATTATACAGTTGAAAAGGAAAAAAAAAAAGACATTGGAAAGTCTATTCAAGCCAATTTTCTTTATCAACATGCATAAATCATTATGAACAATAATTTTACAGAGAGGTAAACGAGAACACAGGGAGCATAGACATCAACTACTGGCAGGTAGGACAAAGATACAGCTGTTACTCTTGCCTTTGGACTTCTAACCCTATATCTGACTCCATCAAACAATTTAAACATAAATCACATCCATTGTTCTTTTATCAGTGATGGATACATATCAAGTTATGACATCAGTGTTTGTCGTGGTATCATAGAGCATAACAAAGATGATAAAAGACTACCCATGATTAAAAAAAAAATTAAACTTTCTACTCTGCACTTCCTTATTTTTTCTCATCTTGCAGTTTATTTTAAAAACAAAACCAGTTTCTCAGTTTCTGGCTTTATCCTAAAAGCCATAATTCATAATGCAAGTAAAAAAAAAATCACATTCCTTGACATAAGCTGGTATTTATTGTGAGTGGTTTACTTATATTTTTTAGCTGAAAACCTTTAGTTATACAGATTTTAAATTATGCACATTATATAACCTGCCAGGGAAGCAACACAAAATTAATATTCCTATATGTACCTAAAATACCTTCTTGATAGTACTTTGAGATACAATAATAATTTAGTAGATAGCACAACTTAAATTGAGAGAATAAAATACCTAAGACATCTTTCAATATCTCATGTTTGGAGAAATCATACTGCAAAGACTGACTGAAATTATAGCAGTTCTGGAAAACAACGCAACACATGCAGTAAAGAGTTTAAAGTAGCTACAAAAACTGCATGTTTTCACTGTTTTCTTAAATCTTAGATCTAGCTACTCCTCGAAAGTCATCTTAAAATACAGTACCTGTTATGTGACAGAATTCTAAGCTTCAAAAGATTAACTACATGTAAAGCACACTCTATACCTAGCTTGTAATGCAAAACACTAACAAACCAAAACGTTACCTCCATATTTTTCAAATAATTTCTTAGTACAGTAATTTTATACATTAAATAGAATGGGGGAGCTTCAAAATGCCAAACTACTTTCTTCTTTCATAAAAAGAAAAATTAGTTTTAAAACTGCACTACTATTAAAATCTCTTCAAGATAACATTATTCATGAAGAAAATTTATCTACACTGATATGCCTTTGATCAGTTTCCCCTTAATGTTACATAAAAGTATGATGATTTAATAGGTCACTCCATTTCAGATGATGCTGCTGAATTTTACTGATCACTGTTAGTATTTCCTCAGAAGTTTGTAATAAGTTAAAAGCTTTACTAAATAAAATACAACTTTAAAATCCTCTTTAATTTAGATCTAAACAGAGCTTATTTACCTGAAATCTTCATTACAATCTCCAAAAATTGCATTTGGAAGCAGGATCTCTTGGGCTCAACAAAAACAAGCAACCTCAGTATTTTTTTCTGAAATTCAATATGTTCACTATACATGACCTTCAAGGCAATGTAATCTCTTCTAATCTTAAGAAGATCCCTTCTAATGCCTTCACTCTAGTTCCAAGCAGTTCCAACATAACATTGCCAGGAAGAGTTATGGAAAGCAAATGATTTTTCTGAAAGCACTGCTTTTCTTGGGAACGATAAAAAATAAAACCTCAGTGAAAATATGCTAAGCATACTTTCATGCATGATCATTTTTTTAATAGCCAGTAAATTCTCCTTTTATCAGCAATATTTCCCTCCTGTATTTCTGTTTGTGTTTAAAGCTAAAATCTTACTGAACTTTCCACTAGTGTATATCTAACTATTTTTTCAAGACATAGGACTAGTCAACAAGTTTGAGTTCTAACAATGGAATCATATTTTTCACATGGAAAAAAATGGCAAAATATGTGCATGAATCAGAAGTTACACCAGTAGATGTTATCACTCCAAAAGTTGCTCTAATGTAATCAGTTTTTAAAGCTGTTCAGCATAAGGCTTGATTAAAGTAACTTACAAAATGCAATAAGACTCTAAACAGCATATATTATGTATGAATCGTAATATGAAAATACACATAAAGTACTGATAAATTCACCATAAAAACTGTACCTGCATATTTTCTCTCAAATCCGTGGCATCCCGTATAGGTTGGAGAGCATTCTTGAACACTTCATCTATTGTTTTAATCCATAACGTTCTCACAGAAGCGTACTCCCGTGATCTCTTGCCCTTCCTCACAGAGAGGCCCCGCTTATGAGGTTTCCCACCACCCCTTCGATTAGTAATGGCCACATGCACGAACAAGGAAGCATGTGCTAACATTTCACCAGTTAAAGACTGCAGAGGAACATGTCGATAACCAGTCTGTAGACACTCAAAGGGAATAGTGTATTGCCCGATAAACTCATCCCCAATGTAATCATCATCCAGCACTACAAAACGCACCATTGCTAGTTCTGGTAAATTTATTTGAAATTCAAAACTTTCATCAAAAATTGGATTATCACCATTCTGATGCATAGTTTTTGTCCTTTGCTCGGCACAGTCAGCAGGGATTCCATGTATTTCAACATAAACGTAAGGATCCACAACATCACCTTTGGCACCTGATCCTTTGGGTTTTGGAAAGTTTTGCCCACTAATGATTTTAATATGAAGCAGCTGAGGTGAAACTCCAGGCACAGTGTCTTTTGTGTTTGCACTGAAGAAAGATACTTCTTCTCTCATGATAGCAGGACGAAGGACATAGCCACAGTTTCCATTTTGTCGAAACCAACCAATGTTAAGATCCATCATTAATCCTGGCGTCTGAAAGTTCATGGCTACTATCTGACAACCACATTTCCAAAAATCCTGGGGATTCATATTACTAGAGTCGATCCTCATAGGACTGGGAAAAACTCTGGCAAGAAAACGTTTGTTATAATTTACAAAGTCTCCCGGGTTTTCATTGGCATATTTGCTAGCAAGCACTTCATTAAATGAGCACACTTCCCAGTACTTCTGGAGCTGAAATGAAACTTGAAACTCTTTGAACTGAACTGATTTACATATGCTTACCAACTCAGAGAGTTCCTTGCAAAGCTGAAATCGTTTCCCAGTCAAAGAGTTTTGTTGTTCTACACCCTCTTTCCCCACTCTTTGTGACATTTCTGCCCCTTCATCTTCATCTGTAACATCTCCTTCTAGTCCAGAACAATTTGAGGAAAGCTTTTTTGCTTTAATTAGTATTTTTCCTTTAAGTGATTCTGGTGATGGAAGATAAGAGTCTTCAATGTTTGGAGACTGTGTATGTAGTTTGTCCCCCAAAATTTTCTTCATGTGTTGTACCATCACTTTCTGCTGCTTAATAGAACAATGATTTTCTAAACACAAAATAAGAGGATACTCTGAAGCAAAAAATGCATACTTGTTAATAATGTCAATCACACTACGGAAGACAATCTGAGAAGTCATTGTATGTCCCGTGTAAATCACAGGCTCATTATCTGGACCGTCCCAAACATCCAGTTCAACACTTCGACAACCCATTTTAAGAGCACGAATATAACCTGTGATGTCAGAAGGCCCTCGAAACTGATCTTCTATCAAGTATGTATTATGAGATGAATTTATAAAATAATGAGATAATGGCTGTTTCATATCTTGACAAACTTTTTTATGTTCTGGGTCAAATATGTGGCAGTCTGGCGAAGTAAGGTAATTCGTAAACCCATCTATAGAAAGCCAACCTTTTTCCTGGCCCTCTTTGGCTGGCTCATATTTCTGAATAATTTCAAGGCTTATTTCTTCTGTGACATGTGCCATACCCTGTTCTGCTTCTAAAAACATCATAAGGTCCTTGGTATCTAGGAATTCTTTATTGCTTGAAAACTGAACCAACAGGAAATAGATTTCAGGTCGAGTACAAAGCTCATGAAAAACTTCAATAAACTCTTCTTTTGTTACTTCAGTACCAGTTTTTTCCTTGGATCTATGTAACTCCTTGAATTTTAATTCAATTTTATTTGTTTTTAAACCGGGATTTAAGTCTTTTATAAACTGTACAGCATTACACAGGGGTATATGTCCCAAATTATCTACGTCTGATTCACTGAACATTTGTGAAAGCCATGAAGTCCGCATATTATCTTGAGTACTTTCTATCATGTCTAGAGTATGTTTCCCATAAGAAATCAGGTATCTTAAGCCAGTAACCCAAACATTTGCAATATCTGCTGAGTTAGCAACGAGATCTAGTGATTCATAGTTTTCTCCATATATAATTGAAAATGCACAGTCTTCTGATATCTGGTCATATATTCCATTGCTGCGAAAAATATCTGTATTTTTTCCTGTTCTTACTTCTTTGATCGACTTAATGTCAATCTTTGCTTTTTCAGAATCCTTTTTTGAAGGTTCCCAGCGTAGGGATTGCATATCTGCATCCAAAAGAAAATATCGGTGATACACTCTGGAATTGGATCGAATCTTTTTGAGCTCAGAGCCTTCAACCATTGCATTTATACAGTCACTTGCACTGCTGATCTTCTTCTCGGTTGGCATACTGCTGAATGACACAGTCTTTTTCCGTTCTCGTTTTTGTTTCGTACCATCCTGGTAAACAAGGGGGGAAGAAAAGAAAAAGTGTATCAGTATGATTTTTCTCAATATTGAAATAGGTTTCAACTTATACCTGAAAGTTAATGAAGTAATCCAAGAAGGTCTACTATACACATGATGACCAGTAAGATGGAAATTCTAACTGGAATCGTCACAAATGAAAACACTGATAATAGCTTAATGTTTGCAATCCTGTGTATAGACATAATATTCTTGCGTCTTTTTTTTTTAATATATTTTTCATAAACACAAAATTAATCAAAGAAAGTTTTGAATGCTAATAAAATAATAATGCTGTATATATGCATTTTATCAATAATAATCCATTTAAATACTTAGTTGGTTCTACAGCCAAGGCAGTAGGAAGTAAGCTATCTTCGTAGCCTTTACATCGTACTACAGATACTTGCAGAACTTTATTGGTATAAAATACAGTGCTCTAATACCATGCCAACATGACCTTCTCAAGAATACCAAAGAAACACTAATACACAATTAGTTATTTAAAATTCATAGGATATGGTCCTAATCTAAGTGTACAGACAAAACAGCACTGAACATGCTCAACTCCCTCCTCTGCTGCACTCATCCGTGTTCTTCCCTCAGATTGTCTGGAGTATTGTCACATGTATCCCACCCCCATATTAGAAAAACATCCACATTAGTCTTAACGAGCTACACTGAAAAATAAATGACAGGACTGGAGCAGATAATTCACTCCACATTCTGAATTTCAGGAAATACAGTGACAATTACTCAGGAGGGACTGCCTGAGAGGGCTAAAGGTTAACAAGTTCCAAAGAAGATGTGTATTGTCAGAAAGACAGTGAAAGGAGAAGGCAAAACCTGGTCAAGACAGGAAGCAAAATTCACCTTTGCTAATAAAACAATGGAAGAACCCTGAGCTCTTAGTCCACTAGAGGAAGCATTGATAGAAAACTGGATATATAAGTCATTAACCTAACAAAATTAAAAAGAAAAATAATGTCATTTAGCTTAATTGTTACTTACATTGATTCAAACAAGTGTTAAGTCAATAACAGATTATGTACAATCAATTCCTTCAGAAAGAACAGATTTTTTTCATTTTCATTGTCTGCATCTTTTTTTCTGAATAAAAAATCCTGCAATTTTTAGATGGTTGCATGCACTGAGAAGAAACTCCAGAAGATTTTTAGTCTGAAATAACCTTGCAATGGAATAACCTTTTTACGTTAAATATCCTATTTAGAAATGTTCTTATATTCCATCTTTGCTCAAAAAAACTTATCCAGCTTTTTATAATGCAATTGCTAATTTTCCCTTGAACAGTTTTCCATCTGACATACATCCCAGTGCAAATAAGCATCACATATATGACAGAAAGGAGAGGAAAATAAAGCTTTTAACAACTAATACTGAACAGATATTCAAATAAAAACCATACTATAGAGAATGCATTTTCAGTTCAGGTCATATATATTCTATATTTAATTTCATAGAATTAAAAATTCTGTGCAAGAATTCTGCTTTTATGATTTAATTCATAAGCACCGAGAAGCTTTTCAATGAAAACAGTGAAGTAGACTTAATATTCGTGGTTCCATGTTTGGAAAAATTAATTAACCATATGACTCTTGCACTTTTAATGACAGCAGAATCTCCTTTATACGAGCTCTCGAGAGCCTAGTAAAAATTAATAACCCTACAAAGGACTGATTTAGTCTGAGCCCAAACCCTTGCAATGGATATCATGCAAGGCTGACTCTTGAATTCTCATTACATGTAGTTTGGTCATTAAGATTGCTTTCAGACAAAGGAAAGTTTCCTTCATTAAAAAAAAAAATTACAAATGTGATTTTTGCTCATAAAAGTTATAGTTCTATTTTAAGCGTCACTTATCTGTATTGCTTAATTTGAAGAAACAGGAAGGGACAGTCCCATAGAAATGAGCAACGAAGCTCCTATCCAGTATTTTAGGCCTTGAAATGAAGTGTGCTAAAACTGCTTAGTGCTCCAGATTTTTCAGACACAAATCTAGGAGGGGATCCCTGAACCCTTCCATGAGAGACAGATGGCAGATAACCTCCTGACATGAGAACCATCAAGGCTTGGGAAGTATTACCTTGTCTGATCATAATCAGTGTTTTTAAAGCAGAAGGAAGATGTATGCCTTTCTTCATCAGGACTGTGTCAGACACCAAACAGCAAGGGAGAAAAAAAAAGTGCTGTTTCTTGATGCCATCTAATGTTGGCAAGTGCATCTCAAGGAATTCTCATTACCAAACAGCTTCCTAATACCCAAATTGGAGTTTGCATATATGTATTAGAAGAATAACTCAACCTACCATGTCCATTTTGTTTGCCTGCTAAATGAATCCAAGGCCATTTCAACAGCATTCTACTTTTCTGCAGGGCAAAGCAGTTTCCCCACTTGCCTTACTCATGTAAAGCCTGCTGGCAGTAGATATCTCTGAATGTGATAACCATGAAGACAAATTTTAAAACACTCTGCAAAGTTTCTCACAGCTCTGTGCTCTGGAACACCGATCATAAGTTTTTGCTTCTCCAGAGATCAATGATTCTGAGCTTGTGAGAGTCCCCATCCCAACAGAGATGGTGACAGTCACAATCAATCTGCATAAACAAAAGAACTTAAAGGATATTTTCACAAAGACACTAGTCCTATCTACCAAATAAGCAATTGACTGAAGAGAAACACAAGGTAAACTCTCACTCACAAACTGAAAATGTAATTGCATGGAGCATGCATACACTGTATTTAACAGGTTTGTAAGCCTCAGCGATAGACTGATGTGGAGAAGAAGACAGATGTATTCTGCTATATAACGTGGAGGATTTCTCCTTGACATTGGGGTGCATTCATGAATGGGATCTGGTCTCTCATGGCCTTACATCTGACTTCAATCATAAACTTTGACAGATCGGCAAACTTCATGTATCTGACAGCTTCTCAGCATTCACAACACTTACAGTGTTCTCGATGCTGTTCAAGATGCTCAAAGTGAAACTACCTCTATAGTGTGAATTTGTAATTCTGTCCATCACAGAAACTAGATTTTTTGTTGAAACAGCTCTCTAGTATCTCTCACACAATGAAGACCATGTCAATATTCAGATTATAATTGGTACTCTCATCACAAAACAGGACTTCACCTAAGGACTTCATGTTCTTCAGAAGGCTTTAACACTGAAACCAGAATGACGATCTCATCAATACATTTCCAGAAACACATGTGTCACATCCAATCTCATCTGCAACAAATTTTGAGACAGAACAAAGTGCAGATAAACAGCACAGAGAGTTTAGTTTATCCAGAAGTTTGTGCCCACAGAAAGCAAGTTCAAACACCAGAAATAATCCCAGTTGACATCTATGGCACTTAAAGAAAGCTGGAGAAAAAAGGCTTGAAAGAGCACACAGAGAAGACAGGCTTGTTTAAAGAGTCTCTCCATGGTAACTTTTTTATTATTACTATTTCTCTCACAATAGAAACAATGAAATATGACTAAGAAAGCACTATTGCCAAAAAAAGAATAATCCAGAGGTTCAGGTATTGCTTGGTATAGCAGAATGTAAAACGTTTTGGAATGAAAGTTGCAGAGCCAAGATCATCCCCAGCTTTCCCAAGGTGGAGGTGAAGGGTCTGTGGGCAGAGATCCAAGTGGGCCCCGCACCGTGGAGAACAACCCTCACACAGATTGGCCAGCGCGAGCCTCTGTGATGGGGGACTGCAACCCTGTCTGCGCCCACAGCTACCTGCAGTTCTGATATGGTAGTTAGGTAACTGGGATTTGAAGGTAAGGCCTCTGTCTGCCTTTAGCACATAAAGGTACTTCTTTTGAGACATTGCTTTACAACGATGAGACAACGGTAACAAGAGGAAGTAGCAGAACAACACATTTTTAGAGCACTTGTCTGGGAAGTGAAAGTTCCTGGTGTCAGTACTCTACAAACATTTCACTTGGTGACTCCAAGTGCTAAGTGTACAAGCAGCCCGTGCAGCAGGGACCACAGCACTGAGCCTTGACCTCTCAGAGAAATAGTCACTCCCCTTGTTTATACTTCGCGCTTACAACATTTCCGTTGGTGGTTATGCACCACAGGTTGCATAGAGTGGAAGGCAGCTCCATCCCCACCCTGAGAACACTCGCCCAGCTCACGAGGAGCTGCAGGCCTGAAGATCCTCACTGGGCAGGTAAGCACTCTGGCAACCAAGCAACAACACAGAAACCAGCAAAAGCTACCTCCCACTCAACCCCAGCACAACAATGCAGGCTTTCTGACTGTGGCTTAGCTCTGACACACCAAGAAACTCAGATGCTGTGGGAACGACAGTACACTGTATTCAGGTACCATGGTCTCACTACTATTTAATGTCATCTCACAAAAAGCTGTTTTATAAGTAATTTAATGGCATCTGTACCCAACACTTACAATGCAATTCATTGTTTTATGACAGGAACTGAGAATCTAATGATCTTGGCGATGAACACAGGGGTAACTACCGTTGTCACATTTTATATAACTCACTGATGACTTGCTTTTATTCCTTCTGTGATGTTTAACTGGCCCATTTCACTATGAAATCTGCCCATCTTCTTCAAATGCAATTCCGCAGCAATTGCAAAAATCACCCGGCTTAACAACATGATCTATAACACCAGTCTATTTCAAAAAGTGGTTTACTTCAAAAAAAAAAATAGAAGCTCTGCTTATTTATTTAAGATTTCTATGCATTTTTCTTCAAAATCCTGCAGAGCAGAAAAACATTTATTTTATATTTTTTTATACTTGAGGATGCATCCAGGTATATCTACGTACAGCAACTGATATTTAAAGGAAAAAAAGAAACACAAAAAAGCAATATTTTGAGACATTTTATTTCTAAATTAATTTTAATAAAAAAATCCTTTCCAAGTTTGCACTTGTGATTTTAGAGATATAAATACAGACATAGATCAGCCAATCAGTTACAAATACAACATCAGCATCATATTATCCTCCTCTTTTCACTGCAAAAATATTGAGAGCTCTCTTCAAAAAAATATGCTTAACAAATATGGTAATAATAGATATGATCATTTATTTTTCCAAACACAAAGAAAGAAATTATTATTATGTATGGATTGCCTATGTACAGATGCCAGCTCATTCCAGAACAAAACATGGAACATTATAAAAGAAAGGAAGGAAGTTTCTGTGTGTGAGACAGTAGAAAAAGAAGGGGAAAAAAGGAACTGGCAACTAAAATCAGTTCAGAAATTCTACATCACTGTTACACAAAATCTAGCCCTGATTTTGAAGTTACACATCAGAGCTGCTCGAAAAGTAATGCCTCCTATTTTACTGTGTTGGTCCATGATGTCAGAAGTGGATGCTGGTGGTATGGCAGTAGAGGTTGAACTTTCCCATCAACAATCAATGACATTTAAACTACCTTCAGCAAGTTTGCAAATGACACCAAGCTGACCTGAACAAGCTTAATCAGGGGCCCATGTGAATCTACTGAGGTTCAACAAGGCTAAGTGCAAGGCGCTGCACTTGTGCTGGGGCAATCTCAGACATGAGTACAGATTAGGGGAAGAACCCATTGAGAAAAGCCCTGCAGAGATAGACGTGAGGGTTCTGGTAAACGAGAAGCTGGACATGAGCCAGAAGCATTCACCTGCAGCCTGGAAGGCCAACTGTATCCTGGGCTGCATTAAAAGAGAGATGGCCAGGAGCCCAAGAAGTGATTTCCCCCTCTATTCTACGCTCATGAAGCCCCATCTGAAGTACTGCATCCAAGTCTGAGGCCTCCATCATAAGAAAGCTGTGGAACTGTCAGAGTGGGTCCAGAGGAAGGCTGCAAAGATGCAGAGGCTGGAACACTTCTCCCGTGAAGAGAGGCTGAGGGAGCTGGACCTCAGCTTGGAGCCTGGAGAAGAAAAGGCTCTGCAGAGATCTCACTGTGACCTGCCAGTACTAAAATTGTACTTATAAAAAAGATGGAGAGCAACCTTTTACATGGGCAGACAGTGACAGGACAAAGGGGAATGGCTTTAAGCTGAAAGAAGAGAGATTTAGATTAGATATTGGGAAGAGATTGTTTACCCAGAGGGCGGTGAAACACTGGCACAGGCTGCCCAGAGAAGCAGTGGGTGCCCCATCCCTAGAGGTGTTCAAGGCCAGGCCGGATGGGGCCCTGGGCAGCCTGAGCTGGTGGGTGGTAATCCTGCCCACGGCAGAGGGTTGGGCTAGATTACTTTTAAGGTCCCTTCCAACCCAAGCCATTCTGTGATTCCATGAATTCTGTTTGAAAGTGATAAAAGCACACATAATCAGGCATACATATTAATGACACTGGACCAAGTGAAGTCATTAACTTATCTTAACAGTACATAAAAAAAACATACAAAACCAAATCCATTAATTATTTTAAAATACATTTAATTAAAAATATGAAAGTAGCTCTTCTTCTAAGTATGTCTACATACCAACATAGACTAAAATTTTATTCATTGGGAGTTCTACAACCTGCATCTTCAGAATGGCTCTGGTTTCCACATTCTGTTTTGCCCCAAGAAAAGCACAAGCAGTAGATTGACCTTTTTAGGGGTGGAGGAAGCAAGGTCTTCCTTGGAATAGAGGGTTAAAAAAAGAGATGGTGAGGGAGGATAGGCAGTTCCCCATTAGGAACCATATTCTCAAAGGGTGGAGCTCTACGTCCTCAGTATAGCCCCTTTCTGCATGAGTCACCACTCAGCCATTCCCCTCTTTCCAGATATGCAAGCTGCTCCTATCAGTATCTTTTAAGTTGTCACTACAATGAGAATTTTACTAACACAGTGACCCAAATTCACTAAAAAGAATGCACATTATAGTACTTTAACACAGCTGTACAAAGCTTGCAGAGCATGTGAAAATCAAAATAAGAAAAAACTCTCCAAGTAATTAGCAGTTTAGCTAACAGAATTCCAAACACTTTCAGGAACAGCATCTATTACATCACATTGAGCACAACAGTCTCTGAATTGAACTGTAGCTACTGTTTAATGGCACACAGCACTCAACAGTTACATTTAAGACAAAGTAAAGAATGTTCAACTGAAATAACAGACATTTGGGAGGAGACAAAACACCAGCTATTTTGAAAATACAGGGCCTCCCACTCACTGTGAATCACTAAATTTAAGCTCAGCATTTAAATATTTCTCCAAACTTGCATTCATGACATATTTGACGTTTGCAGAAGTCTTTTAGGAGAACTGTATTCTTTCAGTGCATAGTGGGTTGACTCCAGTTAGAGCCAGCGCACAGTGTTAGAAATAACAATGATGGGGAAAGAAAAATATGAAGATTATCTGCACAAGTAACAATTAATTATCTTTTTGTCTCCTATTGCTAAAAGAAATCTATGATTAAAGGAACATGGACGTAGGACAAGTCTTAGTTCAATCTTCAAACAGAAACAATTTGTATTATTTCAGATCAGGCAGTGGTATGGTTTCACGATACAGCTGAACCAACAGCTGAACACCAACAAGAAAGGGAGTTACGTTCTTCTCACTGTTGCTATTCCCTCCTTAAATGTAAAATCTCTCCTTCCTCCTGTTCCAGGTGCACCTTCTTTCCTTCTTCCTATCCCAGCTCCTCAGGCCAGCATCAGTGCCTGTCTCACATACAGTGAGTGAATTCACTTCACTTACTGAAGAAACAAAAAAAATCCCATTTTTGCTGAATTAGTTTTCTGTTATTTTAGTGAGCTGAACTGATTTGCTGTGTGATCAGATGGACATCAAAAAATTCAAAAACATGCTGAACATAACAGCAAGGTGTAAGAAAGAACTACACCACCATAAAACAACAGAATCAAAGCCCTCAGAGCTCCCATGGCTCACTCAGTTCCACTTCACTTCAAGAAAATGGGACACCAGAAAAAATACGATTATTATGTGAGAGACATCACTACTACTATAGCAGTTAGAAAGTGCAGAGAAGAACGGTGTTTTGTATTGCCCTACTTTCTTTTAGAGCAAACAATTTAACTCTGTTAACTGACTATGAGCAGGGAAATAACAGGATACGTTTTTGCAAATAAAGTCTAGGCTAAGGACTTCTTTGTAAAACTTCTTACAGAAGAACTTAGTCATTTCATCAGTTCACCAAAAGTACATAATACTTTTTTTTTTGTAATGTTTTTGTGTTGCTGTCCTAAGTATCCTTAGGTTCTTGAAAGTTCAAATGCTCTCCCAGAATGTCATAAGGGAGATTTCTGTGAACTGCTGCTTGGAGGGAGACCCTTCTCCAACAAAGACGACGACTCATTCACATGTGTGCTGGCACTTGCTCTCAGAACTCTGTCGCTCAGGTCCTAAACATGACAGATGCTAAGCAGGATAAGAGAACATCCAAACTCCAGCACTAAATGTAGGAGCTTGAATATATTTCATGTCCTGAAAAGTTAACTGGATGATACTGGTAACCGACGGTGTTTGCAAGTCACTCTGGTGAGGTCTACAGAGAGAACTAGAAAAGCAATTACAACTTACTTTGTAAAAGTTTTTCAGCTAAATGACAAGACAGTGATTGTGCTGAGCACTCCTGTTGCTCCCAGCTTTCAACAAGCGTTTTGAAGTTTTAAATTCTGAGCCTCGATTTTAACTGCATCAGAGACTACATACTAAAATAGTTTAGCCATCTCTTCACATGGCCATGTACAGCAGCAAAATGCACACTTGATCTCTTGAGGATCCATCAATTAGCTTTTTTAAAACTAAACATTAAGTCAAAGTGGTATTTCACTACATGTTAACTCAGCACACATAGATCCATTCCATATGTTCTTCAAAAGAAAGTAAACAATTTGATATTGCTTACTCTGCTGAAAATAAAGTAGTAACTACTTATACTACGTTTGATTTTGACTGGTAGTGTTTATAAATTAAAAAAATAATAATCACCTATAACAACCAAGTCTTCTCTATTCTGCACTATCATGCTGCCAAGTATGTTTAGCAACTGCTATAGTTCATAGAAATGTGGTTCCATTTATAGATCAATATACATAATGAGAGAACTTGAGAATATTGTATCTGAATATTAAGATAGGGTAGTAAAAATGACACTAAAACACCACTGAAGCATTCTTTCCTATGTATGTACGTCCAGTAAGGACGTATTTATGATGTTAAAATACAGAGTCATTTGGTTTCAGAGATTAACTTATGACACTGGTGAGGAGGGGAAAGGGAAGAAAAGTCTGATCTCAAAAGAAAATAAATAAGAAGCATCAAAGGAAACTGCCTACACTGTTGGGAACCCTGAGAGAGCCACAGACCAAGTTATGCTTGGCATGAAAGTATAAGTTCTTTATTTCATTGAGTCAGTTACCATTCAGGCTTCTGCGTAGTACTTCCAATGGAGCAAAAGAGGCATCCAGTTATCATAAACTCAGTAAAAGCAAAACCATATACATTTCAGATGGAAAAAAAACAGTATTTTAACCCAAGTCATATAATCTACAATAACTATTTATGAAAACCAAGAACTGATCAGTCCTAAACTGTGATAGAGGAAACCGCATCACCAGAAAGTTGTTAAAAATTACTTAGGGGCATGAAAAGAAAAAAAAAAAATCTGGTCAACTAATAAGAAATTATTTCAGGCTCCTAGTGTCCAATCTAATAAATAATTACATCTAAAATATTGCAAACAGAGTATTTTAAATACTACATTGAAAAAATAGTCGGTTTTTTTTTCAACCATCAACGATCAGGAAAATCAGTAACAGTTACATACGCCTTTAGCTTCAGGAATAACTAAAGATAACAAAACTGACAGTCAGTGAAGATACTGGAGGAATCTAATGAGCAAGCTGACTCAAGAGGTTTCAGTAAGGTACAAATGAAGAAGCCCTTGAGTCTTTGCTCTCATCCTTAAAATCAGCAAGACACTCTTCCTACATAAATGCACAATGATTTAAACTCTGCGTTTTCATTTTTAGTTCTTCAATAATGTTTTTAATACCAAAATACTACAGCTAAGATTCTTTTTCAGAAACATTTTAATCAAGACGTATCAGTAAGATTTAACATGCAGAATACTGTAGCAGTAATTCTGGAGATGAATCATAGAATGTCCCAAGTTGGAAGGGATCCAAAAGGATCACTGAGTTCAACCACTGGCTCCACACAGGACCACCAGTTATCCAGTGGTTGCTTCTACGCATGTTGCCACGTGTGTCAGCAGCACACCAGGGGCTCTCAATTTTGATCTCAGCGCTGAGGAGTCACCATCTGCCAGAGAGCCCCTGTGCCAGCTGCTGCTCCCTATCACTCTTTCTTCCCCATCCCTCATCCCTCCCCAAGACCTCTCACCTCTTCTTCCCCAAGCTCTGAAGAAAAGGGAAGGACCGGGACTGGCATCCTCTGAGCTGCTGTGCTGGGACAACAGGAGGAGCCCAGCAGATGGCCCTGAGCTCCCTGCAGCCTCCAGACAGTGTCAGAGAAGCCACAGAGGCAGCTGTTTCTTTGGAGAATCTGGAGACCTTGGTTTGGACAGGAGGAAGGGCTGATGTTCATCATGAAGGTCCAATCCAGTTGTTACATTAGGGCTTCTTTTCAAGACAGAACAATAAACATAATAAAATAAATAAATAAATAAATAACCAGTAAATGACTCTCCTTTTTGGTACTTCAGAGTCTGCACTGGGACTCCTGCGTCCCCTCTTCGTCTCCCCATTGCCAAACTTTGCATAGTGGTGTGAGGGCCCAGGGCACAGGCAGTCCAGGGTAGGCTGCAAACATTGCCTTTGCCTAGCACTAGGCACTGAAGGTGAAGGGGGGCTGTAGGGCAGCGGAGGTGCCCCCTCCTCTCACTGCTGGGTGGCACCAAGGGATGGGAAAGGCCTCAGCAGGCCATCACACCAGGTGGCTGGTGCAGAAGGGCTCAGTCTCTCTGCCACTTCCAATCATATCTCAGATTTTTTTCAAGTATTCGTAGCTGCAAGTCTTTACTGCTGTTAGAAAGCAATGCATTTTTCCATATTTTGTCTTAGGCATAAACAACAACTTGCCTGAGCTGGCAAAATAAGTAATGTCTGTAACACAGCTGTCAGGCTTCACAGTTAAAGGCAAAAATACAGTACGTTTGTGACTTAGAACACAATAATTGTGTTTAAGATATTGTAATTTCAGATAAAGCACTGGCTCTGCAGAAAGGTACTTCACCTCTCTGCTGCTCCTCTTCAGCACCAGAGAGGAAGAAGAATGAGGACCAGCAAGAGGGGAGCACGAGCACTGGCTCTGTACCCTTCCAACTGCTGGTAAAACCTGCTCAGCATCTTTCCCAACATTTACCAGACAATAGGATAAGCCACCTGATAAAAAGGAGCTTGTGGAGTGTGCACCTTGGAGTGCCATCACTATTATGTATTCCATTATAAATTTTAAATTACATATATCTAAATAATAAATAAAAAATAATAAGGAAAAGGGCACAGTACTCCTTTGCAGGCAACAACCCTATTTTTCAATGCTGAAAACACAGCCAATAAGTGAAAATAACAGTGTTTGTTACGAGCTACTGATTTAGTCATATAGCAAAGAAGTACACTGTCTCTCCTCTACAGTGTTAAGTAGCCTACATGGTATTCCCTTAACTGTCAAATAACTTAGGCTCATAAAAAATGAGCAGCAGATTGTTCATATCATGGTAATGTAATTTAGAGGACTCGGCTTTTTCATGCACCCATATATGTCATCCCACCGTACCTCTCACCACAAAGTTACATGGTAAATCACACCACTTCCATTCATTTGGCATTCATTTCTACCTGTACTGCCAATTCATGTATTTCGTCCAAATTTCAATGGAAGTATCATCTGCTCTCTTGCAATGATCTTAGTGTTTTTATGTGTCCTTTTTTTGTCACTCAGTGTTTTCCAAGAAAGGCACAAATAAAATTATTCCTTAAAAGTTACTTCATCCAAGTGCAGTAATTAAGAGGAATAAAATTGATATTTTTCTTCTAAAAATGATCATTGCTTCTGCTCTATAGCTTATAGAATCACAGAATTGCTCAGGTTGGAGAAGACCTTCAAGATTATCAAGTCCAACCTCAACCTAACCATACTACCCCAACTCTAACAACCCACCACTAAACCATGTCCCCAAGCTTCCTATTCTTCAACCAATTTGCTTAATTGTAGTAACTGATAAGTGGTGTCCTCAAATCTGCTTCTTGAATAATTACAATTGGACAAATTTCCCAAGATAGCTCTAAAGAAAAAAACATAACTTCACAAGCTCTATCATTCTATTTCTGTGGTTTGAGACAACTCAAATTACTTTTTGTTGTGTACAAGAGTGGCTATTACCAATATCAACTCTTCAACGCCATAAACAGTTCATGCACATAATCCAGTACTGAATTAAGTATAATACTTGAAACTTTCTAAAACATACTACTTGATAAAAACGATTATCCTCCAAATTCTTCAGAGTGGCTATTTCAGGTGTATTACTTAGAAGCTTATCATAATTAAACTTTTATAATTATCTATTTTTAAAGTAGAAAATGTTAATGTTTTTGCCTAATTCAGAATGTTACCATTGCTCAATGATTACACAAGTGGAGAAGACACGAACCCAAGTACCTTTGCTAACTAGATACTGCTGCTTCTGATACGTGTTTCCTGTGTTGATCTTCAGATGTACATAACAGCTGTCAAACAATTATAGGAAGTTCTCGTTCTGAACACTACAGCAACACCTTTTTCTCCCTTAACTCTGTTCTTTAATTATTCATAAGTTACAATCACTTAGAAAAGAACAGTGAACTATAAATATTTAACAGAAGATGCCCATGACAGAGACATGAGAGAGATTACAAAAAACAAATACTGTAAAGCATTTGTTTAACCCAAGCAAACAAACGATAAGCAAGGCATATGCTCTTTAGATTTTCATAGCTTTGACAGACCAAACTTATTAAGTCACCTGTATGCTTTACCAAACAAGTGCAATTAAACATGTATAAATTGCCAGGCATAATAGTTTCCTCCAGACTCTTCCTATTTTAAAGGCTTTTTACACTACATTTTCAAGCAGTTAAAGGATGCAAGAGTCAAGAGCAAATACACTGAAGCTAGTGATGTCTGAAACCCCACGTACAACAGATGCATCTTAGCAAACGGTCAATGATGTTAACACAAATTCTCAGTTTATGTTAGAATTCTAACACTTGGGATGATGAGAAAGTATGCATGAATTTCAGATGTCTTAAAATCAAGTTTACACATCTTCTAGATGTGGAGGAGGGCAAAGGATCCAACATGCACTCAAACAGCAGGATAGCATGGCAGGTAAGAATAAACCTAATTTGAATTTTCAGAGCTCATTATATTTAATACTTGGTATCAGCAATGATGAAAATATAGTAATGCCATAATTGTGTTCTGTAGAGGAAAAGATAATTACTAGGAAAATAGGACTCCATTTTTTTTAAATCACTACTATATACTAGGGAAATATCATCAATCTTTTGTTAAAATATTTGTCTACAGTATCTCAATACACTGTATGGAGCGTTCTGAATGCTCTACACATGACAAATACTAAAAAAGTTACAGAGTGGAGCACATAAAATTAACTCAAATGGCATCCGAAAACTGAATGCAATCGGAGAAGCAAAACAATGCTCCCATTCAGTTACTTCTTACTGAATTACTATCTGCTCCCTGTGAACCCAAAGGCCTCCTCTGATTCTGCTCACAGCCAGCAGGATACTCCTGCCCTTTGAGACTAGGGCGCTCTCCCAGCATGACAGCGCATCTGCCTAAACCAATGGCAAAAAAAGAGCATGTCTTCAGCGGTCGAGATAAAATTGAAGAAGATTTATATAATATTTAGAAACCACATTCATTTTCCTTACCTTGACCTTGTAACTGCCCACAATACAGCCTCACAGTGCTTAAACGACTTCATGATGTTTTATTCGTTTGATTTATCAGAGACAAAAATAGAGCTCATCCACTGTAAAGTCTTCCCCCTTACTCTACTAGTTTCCTGCATTCAACTGACTATTCTGTTTTGTTGTATTTACTGATTTTTAATGAACTTTCAATCTTTGACATATCACAAATTCAAACATTTTTTATATTTCAATAATACATATTTCACTATTTCAGCATTATGTAAACATTCCACTTCAGCACTGAAGAATTTGTGCAAAAAATGTTTAACTTTCCTGCTTCATTGCTAGTAGACTATTAGTTTCATTCAGAACTGAAAATAAATCACAGTAACCACTTTTATACATAAAGTATATACTGACGGAGGAATCAATATGTGGTGGAGAGTATACTTGAAAGTTTGCCTGTACAGTTGACAGAAACATAAAGAAAATCCCAGCTGTAAATGACACCTGTGTACCAAAAATGTACTAGAATAGACACAACTTTATCTCCAAATGTGTCTTTTGGTTACTGATCTTACCACTCTGAACAGTTAAACTATAACAGCAAAATAAGGTTGCTGTTAGAATCTGTCCCCTCCCTAAAAATAGAACTGCCCTATATGTCACCTATACCAATAAGTCCAGTCCAAAGGAGACAAGCCCTCAGTATTAATACTTACATTGGAACCCTCAGAATAAAGGCAACCATTCAAGTGCCAAAAATAAAAATAAAAAAGAGCAAACTGGCTGGCTGATGCCTCTGTATCATTGGATTTTAACTGTCAGTAGAGTTGAGAAGGAAAGAACAACAGTAAGTAGCGTAACTATTTCACTGATGTGTTGTAACTTCTCATTTAATTTATGTTGAAACCTTATTTCAGTAACTTGTTCTATGCTGCAACTCTGTTTCAATCATTTACCAAAGTATAAGAATTTTTTTTAAATTGGTTATTTATGCACATAAAAAGGCAATTGAACTGTGAATTCACCCTGAAGTTAAAAGTTTTACTGCTTTTTGCCTTGACCTTTGCATGCACAACTATTTCAACAAAATTACTTTAAGTTTCAGAGGTGTTGGGGCAAAGAGGGCACAAAGGCCAAAACAATTACTTAGTCTAAAACATCCAACACATTCAGCTAAGAATACCTGGCAATATGCCAGGTAATATGAAGAAATTTACACACTGTTAGTAGTTTTATGAATGATCAGTTATGTGATACATTGCTGTTGTTTTTTTCCTATATACCTTGACTCAACACAGTAAGTATTCCTTGGAAACAATAAAATCTAGCTTCATGGCATGGTCCAATTTTCCTGTTTGCATACTAAAACAATCTTAGTGGCTTTCTCTTTTGCCTCTGGTTTGCAGTATACATCCCATTTTCCAAAGTGAACACAGCTAAGTTCATATAATGGAACTTCAACTGAAATGCATTTTTCCCCATCTTTAAGGATTTTTTCTAATTGTACCACAATTAAAGGGATAGAGAATGAAAATAAAGGAACAAACTTTCATAGTCACGACAGATTCAGGCAATTCTAGCTACGCTTCATTATATTTGAACAATAAACAGACAACTATAGATGCAAATTATCCCAGGCACTGTACTATCCACTCTCGAAATGCAATCACTTGCTACGCTATGAACTAGACATTGCACGAATCATCATCACATATTAAAAATACATATTTCCACTGACTAGGTTTTTCTGCCTTGAGTCTTCAAAAGGGAGTTGGTCGGCAGCAATTAAGACTTCCCCAGACATAGTATGTTAGTGACTTATCTAAGAAAAAGGAGCACTAATGCACTATCCTTACTATTGGAGCATCATGATAAGTAAGCTCACATTTATGTCTAGAAAAAATGCTTCTGACTCCAGGTTTGATTCTTTAACTGTCAACAGGGACAAAGACAGCTTGGCTACTAGAAGTTTCCTTCCTCTTTGGCACAGTTTTAATGCAGATCTTTTTGGAGAACTAAATACCACAGTACTACGGGGCAAAACTGTTTAAAAACATTTAAAAAACTTGTGGAACAAGAGGGAGAAACAATACAAATAAATGATTATCTTTTCTTAAATTGAAAGTATAAAATATTAGTATTGTAAAGTGTAATAATAATGAAATAAAAGTAGAAAATAGATAATTAGAAGTTGTTGATAACTGCAGGTTTTTTTTCTTGTGTACCCGTAAGAAGTTCTCTCCAGTCTGTCCATAACTTTGAGAAATTAAGCACAGAACTACATACAAACGTTCTGTCATCCATGCTGCAGTCAAAGATTTTATTACCATTATTAATGGCCACCATGGTTTCCAAAAAAAAAAAAAAAATCACCCTTTGATGGAATTTTTCCACCCCATAGCCTAAGACACATTTCCATTTTTAAGGTCTTTGAACTTGTAGAAACAATAAGCAGTTAACTGTACAATAAAAGAGTGTAAAAATTCTACACATTTGGAGAAATCAACAATTTTGTCCTAGCCTCCTGCACAGGATTATTTATTTGAGTGTTTTCTAAGAGCAGCTGCAGTTGTATGCACTTCATCATAAAGGATTCATTCTTACCACAGTAATTCGTTAAAAATACCCTTCATTTCCTGCAGGTCCCATCCAGCACAGTATTATTTCCAGAGCACTAAGGAGCTCAACCATCAGAAACCTCTGTTAAATGGTCTGCACAAAAATACAGCAGAAATATTCCAGTTTACACAGATCCTTTTACTCTTTTCCTTATCACAGTATTTGAACCTCACAGAATAGCATTTAGTTACAATAAAAACTACATCTTAAAAGCAAGCTGCAGATTTACAAGAATGAAATCACGGCTGAGAAAGTTTCACGAGGAAAAAAGTGATTGAGATAGGAGCAGTCTGTTTCCAGGGCTACCAATGAACCATATATTATGTTTTAGATGGTTTCCTAGGAAAATAATCCTAACGATCACATCATGTATGTGTGTTTTTTTATATATACTCCTTCTAACTTTAGAACGTATTTGTTGACTTCTAGTAGATAGGATAATAGAGTAGATAGTTAGAAAAAATAATAGATACCATTCTGATTACAAAAATAGCTTAAATCAAGAGTTCAGACCTCCTCAGGTCCCTCAGTCAACCAACAAGAGACCACTTGTCACTAACTCTGTGGCAGATGCAGCCAGTTCCAAAGCAGAGAAAAGATCCCACTGCACCCCATCTTCCAGAGGCAAGTAAAATTTTAGCGCAAAGAACTTCTCCCCTTTATTCTGTCTTCAGCTATATGAGAAGGACATACAACACTGAGATGTAGGCGTCTGAGCCACCTGACGTTACTGCCTATCATTCAGAACTCCTTGGCAGACATTAGAGCACTGCCAAGAACTCCTGAGGGTTCCGTATTAAAAAAAAAAAAAAAAGTTTGTTGTATCATATCCGTTTATCAAGCCCTGCTCCAAGAAGGGCAGATGTACAATACCTGCTTCTTCAAAAACAAAGCTCACTGCAGCTACAGAGACTGAGATTTGTTATCTCCTCTAGGGAAGAAAACACCGAGTTTTATCTCATCTGAACATGGCCTGATGTCTCCCCACAGAAGATACTGGTAATTTTAAGAGAACAGGAAAGGTTTCAGAAATGACCTTAGCCTGTCAAAATTCCTACTGTGGTAAACAGGTGTTTCTTTCAGTGCTGGAAATTCATGTATTGCCTGAAGTGCTTAAAACCAGCTATGTACTACTCATCCTCTTTTTCTAACAAGACTACTACTGGAAAATACATCTTAACAAAGCCATGCATCCCACTGGCCTTGGCAGGAGCTGACAAGTGGTGGAAGGGCAGAAGAAAGTCAGAAAATTCAATTTTATGAAAGCAGTCTTTCATCAAGATTGTATTAGAATACCTGAATCGAACCACAAGATTTCAGAACACAGTTCTTTGTGTTGATGCAGTGAATCTGTACTTATTTTCCTAGTGGGGATCCAGTTGAGTAAGAGGTTAACTTCAGTATTCCGTAGACATTGCTACTAAGTGTCACAGGCTTCCTGTCAAAATAATACCACAGGCCTCAAGGTTAGTCAGGTTTTGTCTGGACTTGCCTTGGCCTGTTCGGACAGGCCTGTCTAGCTGCAACTGTTAATGCTCAGGTGATCATTGCCTACTTTGTTTTAGATCTTGGTCAGCTGTATAATGCAACACCATTTATTCTTATAATGAACAGAGAGTAACAACAACTAGTAGCTTGTGCAGAATAAAGAGCCTGTGATCCTAGAATAAAACCACAGCACAGAGCATCATGATGGGATGACGGCAGGGGCCTGGGAAGTACACACAATAACTCACAGGGATCAGTGTTCACCAAATAAATGCAACCTTAGAATCCAGGTAAGAAAAGATTTAAGGCTAAAAAGAACAAATATAAACTTACGTAGAAAGTGCAAACCAGTGAAGAAAGAACAAGATGTTGAGCATGCTAACAAACACGTAACGGTGATCCCACAGAGACCCCAGAGTGAGAAGAATACTGACATCATACTTTGCCTGAAGAAGGGCCCAAAAGGCTGACAGCTTACCTTGACACTTGCCCTCAATCATAACTGAAGCCACTGACTGCAGCATCCACCCACAGGGGCAGTGGAAAAATGAACATAACATCAGAGAACGGGGTAGATACTAGGAACCGTGTGTAAAGACTTCAACAATATATAATTTGAACTGTGTTACTGTCCTAAGCAAACTAATAACAATTCTGTCATGAAACTGCTAGGATTTTATCTTCACTGTCAATAAATTGGTGGCTTTGCATGTAAGGTGTTCCTTTAACCCATAACAGGATTTTCAGTGCAATAAACTGGTTAGAATTCTGTAAGCTGGATGAATCAATTGGCAACACTTCCCTTCCCACGAGTAATTATCATCCCATATACAAGTAAATAATCTCCCAATGCTTAGTGGCATATTTATTGCTATGAGATAGCAAGTAAAACTTAGCAGTACATATTTGTTAAAATTTACCAAAAAAAAAAAAGAAAAAAAGCAAACAAACCACAGGAAGTTCAAAAAGTTTATGAAACATGGTTACTGCATTTCCCCAAAACTTTCTGGAGCAGATACTGATTTTTGGAGTCCAATTTTCAGCTGCTTCCATCAAACCTCTTTAAACAATCTATTTTCTTGAATCCTGGCAAAAATCAGTCACTCCTTTAAGGAGGTGCTGGAGGTCAGGCAACCCAAAATGACCAATCTGACATTTTCATCACTTCCTACACAAGGTATTTTTAAGTATCTACAACCTCAGTGAAATCTTACAGGACTGTAATCCAGTAAGGTAAATTAGTTCCTAACTAATCAACAGTTCCTGAGGCAATATCGTAACACCGATGTTTTATTTCAAGATACATGAAAGCATATCCAAAATTTTCCACTGCATTTAGCTGCACTGTTGCAAATGTACCACACCTACAGAATTATCATACTAGTTTTCCTCCCATAAAGCAGATTGCAAAAATGATATGCAGAGAAAACAAACATATTTTATGGATGTATGCAAGTACATTACTCACTGGTTTGTAAAACTTTGGCAGCTAAGAAGAAATGTTTACACAGGCAACTTTCCTACAGTTCTGTGCTACTCACTAATAGGACTATAATTCTGCTTGAGACTGAAGTAAATTCTGCATTCAAAAACACACTCTAGGTATATGTTTATGAAACAGCAGGTCTGCCATAGTCACCCTTTTTCTCACAGATACAACTGAACAACATATACACTGGCAATACAAGACTCCTTAAAAAGTACTGACAGACTTCACACCCCGTGAATCCTGCAGTTTGGAGAAGTCATAAAAATGAGTAAGTGGATGGAAATTAATGCAAATAGCAAGACTGCACACACATCTGTC
Source organism: Numida meleagris (assembly GCF_002078875.1). Lineage (NCBI taxonomy): Eukaryota > Metazoa > Chordata > Aves > Galliformes > Numididae > Numida > Numida meleagris. The sequence goes on along the minus strand of NC_034410.1, from coordinate 34,468,909 downwards.
CTTGGCTGGTTCCAGAAACAAACTGAACAGCTGAAGTCAAAAGGCAAACAATGGTTAATATGTTGGATGTTTCACATCCAAAGACTTTAAATGTCAGTAAAATGTTCCAAATTCACACAGCATCTCTAACTCACCGTATGGCATTAATTTGTTTTAACTTACTATAAATGTTGTATGAAGTCCAAAGTCTGAGGAAAATGGACAGGCTCATTTGCTGTCAGCAGATAAAGAATGATAAATAGCATGGAGAAAATAAAGATAAGATTCAGGAGTATAAAAGACAAGGAGTTCAATCATATTCTTTGCTTCCCCATCAGCTCCCTAACACGTAGCAGCAGAGATTAGTAGTATTTTTTTTAATATGTTTTGCCTTTGTTTCTTTGTATGTTGCCACAGCAGGCTAGTATTTACAGAATCTGTGACCTTCTGTAACTTGCTTTGCCTTCTAGCTTGTTACGGTCATAACATTCACCTGGTACTTTTTTTGTTGTTGTTGTTGCTGCCTTCTAAAGGCAGTATTTAGAAAAATGACTTCTGTGACCACAAACTAGTTTACGGAACTTGACTCATTCATTTGGTTCCCCTTGAAGAATGACATTTCCCATAAGAATGGATGCTCGTTACTTTATTACACAGCATGCAACATCGTTACACCTTTTTTACTATATTCAATAATATTATTCACCATTAGATAATTATGTTGCTAGCATATCTATTTCTGATTTTCTTATTTTATTAAAATTAAAGTAGAATAAGGAAGTCTCCATGACACTGGTCTAAATTCCTAATTTACTAGGCAAAGTCCATTGAAGTATGTTTTGAAATCAAGCTTTACAGCTACTAACTTTAAATATGCACTGTGCGTCAAGAATTAAATAAGGATGCACAAGTCTGAATTTTTCTTAAATAAATTCGATTGCTTTCTACAATTTCTACTTATAGATGGTCATGGAAGTCCACAGAACAAATAAATAACATTTCAGGAGCTAAGGTAACTATGAGAGAATAAGCATTCTGTGGCTTACTCCCCATCTTCCAACTAAATAAAGCCAGTGTTAATATCATTTGTTCTACCCCTAAACTGCATCAACTAACACAACGTGCTAACAGCACTAAGCTACTTCCTGCTTGGGGCTCACCACTGCAAGAGGGAGCGAAGGGAAGTAAGGTAACTAATACTTACAATGAATAGTGACGTAGTTACTCTTTATTAGAAGTTATATTTACCAACACTTTGCTGAACTATCAAACATTCAGTTGGCTATACTAATCCATGTGGATTTTCCATAGGGGAAGAAAGGTACTTGAATTCCAGAGAGCTAAGACATGGAGAGACTTGTTCAGCAGAACATTCCACCATTGCAGAACTGTTTTCTACTGACACAGTCATAAAAGAACTACTTAAAACCACTTTTCATATCTTAAAAATACTCTCCTAATAAAAACATTATATGTGCTTGGCTGTTTCATCTAGATACCAATAGTGTCAAAATATCTTCTTCTACATATCTCCCTTTCATGTCATATGGAGGCAGATGTGTTGCCTGCTCAGTACATCACAAACAACAAAAACAGACAGTGATTTTACTTTCCCTGTCCTATTGTAATGAAGGATGAACAGTGTTGCATTTCTTCACCCAGCTGCAAACGTTCATGAAATTTACAGAAACTAAACTGTGTCTGAGACCTCTATCCTCCAGTCTCATCTGGTAAACTTAGCTAGTGGCAGGCAGGTGCAGAAAATCACATCCTCAAGAAACTAACTTGGCTAGAAAAGTGATGTTATCATATAAATATAACTAACTTTTGTAAATCCTTATCATATAAATATAATTACTTTTAATAAATACACATGAGAATCTTTGCACTAGGTTTCCATATCAGGGTAACTACTTTATTATACACCTCCTTGTCTTTCAGCTATGATTTTTTTCAGGTAACTAAGGAGGCGTGATCCTTCTCACAACCATTAAAGGCAAAACACATTATACAAGGAATACATTCCAGCTATCATTTAAACTTAAAAAAAAAAAAAAAAAAAAAACTTCTTACAGGTTTACTTTAATACCCTAGAACGCTAAAAAAAAAAAAAAAAATCAAATGAATTCTCCATTGTCTGAGCATTCCAGACACGAAGTGCATACAAAAGAACAGTCTCCTCCTGGCTTGGTAAAAACCAAATAATTGCTTCTATATGACAGAAAAGACTTGAAGGAAATACAGTAAAAAGTGTGTTTTCCCATTTACCAAATATAGTGCAGTGCTTATGCAGGAAGCCATGCTGCCATACAGAACTTCCTAATTTGTTTACTTCACTAGAGGCACTCATGTTACCAACTAATTTGCACTATTCTCTGGAAGGATCACAGCTTTATATTTAGTTTAGTTTTTAAGCCTTTTGCTAAGATTTTTAAGTCAGCAATACAGAACAGTATATTCTCTTCATGTCTTGTTTTTGGAAGGAGACTAGCCAAGGAAGCCTGTGGTGTTAAGAAAAACCCATTTGTAGCAGATGCCTTCAGTTCAGTAGAAAAATCTACTTGATTTCTTTTGTTTATAAAATCTTTCACCAAAAAAAAATAAAGAGACCATCAGCAAGAATTTTGGCATAATTTTCAGGGTTTAGTTTGGCAGACTGAAAAAAGCACAGCTCTAGAACCAGTTTTGAAATAACTGACCCCACACATCTTTAGCATAATGGTAGTAGAGGAAAAACCGATCATTAAGATCTCTGATATTTGGTATAAAAGAAAAAAGAACAAAAAAATATTATATAATATAATATTATATTAAAGAAAGTGAAGATATGTCCCTCAAAGCTTCCCTCTCATTCAAAAGAAGTAATATATTGGGTTTGGGTTTTTTTAAGATTTTTTTTTAAAAGCTACTCTGGCTTTTTATTTTCAATATTAAAATAATATCTTATTCACGTCTTACTTGAGTCCTAAACACTTCAGCAGAGGGTTAAATTTCTGAAATAAATAGAAAAGGAAAAGGACCTGCTTCTACAGCAAGATCAAGCTATGACTCTCGTGCATAATATATCATGTTCTATACAGTAGAAAAGTATAACGGAACAGTAATGATTCTGCTTGGGAGAGAAGATAAAAATTGTAGGGATTTCTGGGTATGCATATGTTCATACATGCAATCACACAAACAAGTAATAGTAAAGGGGAAGGGGGAACAGTCACCCTCCATAGTTTCTACTCTAAGAAGAAACAATGTCCCTACTGCTAAGTTTTGTTCTCAATTGCACTGATGATAAAAATATACAATTATATCAAAAATTAACAGTAACTTTGCATAAAATTTGTCAGATGTAGAAGTGCCCTGATTTCTGGGCAATGGGCTTTCAAAACTTAAGCAAAACATAGTTCAAACCAATTGTTCTGAACTTAGATTTAGCAAAAATAATTACCCTGGTCTGCAGATTATGGGCAGTTCGAAGGCATAATCTCTTTTGCTGGGAGAGTAGTTCAAGTATTTTACTAATGAAGGAAGACAAATTTGAGCGTTCGCACCTCAAAGTATTGGCTTTCAGTCACACTCATACTGCAGACTGAATAAAGTATTTTGGGAGAAAGCATGGGTGGTATTTTGAGCACTGAAATAAATGCGAGATGAGAGCTGGGTGGATTTGCTGGCTGTATTACAGGTTGCTGCACTCCTCAAAGACAAGCAAATAACGTAATGTCCCTAACACCACATATCAAAGACCTACTGAGAATAGCACGATACACTTTTTTTCTAATCCAATTCATTTAACTGATTTTTTATTATTATTTTTCTAAACTCTGTGTGTGAGTGTATCCCACACAGAACGCGACTATGGTAACCCTACCCCTTGCCAAGTTTTATTTCAGAGCAGTAACACTGTTTTGAAACCTTAAGGTGACAATGTTAACATATATTCTTGTGTACGTTTACATGATGTATGCATATGTAAACACATACATACGTCTCAATATACTTTTGCTTTTGAATGCAAAATAGCTGATCTAAAGGTGCTTCAGTAACACTATCTTCTTTTTTTTTGTAACGCATTTCATCTGCAGTCCAAGAATCTACAATCTTCTCAGACTGACAAATTATGAGTTGTATGAAACTCCCCACCTCAAGCCCTCACACCAAGAACAAAATCTCATAAAATCTACTGGAGAAAGTCTGTGGAAATAATGAAAGCAAAACACCGATTCTTTTAAGGACAAAGACCTACCACAATATTGCACTTGTTATTTTTCTTGGAAAAAAAAAACAAATTGTCTTATCCACATAAAATTGTAAAGATGTCTACAGATACATGCAACTTCAATACTTCATCACACTGAACTCTTCCCACTCCCTTTGGCCATGGCTTGTCACACTTCATCAGTCTTATGAGAAATTAATTAGATTCTGATTTACAGAACCCCAGGAATATAACATTTAGCTCTACAACTTTTAAATAGCTTACGTAACTCTGTTTTAGAACTTCCTTTAGCCACTCTAACCTAAAATACAGTACTCTGGATTTTCAGTGCAGGGCAACTAAACAAAAATTGTCTCAAGAGCCCTGAAATTACATTAAGACCATCTAGTTCTAGCAATGTCTGGAAAATTTTTACCTGATCCTGCGGTTCACACTCTCCATGGTCTTCCCCATAAAACTCTCTAGGAAATTTACCTTAATATTGGATGAGTTTTATTTCATGGTGTTTTTTTCCTTGCAGACACCACAAAATTGTCATAGTAGGGCAGTATACCTCCTAATAATCATGAAGGAAAAACCCCAAATTATTAATCATTTCCCAACCACAGTACTGCCTGACTTATGAAATTCCAACATTTTATGCTTTCCAATATTGTAAACCAATTGCTCCTCGGCAACAAAGAGGACAAGACAATCTTTTCTTTATTAATTCACTGATAACATGAAGTTAGAAAGCAAGTTCTTTAGTCAGCAGCATAAACGCGTTTCTTCCTCTGTTAATGCTACTATAGCTTGCCAGGAAAATTTCCACCCATTTTGCAAAAGCTAGCTAGTGTTTTTCATTTAGAAGTATTTGCCAAGTCCTCAACCCACAAGAGCCTTCTACCTACCATTCATAGGGCCATTGATCATACCACAAACATTAATTAATCAACCACTGCAATAAAAATTACAAAAAAAAGACCGCTCTCAGAACATGTATTTTAAGTTTACAGCCTTTACAAAACATGTGTTTACTAAAATTAGCTTGGAAAAGCACTGGGCCAAAAAGAGTTTAAGTACAGTTTATTCTCCTTCCTTTTGCAGCTGTTTTAAGAATAGATTAAAAAACCTCCCTGCTCCCTTTTCAGGCTACAGGGTTCAACTAATAGAAAAAGCAGGCATAAGAAGTTTAGTAAGGATTCAGTAGACTGCAAGAAGGAAAAAATCTATGCAAGAAACTACTTCAATTAGGCTGCAGTTGGGGATTATGGTTTAGGAAATGATTATAGAACATCACAAGTATCAGAGTTACATTACTGTTCTATCCAATAGTAAAAAGCCTCCCCAAGAGAGAAAGAAAATTGGCATCAATAGATCCCATAGAAGTGACTGTAGTCAAGACTACATAACTGACAACTGAAGCACAACAGAAGTTGCATGAAGTCTTGACATTCTTCTAAATATATACATTTATTTAATTAATTCTTATTGAAGTTACTATGTTTCTCACTTTCAAAACAGAAAATCCTATGTATATTTTTAACTAACCTTAAGAACACGAATTATGGAAATAGTTTAAATGTTCATCTATTTGCCTGTCTTTACTCATTACCACCTGTTAACATTATTTTCTTCCAGCAGTTATTCCTAAGAGTTGGTGTGAGGAGGAGACTGAAAATAGTACTTCTAACTAGAAAGAGTGGGCAAAATTAAGCTGTTCCTCATAAGCCATCACCCAATGGCATATCTATAGCTACCCATACAGCTGCCTCTTAAAGAATGGGATTTAACAGGAGAATTCTGCAGTTGTTGTTGCATATTTAGAAAACTAAGCCTCATTTTTTCTCCTGCCCATGGAACACCTTGTGTTCCAAACCAGAAAGGTACAGAGAAGTAAAGAGCTTTAAAGAATCTTAAAATCTGCACTGAATCATGTCTTAGACGTAGATTTTTAAGTCAAGTGTGTTCTACCCTCATCTTCCTTCATTTTTAAGCCTGTAAAACCTTGGCCGCTGACCCGGCAAAGCACTTTTGACCACTGTCTCACCTTTAGACTCAGGAGATTCAATTTCCAATTTCATTTTCACCAAAATGGAAAAGATGCATTTAATGAGCTCCAACAAAAGCCTGCGGTTTGACTGAGTAACTATTTAACACTGTCACTTCCAGGTGCCAAGATACTTCTTCTGTAGACGAGAACCCAGACATTTCACCCAAGGAGATTTTACATAGACTACCACTACTGATAAACAGTCTACAGCTGGATTTAGGATCTTACAGTCTCGGTATACATAGTTAATCCACTCTGAAACTTGAGTAGTTGCAGCAGATGGTAATCAGAAATCTCTCATCAGCCCCAGAATATCCTCATGGTGTATCATCCTATAAATAAAGCATATCCTTTTCCCCTTGGACTGTGGAATTGATTATGAATATCAGAATTTCCTCTGGATTACAGAAAGCTCAGAAAGCTACCATGCTGAAATTACTTACACCTCATATTTTCTGTGGCGTTTTTGTTGTTTTAAATCAAGAAGCAAACACAGTTTTGGAAATCATCGGACTAATTTGAATGTTTACACTATTTGGATTTTATATCAGAATTTCTAATTTACAAGGGCAGTTCTGAAGGCATGTTTTGTCTTACTACTGCTACATTGAGTCAGTCATGAGTTTTAAAGAACTGTGGTCAGCTAAGAATAAAACTATTGAAAACTGACAACATGACAACTCAAAGAATAAATTAACACGACACACCTAAGAATTAGGGCTATTTATTCAAGGCAGAAAATGATACATTTGAGGTTTGGCCACTCTTGATAGGTAATGAGCTATATTAAACCAATTACATGTTTCGATTTGTTTCCAAACAACTTCAGCAACAATTCAGCGTGAGTCCCTTAACAAATAATCAAGCATTATTACTCACAACTTTAATCTTTGTCAGGGAAAAAAAAAACCTGACTCAAAACACTGGATTCTTATCAGCTAGTAACAGATTCATTACATTGTCTATATTGTCTTCCATTAATTTCTATCTATTCCACTGTACACAGAAGTGTATAGAAACCTCTTACGTGTTTGTGCCTTTCAAATGCCTCTGAAAAATAAAACCTGAAGCGAAAACTTGCCTCACCACACTACAAAATGCTCTCAACTTTCCTGTCTAATTATCAGTAAGTAAGATTTATTTCTTCCCTTTAAAATTAATTTCCAAACGAGGGCATCATTCGGAAAATCTAGAAAATAATTTACTTCGAATTGCTTCCTGAATGTGGCAAAGCGAACAGCTTTCATTGCCTCTTCTGGCAACAAGTTCCAAGTTCTGAGATTTCCTCAGCTGTAGGGCCAAAAAGGAACCTTATTTTCATCCTCTAAAAGGTCATAAAAGTTTATGAAGAAGAACATCAGTATCAACATTTCATGTTTAACAGGAACCTTCTCTCTTGAAACATAAAAAAATGCAGACTCGTCTTTGGGAATATATTTATATTCACAAAAAAATTACTCAGACAACACCATCCAAAGGATGCAGCAAAATGTGATCCATCAAAACATGCTGCAAACGGTTAGACTTATCCTGATATATCTTTAAAAAGCTAACATCAGATCAAAACTGATTTTCGAGTTCTAGTTTTTAATGAAGATACTTCAGCATCTGTATTAAATTAGAAGATTTCTACTGCAGACCTTAATCACAATGGGCTACACTGATTTAAATTCATTCATTTATACGTGGGAACTTGAGAAGCAATTTCCTACCCATTTTTCTATCATTATCTTGTCTACCACCTTGTAAAATTCATGTCCTCATTACTAACAGCTACTAATACATAACACCAGAATCCTCCACTTCCAAGGTCCATAGCAAGGCAGGCAGGATATTTGATATGAGCTGCAGGGATAACTTTCACAACACTGCCTTATTATACAGATTAACATATTAAGAGTGTCTTCAAGTCATACTTGCAATTTTAAGTATATCTACACTGAAGGGAAAAAAAGAAAAAACAAGAAGAAAAAAAAAAAAAACCAAGAAAACTGAGATGCCAATAGGGCAAATACAAATATTTTTGAAGCTTCACTAAATTAAAAAACCTTGACAGTACACTTACATAAACACATTACAAAACCAAGCTGCTAATGTTAGAGCTGCATTCTGTGCCCATCATTATTTACAACCGGTGCAAGCTGCTGCATTGTAATTAACTAATCTCTGCTAGTTACATACTCGCATTTCTAGCTGCCATGCTATACAGCCTAAGTAAATGCTAACAGTTACTGCAAGCATACTGTCTACAGAATTATCTCTGCAAATTTATTCTGCTCTTGGGTGAGAGATTACAACTATTTGCACACATTTTGCTAATTCATAAAGGCCAGCAGTAGGAAGAAATATAGCCCGAATGCTACCCTCCAGATTTTAAACAGGAGGAGATGCAAAACTGCACCACTGTATGTTGTGACGGTGCCTACAGACTCACGGATAGTGGAGGCATGTGAACACAGTAATCAGAAACTGCCAACCACTGAGTTTCCAAAAATAAATCAAGAGTCCATAGGGTTTCTTTTGCATTCTATAACCCAATAAACAAGAAATAGGCATAAACATGTCTTTCAAAGTCAGGAATTTTATTGAATAATGAGCTACCAGATTCTTTGGTATCAACTCTTAACACAGGTATCTTCCTTCTCAATGCTGACAGGGCACAGAAAATGAACATCACAGAGAGAACAAGGATAGCATTCATAACTAGAGGCAAGAGTCCTTGAGGGTATTCCACTGGGAGTGGTAAAACCAGTGGAAGTCATAAATAAATTGAAAGCAAAATGATCCACGGAGAAGTGTGAGCAGCAAGAAGGTATTTTATCACTACAGCAAGGAGCACAGTGAGGACAACTAGAGGAAAACAAACGGCACCGGTGAGAAAGATGACAAACATCATGTTCATTTTCTATGTATACTTCTATTAAGAAATTAAATAAGATTCTCAGAGCAGAAATTAAGAAATTAATCAAGATTCGAAGAGAGGCAAAATGATGATGAGTTACAGGGAGACTCAGAGGTAGAAAGTAAGTATCTCAGGTTTTGTGCAGGCTGATGAAGATGAGAAAGCAGTTCTGCTTGACCTGGAAGGTGATGGAATTGGAGGAAAATGCAGAGGCAGCCCGAACAAGTCTTCAGAAGGGAAGGAGGGGAAGAAAGGGAGGAGGAGATGATTTGTTTGCAGCGTTTCACACAGCAACTAAACGAACCCTTTGGCCGCTTTTTACTGGAAAACAACCCAATAGTGGACTGAAACTCAGTTTCTAGAAACTGTGTTCACAGAACAGAGATAATAACCCTTTCCCAGCACACAAGTCCCTTGTGAGGTAAATGCACTAACATTAGCACGGTTCTACTCAAACACATTTATAAATGGGAAAGCAGAACAGCTGCAACTTCTATTCCTTGGAGTAAGCACTCACTAATAATCAGTAGTTCTGTACATGTGTTTCTTAACTGAGTAATTCTGGAACTAGAGAAGATAAATACAACTGTAATTCTTTTTTCTTTCTTTTTTTCCTAAAGGGAACATTTTTATTGAGACCAAGAGCAAGCATTAGGGAAGTTACATCACTAATGTGACTCATTACTGTCTACAAGAGTTCAAATCTTTCTATAAAGTGATTCTGAAAGTATATTTGTATATATTTGTATATTTCTGGTATCTTATTTTTACAAGTTATTCCAAGCAAATTAAAAATCACGCATTACTCTTCAAGCTTGAGTGATTTTCCTATTATTTTCCTGCATTTTGTTAACACACTGCTCCTGCTAAATACTGCAAGCACTGTGATAAAAGTTCAAATGAAATGGACAAGTCACATTTTACATTTCAAGCGTCCTCAAATGACACATTCCTGCCATTTAAAGAGAAGGTTTTGCTCCTGTCATTTTCTTTGAAATCAAAATACTGAAATTCATTTGCAACTTTCTGTTTCTGATTTCAAATCAAGAAAGCAATGCTGTATGGTTGGCCACAAAATCTAGACAAGTTTCCATCCACAGGTAGGCACAACAAGCAGGATGGCAGGAGGCAGCTACTCAGCGTCACATCTGTCTAGGCAATGGAAAATAGTGTGACATTTAAATCATTACTTTGAACTAGCAAGCACTACTTTTCAGGTCAGGTCTTAGTTTGAGAATAGCACAGGCAAAAATCCTCCAATAAAACACAGGAAGTTAATTTTTTACTTTTACTGGTACAACCCTTGCAGTATTGTATTTTTTATGAGCTACGTAACAACTGCTTACTCCAACTTTAGTGAGTGCAAAGTGCTGTACTGATACAGTTTGGCCTCTTCATTTTAAACCAAAAAAATCCAATTGGCTCTTTAAATTTCTGCATTTCACACTCCATTTGATCCTTCTTCTATAAAACACTATCTTTTTCTTAAACTTTAAAACATTTCAAAAAAAAAAACAAACTACTTTCCATTTGCAAGACTGAGAACACAGTAACAGACCTAAGTACTACAATCTGGCAGAAATAACGTAAGTTCTGTAAAGTGCCTTTATTCCCACCACCACCACTCCCTAACTTCTAGACAGGTATCAATTAAGAACAGGTGTGTTTTTCTTACATTCTATTTAACTTTGGCAAGTTTTGCATATTAAGCTACAGCAACAGAGGAGTATAATACTGTCAATGAAAACCAACAGCAAAACCAGATAAATGTGCCTGTCATGGTTTTATGTGCCTATTTCGTTGTTTTTTTTAATAGTAAAATATACTTGTACCAACATTAACAATTCAGGTGCTCTTCTATTCCTAAATCTCAAAACAAGAGTAGTTTGTCATCCTTGTTTGAAGTCATCAAGTTTAATAGGGCTAATAAGTTTTCCTTAACAACGCACTAACAGAAAACCCAACTATTGGCATTTCAGTAACAGCTGACCAAAATGTGTTTGGCAGTGGATGTTTGCACAGCAATCCCTTCTCTGAAGCTTCTATACTGTGTGAATGAAACACGGTCTACAGCTGACATTTCATCTCCTGCAATACTGCAGCTAGAAAGAAAAGCGGCCAGAGGATAAATCCAAGTCTTGGCAGTGCTTCCTCCTGTTCGTAGTGTTAACGCTGTGCTTCTTTTTAACCTTTTCTCCTTAATGTGTTTCAGTACAGACCTCTCATGGATATTTTTGGCAATGTCAAACCCAGATGCCAAGCTTGGGAATGTATTTTTCCATCCGTAAGGGTTCAGTCTGCGGCTGTCTGTTTCTGAAGCCTTCTGATGACCTGTTGGCCTGTTCAGCCCCTGCATGCAAGGCTGCTACACTCTATAGCAAATCAATGCACAAGTTCTCCTGTAGCAAAGGGGCTTTCTTTCCAATTCCTCTGTTTGTGCCCACAAGAACCTGAGACACTCACACATTGAGCTCCAAAAAAAATAAGTAAAATTAGCAATGAGTTGTTTTGTAAAATACTCAAAGAAACACTGGAGAACAAAAAATGTACATTCACACACCAGTGTGCATGTTAGCTGGCAATCTGATGATGGCTACAGAAAGAAGTAATAGATGTATGCCAATTTAATTAGAGCTAATTTAGCACTTGGTGATCTTTCACTTAATTCAAAACCATTCACGTACAAAATTGCACCTATTTGTGCCAAAGCAGTTAGTTACAGGCAAACACTTAATGTCAAGCTTCACATTTTCTGCAAGCATTTAATACTTAAGATTTTAAAAACCCCACATACATTGAGGAACAACTGCGAGAATCAAACATATTTGATTTTCTTTATATAAAAACAATGATTTAAAGTTTTATTTATAAATTGTACTAAATCATCTAAAACTAGATTTTAAGAAACAAAAATACAAGGGTTTTCAAGAGCAGTTGATTTAAGGACCTGTTCTAAATACCTACCCTTGGAAAAAGAATAACAAATTACACCAAATTTAGGACTGTTTCTCAAACGGAGTCCTCCTAAGCTAATTACCTGTATAATAGAGGAAATCAAAGCAGTTTGACCAATGAAACAACAACTATGGTTATTTCTTAACAGTTTTTGTGTGTGAAAGACAGTTTTTTCCCCAAATACATGAGTACTGTAGTTTGCTAGCCACAGCACTTTCTCTTTGAATTCAAGATGAGTTTTAAACAGTTTAGGAGCAATTAATTGCTTTCAAATGTTACTAAAATACTAGTATCTTATCAGACTTTCTGACTCACATGTACTAGATAATTCCTAAAAACTGACGTACACTTGCTGCAGTCATAAGGAAGTTTGACGTGATGGGAAGACTATGAGATGAAAGTGAGAACTGATCAAAGTCTCTCTTTATTAAAATGAAACCCTGTACTTCAGAAAAGTCATGAAGATTTTCACGCTCTGTCACTGAGAGAAATGAATTAGCATCCTTACTCAAATGACCATGGTCTGTTTTTTTTCTTGGTAGATGGGAAAATACATGCCTTTAATTTTGTTATTAACATCAAAATACATGTGCAGAGAAACCTTATGCCATACACACATAAGGAAAAGCACGTATTCTGGGGCAGAAGTGTATTACTCTGATGATCCTACTACAGGACACAAGACTAACCTGGTCTGGCTGTGACAGAGTTAACCTTCCCAAAGCAGCCCCTATGGTGCTGTGTTTTGTGACTACGGCAGCACTGATAACACAGCAGTGTTTTGGCTGCTGCTGAACAGTGCTTGCACAGTGTCAAGGCTCTTCTCACTCACTCCAGCAAGAAGGCCAGGGGCAGCCAAGAAGCTGGATGGGATGCAGCCTGGACCTCAACTGCCCAATGGGACATGCATACCATATAGCATCACGCTCAGCAATGAAACCTGAGGTTTTACTGCACTGGAAGTTCACCTTCCAAGGCCGCTGTTCCTCAGAGACTGGCTGGGCATAGGCATGCTTATGGGATTTGTCTTGCATACCTTTCTGTTTCCCCCCTCTTTCCTTCACTTTTTAAACAGCCTTTATCTCAACCTATGAGTTTTCTTGCTTTTCCTGCTATTATTCCCTTCCCTTGCCCTGCAGAGAGTGGGAGAAATAGGGAAGCAAGCAGCTGTGTGTGGACAGGGTCAACCCACTACACATGGTACCATCAACATCCTTTCCAGCCCTATTTTCAGCTAATAGCAATCATCACTAGCACCTTCTTGGGACTAATACCACTGTTCTTTATGTGTGTAAAGACAAATAAAAATATAGAGAGAATATAGCCAAGTAAAATGCTGCAGAGTAAGCAATAAAATGGGCAAATTTGTCACTTAGGAAACTCAACAATTCAGTTTCTTCTGGGGTTATGTTTTCATCACTTTGATACTAACCCCGCATATGCTTCTGCAAGCAGCAGAAAGAATTTCAGATTCCCAAATTAAGAATCTTTTTACCACATTGTTCAACAGATGTTTTGCCAAAGTGTTTCCAATTTTTTCCTCAGTACACTAGAAACTGCCATTTGTTTTGTCTAATCAGTCACAGTCCACACTGTTTTTTCTAGACTCTGCTTACATTACCATAGCCAGAAAACAAGTGCCCAACAATCTCCTGAGGAGCTCATCACTCTCTACATTTGCCTTGAGACATTTCTCTCCAAGACACTGACAGAGACCCAGAGTTCAAAGCCTCCAACTACTATCAAAGATAACAAATAATTCTCACTTGAAAACAAAATCATAGTCTGTGAATCCCCCAGGCAGAGACTTTGCCAGTCTAAGTAATCAGATTTACAAGGTCACCTTCCTTAAGATTTTTGGGTTTGTATATAATTTTAATGTTTTAACTTCATTCTACAATCAAAAGAAAGAACTCAAGAAAATAATGCGAATAGTTTTTATCTTATTTTCTTTCAATCAGTAAAAAAACAAAGCAGCAACACAGCTTGAATCCTAATCAGGAATTGTGGAATAAACTCTCTCTGGTGAATTTTAGAGTTGAACACTCAGAACTTTACTTCTGCAGAATATTTTCCAGATTCAAACAATTCAGAATGATCTGCTAAGGACCATTCAGATCAACTGGATCTTATCAATTCTGAACACCACAGACAATCACTGAACAGTTATTTGTTCATTTTCGTCTCTTACAAACCACAATCCCCATCCTGCTGAGCACGAAGGAATAATTTAAGTACCCACCACGAGATAGCCACAGGTACCTACATTCAATGCAAGAACTTTATTAACAGATTCAGCCAGCAAGCAATTTCTGTTAATAAAAGGCCAGCTTGAACTCCTTGAAAAGAGAAAAAGGCATCAAGAATGAAGAAAATAATCTTCCTCTCTCCCACACAAAGAAGTCATCAAATCATTCCAATCATTTTCAGAAGTAAGAGCTTTCTTTCATACGGGTAAAGGAGGTGAATGGAAGGGAAAGAGAATAAATAAGAGAACACGACAAGGGGGAATGGTTTTAAATTATAAGAGGGGAGATTTGGATTAAAAGTTAAGAGGAAATTTTTCACTCAGAGGGTGCTGAGGCACTGGCACAGGCTGCCCAGAGAAGCTGTGGATTCCCCATCCCTGGAGGCATTCAAGGCCAGGTTGGATGGGGCCCTGGGCAGCCCGAGCTGGTGGGTGGCAGCCCTGCCCGTGGCAGGGAGTTGGAACTGGATGGGCTTTACAATTCCTTCCAACCTAAGCCATTCTATGGTTCTGTGAATATGAAGGCTTAGAAAGGCTCATTTGGGGAAGGATAATTCCAAGCACATTTGCCAAAACTAGAAGAAGGTTTCATCTAAACCAAAAAGGAATAGTGACAGCAATTTAATTCAATTCTTCTCTGTAACTCTTTGCATGTTAATAGTTGAGAAAAGCTGTTAACAACTGAATAGCGTTCAGTATAAAATGATGAATCTTTTGTGGAAGAAATTGTACGAAGACTGTACATTGAAATAAGAAGACAACAGAACGTGATTATGCTTAAATAGTGAATGAGGATAAAACAGAACAATGCAGACAAACAGGATGGAGACACTGTAATTTCAAACTTTCAGTGTGGATACTGATGTGACATATTTCAGAAACTCACTGGAAGTCAGAGTGAAATTACTACCAGCACACAAGTTCATGAGTTCAGAACAGGCTTTGAGCAGTGCAGAAGAGTTGTACTACAGGTGTAGGGTGGCTTACAGTTAAATCGGATATGATTAATCAGAGAAACATGGTTTCAAGATCTCAAGAAATCTTTTAAGTTATACATCACAAATATCTACTTTACAGGACAGGAAATCTGACACCAAAATATGAATTCAAAAGTGAAATAAAGATCGTCAAACACCTATCTACCAAAGTAGTCTATTCAATTACTCTCACCCATTGCACCAAGTAGAACAAGCTTACATGCTTAGACTCAGAAAATGACAAAAACTTTATGCTACTAGCTTTTAAAATAAAAGATTCCAAAAACAGAGTCATGAAGTGATACAAAACATACACGCACATCACATAAATAACAAAAGAAAGGGAGTTATGCATTTGGTAAAAAAATAATAAAATGGCACTATCCTTTTTATTGTTCTGAGCAATCAACACAGGTCAACTATTAGAACTGAAATAACAGGCAGATCAGAAAAGACCCCCTACAGCCTCACACACAGAAATGAAAGGGAAAAAAATAACGTGTGAATGGAATTCAAAGCGAGGGAGTTGTATGAAGCTTCCGTAAAAGACAGCCTTTCAATCAAGTGTTTCTTCCCTTATGTTTGAAAATCTACCAGATTCCCTTCAGTGCTGTTAACAAATGTACCCTTGATTACTGTTCTGTCTCTGACAATGATTTCTGAGACCTTGTTTCT
Organism: Numida meleagris; assembly: GCF_002078875.1. Taxonomy (NCBI): domain Eukaryota; kingdom Metazoa; phylum Chordata; class Aves; order Galliformes; family Numididae; genus Numida; species Numida meleagris. Next base: position 34,452,928 of record NC_034410.1, on the reverse strand, counting down.
CCAAGCCACAACTCAAGACCTTTCAGAACATTACGCAGTGCAAACAGGTTTCTCATCCCTAATAAGATTTGCATCAATTGAAGGAAAACATATTGATATGAAAATTCGCACATAACCTCTTGCAAGAAATTTCAACATAACTTGGTGAATTTCTATACTTTTCTAGTATGAGTGGTTGAAGTTACAGCTTAATATCAGACTTAAACAATGGTGGTTTTTCTTAAATTGATACACGTAAACAAATCAGGGTTACAAAATCCTACTAGGTGTCACCTTCCATCAATCAGTTATTGAGAATGTTGAAATAAAATGTCAGATGGGGGATGAGATAACAACATATTTGGTAACAGCTTTGGTTCCAAGTCTCCCAGAGTTCTAGTACATTTCATACCATGTTTTACAGTAACAAACTGCATTAAACTGATGATTTCCTGGAGGCAGGCAGAAATGGCTTTCCATTGCTGATTTAAAACAAATAACAAGTTTGGCAAGCGACACAAACAACAGAGATGGAAATGAGGAAGTTCCAAGCAGCACAATTTCTGTCTCACAGACAAAGGGAACAGAATTCTCCTGCACAACTGATAAATATGGCGATGGATGAGAACATTTCTGACTCCTGAGCAGTTCTGCAATTTAAGACAAAAATCCACATATTTTAATTTCTCTGAAGGGCTGCCTCTCTCCCTTTCTTCAGTGCAGCAGGTGCGAGAATGGCAGTCCTGTTTGTTTTCCCACTGAAACAGTGAATGAAAATGGGGTTTTCTCCGTGGGACAGTCACAAATTTCATTTTAAAGTAGGAAAACAAGATGCATTATATTGGAAACAACATATTACTGTGACTACATTAACAAATAAATCTTAAAAACTAGGAAAAAGAACTGTATTTTCAGACAGAGATAGAGGAAACGTCAAATAAATTTCATACACGGTAACATTAAGAGAAGGTGATTTGACAAATTACAGAGGGATTTTGCTGCTGCTCAACAACTGCCTCTCTCAAATAGGATCTCTCAAGACACTTTCCAGCAAGAAATGTACTGGCATCTCAGGAGGAAAATACGAACAACCACACCACAAAGTACGTGTTGTACTTAGCACACACTGCTCTACCGTGATGAAATCATTTATGAAAGTTGTAGGTAAAGGACTCAAAAATATTTTGCCTCATTCCATCACATTATCCTAGGCCTGAATGTCATCCTTATCAGCCACCAAAAATATTTTTCACCAGCTTCCAAAAATCACCCTACTGCTTAGCAATGAAAACATAGGCAACATCAGCATTTAAAACACCTCTATTGATTATTGCATGTAACTCTTTTATTTTTCAAGTAACTTCTTTAAAGAATGCGACTATGATTTTGCCCTCAGCTGTCTGTGAAATCATTGCCTTTTCCCCTCATTACCGGCACTGAAATCTGCTAACATTCTCAAGCTGCTGGCTTCAGAAACCTTGGACTCAGATTTAAGTTCCTGCCAAGTTGCTGGCCTGTACTAATAAAGAGCTTTTTTTTTTTTTTCCTTTCTACTATAACAAATTAAGATCTTTTAATTGATTCTTTTTTTGTCTGTAAGGAACAGCATTTTAAGAATTTCTAACTATCAGAACTTTTTTTTTTTAACCCACATACTTCAACTCCTCAGAGTTCTGTAACTGGTTATAAGTTTTGAGAATGTTGTAGAACTGTTTATCCTTATTTCTCTTCTCCAGGGAGATTTTCATAGTCAGCCAAATAGAAGTTTTGAGCTCCTGATTCCCATTATGCTAAAGCATACAGACAAAGCCCACGGGGCCTCTACTTTAACACAACTCAGAAATTAATCACTCTCAAACTGCTGAAACAAATAGGTTAAGTAAAGTATAGGATCAATTGAAAGAGCTGTTAACATGTTTCGTAAATATAACTAAGCATTAAACAATCAATTCCAGAATTAATTCAATCGCTGCTAAGAGGGCAAGTTTCAACCACAATGTTGGCACCTTGCTAATCTTGCTAATCACATAACAATGAACCAAGGAAACATAAGAATAAGGTGTAACTTGGTAAAAACTAAAATGGATTATCATTATTCTATGATCTAATGTTATCTGCCCGACATAATAGCTGTCTGTGTAATAATCATAAGTTCTTCCATCTTGTGGTACTTTGCGTCTTCTTAAATCCCTTCTGGATCCTTATATCTGAGAATCTCCACATTAACTTAAATTTTGTATGTATTCATATATTCCTATGCCAGGAACATGAAAATACGGTGCATATGCAGAATGTCACAAAGTCAAATTAATAAATTTTCACAAGTTATGATTTTTTTTAATTTCACAGTTTTGTAGACTTTGTGATATTTGAGTGTTAAGAGCGCTGTGGGAAAACATAACAGGAATGCAAAACATGTACTTCACATACTTTATCTCAAAAGGTTTCCTTACAGTCAACCCAAAAAAATAAGGACACAGGAGGTAAGCAGAAGAGTGCATGCTGTCTAAAATAACTAGGAGATCAACAAAGCAAGAAAAGTCAGCTACAGAGTCCCAGAAAGCCCAAGGATAATGCTGAAGGTTTCGTGAGGGTTTACTGGAGGTTAACCTTATAGGCGGAAATATTCAATACTACTGATTTTGTTCTAAATACAACCATAGTTCAAGGATAGGGAAGGTCACGAAGGGTAAAGAGCCAGACCAATACTGTTCACGTGACAAAAACCTACAAAGGCCTACAAAAGCCTCTTAGTGATGTCTTCCAGATAACTAAAAAGAGGAAGGTGCATATAATTGCACTGTGAAAAATTACATAAGATTTTGAAATCAATTGACCTAAGAGTTACTCTGTATCGCGCTTTTGAAAATTCCCGGAACAAAGAAGTAAACAATCCAAACAGCCTACCTGGGTTGCAATCAAAGCAGAAAACAGAAGTATGCAATAGAAACCCTTGACATATTCCCATCAATCACTATTAAGTGGTGCAGATCAGGCATTTAAAATGAGGAAGGGTTATGAGGCATACATTTATAGAATAAAGAACTGTATTATATGCATTTTGAAGCAATAAGCACATAGAAAATTTTGCAATTACACATATTTTGTAATGCCAAGAAAAGGTTTCATTTGCTGTACAGGAATATTAAATCAATTTTGAGTATTGTTAACATAACATTATATCTATTAAGCAGCTACAAGATACTGTAAGATATTAATAAGATATTGTGCATGGAAGTAAGAAAAGCATACAATTTTTTTTGAGGCTACTGACTCAAATCATCAACTTTCAAAGATGCAAGTCGTATTCCCAAATTACTCGTTTCACTTATAGAAGAGCAAGGAGTCACCTTCACTATGAACAATTTTGACTCTTGTAAGAGTTAATGATACAGAAAAGAGAAGCAAAGTTCTGAGCCAAACAGAAATAAAAATAACGTGGCTCAGTGTTTCTGTTTTATGTACAAAATAATTTCACTTGTAGTTATTTTAGACTTCTTAGACTTTTAACAGCTACATGGTATCATAATAGACCACACCAGAAAATCCTTACTTCCATATTATCCCAACCTCAGGTACTGTTTAGTGAAGTACTATGAGCAACTATTGAACTAATATACAAATTCTATTTCATGGTGAACAATTGGGCACCACGCTAAATCACAAAGTGGTGTTTTCTCTGAAAAAGCTGCATTTTGTTTTTGGTATTCCATAATGGAATTTTTCTAAATCCACCTGAAACAAAGTAAGATCTGAAATAAGTTCAGTAATCAATTACTCACCTCAGAATATTTCCAATGCAGGCAGGACTGTACTATAAATCTAAACACTGTAACCTAATTAAAAATAATAACAATACAAGGTTCTTAGATCTGCGGCAAACAGTTAATTTTGCAAACCAGTTTTTAGAGGCCTGGCCTTTAACCACAAAGCTCTTTCCTTTAAAATCTGCCCTCACCTTCCTCCCCTAAGTGATTATAGAAAATGTTATATATTCAGTAGGGGCAGAGTTGAATTTGGGATTGAATGGAGAAGAAAAAGAATGTACTTGTTGCAACTGACCACACTGAGAGTATATGACTGAGATAGTTATGTTTTTTTATTAACATAAAAATTAATCAGCAGTTGCCAGGATGGGAATGGTAAATTTTATTCTGGTGAGACAGAGACCTCCAAACTAGCATTTGAGACACTATGCTCAATATTTAGGAAATATTATCTTCCACGTGTAAAACAGTGTAAATCCATGTTATGTTCTACTCCTGTTATTTGAATGGTTATCACTTTCAGACAGAAGAAAAATAGCATGTAATCAGATATTTTAAAGCAAGCAGGAGAAATATCTGAAGCTCAGAAGCCAAACAATTCTATAAAGATAATACTGCTCACAGAGATGCTCAAAAATATTATGATTCAAGCACTGAACTTTGTCACAAGGTGGACACAGGAGCATGAAGATTCAATAATGACAATAACAGATATTTTCTGCTGTCCCAACACAGCAATCTGACTGAGAAGGAAAGAACTAACAGTGGTTACTCCCTCTCTTCTACAGCCAGAAAGCTCTGCATAAAGGAAAAAGAAAACAAAGCGACCTCACTTTCCAAAGGAAATTAAAAAAAAAAAAAAAAAAAAGACAATAAGTTATCCTATCAAACATAGGAATAAAAGTGATACTGCAGCAGAAGATGCTGCAGCTGTGAATTCTTTGGTTTTCATTCTCATCCTCTTCTCCTCCCCCATGTCCTCCTTTCCAAAAGAAAAAAAAAAAAAAAAAAAAAGAAAAGAGGTACTCCCAGATAACCCTAACAAGAACTCAGGACAGCAATCTAACGGACCTGTTG